>NC_133391.1:36136712-36442769 GCF_047511655.1 Castor canadensis
ATATTTATTTTTTGTTAGGTCACTTGACCCTCACTGCATTCATGATCATGGGGGTTATTCTTCTGGTCGTTCTCATCACGTTCCTCTTGTGTGCTCTGAAGAGAAGACAGATACAGCGGTTTACAGGTTTGAGTCAATTTGTGGTCTCTCTTAGGTGTCTATAGGATTATGGGGTTCTTGGGAAGAAAGTAAATAAATGAGTGACATAAATTGACTCAAGTAATTGGCCAGAAAGCAGAAGGCTACAAGAAGTTTGAGCAGTTTCTCAGAATACAAGGAACAAAATTTCACAAGAGAGAATGGACTCTGGTTGCATGTATGGTTCCTGTTGTATCCACTTGCTTAGGAATATAGAATTGGTACTTTAGAATGTGCAATTTGTGATCTAAGATGAATCCTTTGGTGCACACATTTTTTGTTATGACTATCATATCCTTAATCCAAAATTTTACTGTTTTAGGACTGGGGGCATAGCTCAAGTGATAGACCACCTGCTTAGCAAGCACAAGGTCCTGAGTTCAAACCCCAGTATTGCAACCCAAATTTTTTGCTCCTCTATCAAGCAATGTGCTAGACTCTGAAGATACAAAGATAATAAAGTGTTTCTGTGCTCATAGAACTTAAAGTTTAATGCAATATATATGTATATATATATATACAAACACCTATATACATAAAAATCTCTCATGTAGCATTAAATGAATAAGAAACAAAGTGACATGGAAAAGAGTAATTAAATGAAATGTTAAAGGAGGCATAGGAGGCTTTGAGGAAGCTTTTGTGGCAAATTTTGAAGATAGGAGTTCAAATAATGGGGTAAGGAACATGCTAGAAAAAAAAGAAAGGCATGTGCAAGAGAAGTGTACTTTAGAGTAGTGTATAGTATGACACATTGGTTGGAGTAAAGGTTGAGTGCAAGAAAAGAAGCTGCTGGTGAGGCTAAAGAGGCAGGAAGAAAGAAAATATGAAGTTCGTATATTCCAGGGTAAGATGATTCTTAGGGTAAGATGGTTATTAAAGTGTCATGAGAAGTGAAATGGTCAAACTGTCTTTAAAAATATCTTTTGATGCTGGGTGCTGGTGGCTCTTGCCTATAATCCTAGCTACTTGGGAGGCTGAGCTCAAGAGGATCATGGTTTGAGGCCAGCCTAGGCAAAAATTTATCAAGACCCTATTTCAACCAATAGCTAGGCACAGTGATGTGCTTGTCATCACAAGCTATGCAGGAGGCTGAGAGCAGGGGGATCCCAGTTCCAGGCCATCCCTGGGAAAAATGTTTGTGAAATCCCATCTCAACAAAAAGAGCTATGCACCGTGTGCCTATCATGCCAGGTACACCAGGAAGTCTAAAATTGAAGGATTGCCGTCCAAACCAGCCTGGGCAGAAAGCAAGATGCTATCTGCAAGACGAGTGAAGAAAGGGTTGGAAGCATGGCTGAAGCAGCAGAGCATCTTCCTGAATTCAAACCCCACTACCATCAAAAAAATCTTTGGTAACAAAAGAAGGAAGGAGGACCACAATATTGAAGGAATAGCATTTAGAAATGGTCAAGATGAAAGATGAAAAGGACTTTTTAGTGAGAATGGAGGGAAGAGGAAATATCTTCAGAGATTTATAAAAGCCTCTAGTGAATTATGGAAGATTTCTGGCTTCCTTGAGTTGTTACAATAAGGACAATTTAGTCTTGTGCCTATTTCATCAGAGTATGTAGCATTCTGAGGGAAAATCTTGAAAAATAGCCTGAATACAGATTAGGTATGTTTGCATGGCTGGACAATGTCTTATGATGGTCTGCCGATCCATAACTCGGTGTCTCTGTTAGTTTCCTCAAGAGGAGAGAATTTTGTCCCTCAAATTCAATACCGAGAGATGAATTCCAGCCTGAAGGAAGATGACCTGGACCCACTGCATTCCTCAGGTCGGTGCATTCTTCAAAGGTCTGTAGTTCAGGGGCTCAGACTGGTGGCTACTGTTGAGGCTCAGCATTCTACTTTGCCTAATAGTTGAAAAAGATCCAAAAACCTTGCAATAAGAAGAAAAGAAAGGCAGAACTGAAAATTAGTTTTAGAGAATACAAAATTGTATCATAGGGCTGTCTCTAGCTTATGATACTCAATATTATTTCTGAAGGATGTACAAAACAACCATGTAGCAGAATATTATGACGTGGATCTCATTTTGTTAAAATAGAAATAAATCTTCCAAAAGACTCTCATGATGACTTTAAATTTTCTTTTTCTCTTTTTAAAAATAACTTTCATTGTGTATATAGTTCTTAAGTGCTTTATTAATATAAATTAATTGTACAATGGGGTTTCATTTTGATACTTACATACATGCACATAATGTACTTTGATCAAATTCACCCTGCCTATTTTTCTCTTTCTAAACCCCTCTGCCTCCTCCCCACTCTTTTCTCAATTTTTAGTGGGTTTCATTATGCTATTTTCTTTTTACTTTTGCATGCTTGTACAGTTATCTTTATTTTTTATTTTTTTATTGTTGTGCTGGCGGTACATTGTTGCATTTACAAAAGTTTTTCTAATGTATCAATTGAGTATATCATACTTGAGTTCACCCCTTCCATCATTCTCCTTTATCCCTTCTCTTCTGCTCCTGGAATAGTTGTAACAGGTCTCATTTTTCCATTTACATACATGTGTACACAGATGTATGCGACACTATTTTCACATATCTATATAATGTTACTTTTATCATGTTCATCCTCCTATCACCCTCTCCTTTCTCCCACTTATTTTGCATATTTAAAGTAAACAACACGATGGGGTATTTATAAATAGTAAAAAGGTCACTTAGTGAAGCAAACTAACATATCCATCACTTCACATAGTTTATTGTGGCGAGAACAGTTAAAGTCAGCACATTTAATAGAAATTCTATACACAGTAAAACATTATTGCTGCCCTGCTTGCGTTGTACTTTACATGTCTAGATATGTTCATCTCCCTATCTTCTGCTTTGTATCCTCTGACCTACATCTCTCTGCAGTGTCTTCCACTCCCACTTCCCATCATTTTCCTTCCTTGAGCTTGATATTTATTATACTTTTCCTAAAAACCTAAAAACTTAAACTTTCCATATCTGTATCCAATGACAAGCTATCACTACCACAGGATGAGCCTTTCTTCTCATTCCATAGTGCTTCTTTCATTTTCCCTCTAACTTCTGGTTAGCACCAATTCACTAATATTTTCTCTGGGTAAGATAACTGTACAGGGTTGGTAAAAATATCCCGGTCCCACTGTCCTTACTCCACAAGGGTATCTTTCTCTTCTAAGAAGGACCTCCCACCTCAACTTCTTTGATACAAATATTTGGTATTTGCTGCAACTATGTCAGGAAACATATTTAAAGGACAGAAAAAAACTTTCTGTGCCCCTCCAATAGCACCCACCTGTCTTCCTGATTGTGGTCAGCATTTTTAGATGCTCAAAGACCTACTTAGGCACTTGAGAACAGTTCTGATGTATTTCCCAGTAATTATTTTCTTCCTTCCAGAAAATTCCAGTGACTCACATGGTAATGGTGCTGGACTAATGTCTGTGTCTAAATATCTTCCTATTTCTGGAATAAGAAAGGGGGGCATTCTGAGGTGCACTGAAAAGGAAAATGAGAATTTATAATCCAGTGAGGTGAGTGAGAATTTATTCATCATTGTTGAAAACAAGTACATTCTTTTTTGAAAATTGAGAACACCTCTTTCATTAGAAAGAATGTATATAAATGTGTATATCCATATTCAGAATATATAGCATCATTTTATAAATGACTCACTTGTTTCTAAAGTATACTTGCATGCTTAGCAATAACAATGGAACATCTATATGCTAAGGAGAAACTGGGAAAATAGCTATTAGTGAATCTTTTGAAGACTCTTACAGGGTCATGTCAGTAAAAAAAAATTATCTACAGTTACAAAAAGTATACTGTGGTAAAGATTGACAAGATACTACAGGAATGCAAAAAAATTGCCTAGAAAGTTTGGAAGATTGTTAGAAGATGTGATATCTAAGTTAAATCTTAAAGATGAGTGAAAGACCACTCCAAGAAAAGAACATAACATGTACAACTATGGAGACTGAGAGCTATGTCTTTAGAGAACAGTAAGAAGTTTTTATTCAAAGGCATGTATTGCACATATTTGTGATGACAGTAATGTCCTGAGCACTTAAAATTCAGAAGTACTTCATACTGCTGACAAAGATATGACTGTTTAACTAAAGATCTCCTAGTCTCAGGGGGAACTATGGAGAAAAGAGCAGTGACAATCCAAGCTGAAAAGACTGCCTAGCTCTCTCTAATGAATGACCTTCATGTCCCTGTCTTTTTTATTTGATGCATTTATTCATTACTGGGTTTTTTCTTTATTTTATCATTTTTACATTACTTACATGTGTATACATTGTTTGGACCACCTACCTCCTTCTCCTGCTCCCGACCTCCCTGCTTCCAGGGAGGGAACCTGTTCTGCCCTCTTGTTTTCCAGTTATGTTGAAGAGAAAGCATAAGATACAATAAGAAAGACATCATTTTTGCTAGCTTGAGATAAAGATAGCTATACAGAGAGATTCCTGGTGTTGCTTCCATGCACATGTGTATTGCAACCCACATTGGTTCATCTCTACCTGACCTCTTCACTACTTCCCGGTCACTTTCCTATAATGGCCTCTGCCAGTTTAAGATTACTATATTAACTCCTCTACAGTGAGCACATCAACCACATTTGAGTTTTAGGTTTCCTTCCCTTTCTCTATTCCTCTCATGTACGTTCTCCCCTTAGTGTGTGACCCATGTCCAATAATATTAATGCATAACCCACATGAGGGAGAACATGCAGTTTTTGGCCTTCTGAGCCTCACTAACTTCACTTAAGATGATGTTCTCCAGTTCCATCCATTTACTTGCGAATGAAAAAATTTCATTGATCTTTGTGGCTGAGTAAAATTCCATTGTGTATAAATGCCACATTTTCTTGATCCATTTGTCAGTAGTGGGGCATCTTGGCTGTTTCCATAGCTTGGCTATTGTGAATAGTGCTTCTATAAACATGGGTGTGCAGGTGCCTTTGGAATAACCTTAGTTGCATTCCTTTGGGAATATCCCTAGTAGTAAATGTTTTCCAAAGTGGTTTACTAACTTACATCCCCACCAGCAGTGTATGAGGGTTCCTTTTCCCCTGCATCCTCGCCAGCATTTGTTGGTGGTGGTGTTCTTGATGCTAGCTATTCTAACAGGAGGGAGGTGGAATCTTAGTGTGGTTTTGATTTGCATTTCCTTTATGGCCAGAGATGGTGAGCATTTTTTCATGTGTTTTTTGGCTATTTGGACTTCCTTTGAAAAAGTTCTGTTTAGTTCAGCTGCCAACTTCTTTATGGGTTCATTAATTTTTGGGGATTTCAGTTTTTGAGCTCCCTATAGATTCTGGTTATCAGTCCTTTGTCTGATGTATATCCAGCAAATATTTTCTCCCACTCTGTGGGTGGTCTCTTCAGTTTAGAGACCATTTCTTTTTTTTTTATTCATATATGCATATGATGTTTGGGTCATTTCTCTCCCCTTCCCCCACACCCTCCCTTACCCACCTAGAGACCATTTCTTACGTTGTGTTGTACAGAAGCTTTTTAATTTTATGTAGTTCCATTTGTCCATCCTTTCTCTTAGTTGCTTGCTGCTGGAGTTCTACTGAGGAAGTCCTTGCCTATACCTATTGTTTCCTATACCTATGTAGTTCCATTTGTCCATCCTTTCTCTTAGTTGCTGGCTGCTGGAGTTCTACTGAGGAAGTCCTTGCCTATACCTATACTCTGTTCTTTCATGTACTAACGTCAGAGTTTCAGGTCTGATATTAAGGTCCTTAATCCACTTTGAGTTAATACTAGTGCAGGGTGACAGGCAGGGATCTAGTTCAGTTTTCTGCAGGCAGTTAACCACTTTTCCTAACAGCATTTTTTGAAGAGGCTGTCTTTTCTCCATTGTATGTTTTTAGCACCTTTGTAAAAAATAAGGTGGGTGTAGCTTTGTGAATTCATATCTGGGTCCTCTATTTTGTTCCACTGGTCTTCATGTCTGTTTTTGTGCCAGGACCATACTGTTTTTATTGTTACCGCTCTGTTGGATAGTTTGAAGTTGAGTATTGTGATACCTCCAGCTTTGCTCTTTTTGCTCAGTATTGCCTTGGCTATTCATGGTCTTTTCTGTTTCCAAATGAATTTTAGGGTAGATTTTTCATTCTCTGTGATGAATGTCACTGGGAATGTAATTCCCATTAAAATCTTATAACATTATCTTATTTTAGGTACTGTTGGGGAAGTGGTTGGCTTTGGAAGATTAGGCTGAAGTCAGACATAATCAGACTTGCATTCTATAATTTTCCTTCATGAAGAAAGTATAATGAAAGAAAAAAACTTAAAAAGTGAAAAAGGCAAGAAAATTTGTTAAGGTATACATCAAAAAGGAAAGATGGTGAATGAATTGTAGATGCATTTTTTTTGTTTTTTAAAACAAATAATTATGAGTTTGCCTCACCTTTTATTCGAATTATGAATTTGAGTGAGCTTTCTGATATTTTGGGTTTCATAACTATAATCTGATATCTTTTCATTTAATTCATTAATTTGCATATATTATATTCTTTTAAAATTTGATTTAAATAATAATTTTCTTATTATTTAAGAACTCTAAATAATATTAATATTAAAAAATATTAAGATTAAGATTTATGATTTAATATTAATCTTTAATAATATTATTTAAACAAATCTAATTAAGTTATTTTTACTTTACTTTTTTAGGAAAGGGAAAGTTAATGATAACAAAGTGTTTATTAATATATGCTTCAATTATGGTCACTGACATACATTTGGAAATGATACATAGAAAATTAGGGCTTTTAAGAAACATAAATGACATATAAGAAATAAAGATTGAGACAAAGGGTAAAAGTTGTAACTCTTAAAACAATGTAACTTATAAAGTGTTGGGCTGGGGGTAAAACTCAGTAGCAGAGCACTTGCCTCCCATGTTTAAGGTCCTGGGTTCAAGTTCCAACCTTACACAAAAAAAGAAAGAAAAAAAGAACTCAAAATGTAAATGCTTAATATCAATAGACTGTATAGTTAATTTTGTGTAAGTACACATATATACGGATTTCTTTAAAAATGCATGTAATGTAAAAAAGATAAATAAATATTTATATGACTTTTATTTGTTTGCACAATATTCAATAATAATTTAACAGAGCCATGAAAAGATTGCTTGTATGTGATGACTTCACATGATAGCCATTTTAAAATGCTCAAATTCATTACTATGTCTAAACACTTCAAATTACAATTAACAATTAGATATCACTTCATACAAATCAGACCAACACATTTAAAATGGTATTAGTATTTATTGCTGATGAGAATACAGAGTAAAGGGTAATTTCAAACACTTAGTGGAAGAGGTATGCTTTCTGCCTTTGAAGAAAGCAATCAGTAACTCCTATTAAAATAATGATAGTTATAAACTTTCACAGACCTTTTGACCAAACACTCTGTACTTGAGAATTTATTTCATACAAATAAAGTTACTAGAATTTAAGAATACATTTTCAATGCTTTCTTTCTTTCTGTATTATTATTAATGGTAATAACAGAACAAAGTAAGTGCCAATTGGTTGAAAATAATTGAAAAAATTGTTTTAACTAACTAAAAAAGGAAAAAATCACCCAAAACATGTAATATGATTCCACTTATGTCATCATGTTATTGACTATAATTAAATAAGATGTTTACATTTATGAAATTATACATACATGTATAGGTGTAGAAACATTTAAAATTCCAACAGCATTGTAAATTCAGAACTGTGATTAACTTTTGACTCATAATTTCAAACATATGAATGTTTTATATTATAATAAATAATGCTTAAACTACTTTTTCCTGAATGAATAATCACTGCTCAATAATTGCTGCAGAACTACATGGAGGTGATATTTTAAAATGGCATTTCTCTGGGCAAGGAGTGACTCAAATGGGGAGCTTGCTAGATAGCCACTCTACCTCTTGAGCAATGGCCCAGCCCTGTTTTTTTTTCAATATTTCATTTAAAGTTTTCACTCAGGAGAGGTACTATGCATTTTAATACAAGTGAGTAGGTGTATTTTATAATATAATGAATGCATCCCTTTATGCATGTGTGCACAAAGAATTAAATAACATTTTTTCTATTTATGGCTTTAGTTCGGCATTTGGGATACTTTAATGAAAACCTGGGCTATTGAATGGAGGAAGAATCCATCTAGTTCACTGATGATTGCAGTTGCATTTCTACAGAGTACTTTGTTTCCTTGGACTCCAAAGACTGCTGCTGAACTTACAGAAATTAAGTTTGTGAATGTGACTACTTAATGATTTATGTAAGATTTTCAAGGGATCAAGTAAAAATTATCATTTATTTCAGTTTGTCTTCACTTTTTCTTCCAATTTTGAATCTCTGATTGAGCTTTCTGACATTTTAGGCCTTCATAAATATTATATAATGTCTTTTCATTTGATGTACTAATTTGCATGTATTATATAAATTTTAGTTTAGTTTAAATAATAATTTTCTTCTTTTATTGTTCATTTATTCACATGTGCATACATTGTTTGGGTCATTTCTTCCCCCTACATCCCACCCCCACCCTCTCTCCCCCTCCCTCCTCCCTTCCAGGCAGAACCTGTTCTGCACTTTTCTCCAGTTCCATTGAAGAGTAGAAATAAGCAATAATAAGACATAGCATTTTTTCTAGTTGAGATAAGGACAGCTATACAGAGAGATTCCTAGCATTGCTTTCATGTACCCATGTGTTACAACCCATGTTGATCTTTACACTAGTTCCTGATCCCCTTCTCGTGTTGACTTCTGTCACTTTAAGGTTTCTGTATTAGTTCCTGTGGAGTGTGGACATCAAATACTTTCATGTTTTGGGTTTTCTACCTATCCTCATACCTCCCATATGTGCTCTCCCCTTGTCATGTGACCCAAGTCCAACAACATTGGTATGTTAGCCCTAGATCTAAAGTCTGCATATAAGGGAGAACATATGATTTTTGGTCTTCTGAGTGTGGCTAACCTTGCTTAGAATGATGTTCTCCAGTTCCATCCATTTACTTGCAAATGATGAGATTTTATTCTTCTTCATGGCTGAGTAAAATTCCATTGTGTATAAATAACACATTTTCTTGATCCATTTGTCAGGAGGGGGGCACTTGGTTGTTTCCATAACTTGAATAGCGCTACAATAAACATGGGTGTGAGGTGCCTTTGGAGTAACCTGTGTCGCATTTCTTCGGGTATATCCCCAGGAATGGTATTGCTGGATCATATGGCAGATCTATGTTTAGATTTTTAAGAAGCCTCCAAATTTTTTTCCAGAGTGGTTACACCAGCTTGCATTCCTACCAGCAGTGTACAAGGGTTCTTTTTTCCCCACATCCTCACAAATACATGTTGGTGGTGGTGTTTTTGATGATGGCTGTTCTAACAGGGATGAGATAGAAGCTTAGTGTGGTTTTGATTTGCATTTTGTTTATGGCTAGAGATGGTGAGCATTTTTCATGTGTTTTTTGGCCATTTGAATTTCTTCTTTTGAGAAAGTTCTATTTAGTTCAGTTGCTCATTTCTTAAAATATTTGCTAGCTATACATCAGACAAAGGACTAATAACCAGAATGTACAGGGAACTTATGAAACTAAACTCACTCCAAATCAATGAACAAATTAAGAAATAATAATTTTCTTATGATCAAATATAAATACATTTATTTTTTACTTTACTTTTCTTAGAAAAGAGAAAAATAATGTATCAAAGATTTATTATTTGTTTAAATCTTATCACTGTAACTATGATCACTGGCATACAATGCAGAGCAACACCTATAAAAGACTCAAAGGTTTAGTTCCTTATTATTCAGGAAGGTGTCACAGAAAGTAGAATTTAACATAAATCATCTTTTTCCATATAAGTATACATGTTATAAAGCAAGTTAATATATTCCTAAAAATCTCTTACCCATAAAAAATTAATATTAACATAAAGAGAAAGCAACAGGGTAGAGAATATGATTGAAGTACCTTGTATGCATGTATAAAAAGTTCATAATGAAATCCATACTAAACATTACAAGAAAAATTAAAAGGAGGGAGAAGAGTTGTAAGGGTGGACATGATCAAAGTATATTACAAGCATGCATGGAAATATCACAATAAAGCTTCCTATGCTGTACAATTAAAATAAGCCAATAAAAATGTGAAAAAACAAAGATAACACTTAAAGTAATCCAACACTAACCCTAGAGTCTCAAATCTTGTTGAATATCTCAATTTTCTATGGAACTGATTTTTAAAATTGGTATTTTAAATGTCATACATATTTGTCATGTAAAATGTATTTTGAAATATGTACACACTGAGAATGAATAGATCAAACTAATCAATGTGCATGGCTTCGCATACTTATTTTTCTACTTCTAAACACTTTTCAAGAATTCAATGCACTGTAATTAGCAATAGTCACCAGGTTGCAAATGACAGGATTTCCTTCAATAGTATTCCATTGCATACATCACAATTCCTTTGTCCATCCAATGGTATATAATCTTTTCTTTACCTATAAATCTGGTGATGGGCACTTAGGTTGCTTCCATATCTTTGATATTATGAATAATGCTGCAGTGACCATGGGAACATAGATATCTCTTTGAAATTCTTATTTCAGTCCTTTGAATATAGGCTGAGAAGTGGGGCTGTGAGATCACATGCTAATTCTTTTATTGTCGGAGGAAACTTCATAAAATTTCCCATAGTGGCTGCTCTAATTTACATTCTCAAGTGCAGTGCACAGGTGAGATTCTGTTCTCTCCACACTTCCACCAACATTTGTTATTTATTTTTTGGTTTTAATAATAGCCTTCTAGTAGGTAGGAAGTGACATTTCACTGTGGTTTGCATTTGCATTTCCTTGATAATCAATCATGATCAGCATTTTTCATATATTTGTATGTCTTTTTTGACAAGTATCTATTTAAGTCTTTTGCCCATTTTGTGTTTGGGTTATTTGTTTTATTGTTATTGCGTTGCTTGAGTCCATTATTTATTTTGAGTTTTAACCCTTTATTTGATGTATTGTTTGCAAGTAATTTCTACCAATATATAAGTTGTTTCTTCACTCTTGGTTGTTTCCTTTGCTGTGCAGTGGCTTTTTAGTTTGATGTCATACCTTTTTTTTTTTCTTTTTTATTGTGTTTCCTGGTATTTCAGGTCATATCAAAGAATCTTTGTCTACACCAATGCTGTAGAGCATTTATGCTTTGCTTTCTTCTATTAGTTTTATATTTTCAAGTCTTACATTTAAGTCTTTATTTCATTTTGAATTGATTTTTTATGTGAATGTGAGATAAGGGTCTGATTTCACTCTTCAGCTTGTGGATATTAAGTTTTCATACATTATTTATTGAAGAGACTGTCCTTTGTCTATTGTGTGTTTTTTGTACTTTTGTCAAAAGTCAATTGTTCATAGATGTGTGTAGATTTTTACTGGGCTGTCTACTCGGTTCCATTTGTCAGTATTTGGATTTATGTCTGGGCCATGATGATTTGATTAGTATTTCTTTATAATAGATTTCCAAGTCAGGTAGGGTGATGCCTCCAACTTTCTTCTTTAAACTCAAGATCGCATTTACCACTTGAGCTCTTTTGTCTTTACATTTGATTCTTTCTTCTACTTTCATGAAAAATTACATTGGAATTTTTATAGCGATTGCATTGAAAAAGTCACTGTGGGCACTAGGGAGATTGAAGCAATATTAACTCTTCCAATGCATAAACATGGATATTGTTCCATTTATTTCTGTAACTATAATTTCTTCTATCAATATTTTATAGTTTTTATGTATAAGGCTTTTGCCTCCTTGGTTAAATATATTTACAAGTACTTATGCTCTTGTGAATGGGATTCATTTCCTAATTTCTTTTTCAGGTAGTCCCTCCTGTACCTGGGGATTTATATCTATAACCAGATTTGGAACACTCCAATGTCATTTTTCATGAAAGGCCTTCAAATATGTCTTTTGGCCTTTTTTCTCTCTTGTTTCTTTGAGATTCTATAATCTTGATATTTGCTTTTTTGTTGCTATCTTATAACTTCCGTAATATTTTATACTTTTTATTCTATTTTCATTTTCCTCCTTTGACCATGCATTTTTAAAATAATCTGACTTTGAGTCCACAGATTAATTCTTATGTTTGATTAGTTCTGCCCTTGACACACACTATTGAATTTTTCATTTCATTCATTGTTTTTTTTAACTCTATAATTCTGACTTTTTAAAAAAATTAATCTCTCTGTTAAACTACTAGTATGGTATACCTATTGCTTTCCTGATTCTGTTGAATTGTCCTTAAATTCGTTGAGTTTTCTTAAACCAATTATTTTCAATTCTTTGTTAGGCAGTTCATACATTTCCACTTCTTTAGAGTTAATTATTTCTGCTTAATTGTTTTCCCTCTGCTGATTTAATTTTCCTGATTGTCCTTGATTCTTCTGGCTACTTGCTGCTATCTTCACATTTGAAGGAATGGGGATTTATTGCAGTTTTTGCTGACTGGTTTTGTAAGAGAATGTTCTTCTCTACTCATTCCATCCAGAGATTCTGGGGCAGGCCATCTGGTGTCCATGGGAAGGATTATTCTGGAGTCTTCAAGTGGGATGCCCTTGTGCTTGGATCCACAGGTTTCAGACAAGCGTATGAATCCACTGGTGTGCCCCTCTTAATTTAGTCTGTGGGAATGGGCCTGTAGCCTGAAACTATGTGGGCTGAATTGTTCCTGGACTGGTATGAAATTTGGCATTGGACTGGGCTGCAAGGACTGGCCTACCATTGGATAGAACTTAATCCTATATCTGCATGGGTCAGCCTGGAGCCTGGGCTCATGGATGACATCTTGGTGACTAGAGCTTCAAGGGTAGACCTGACCCTCTGTCTTTGGACCCTAGTCTCATGCTGGTACAGGCACAAAGTCCAGGACTGCTGATGTTGGGTTACTCCAGAGCCTGAAGACACTGGAGTTGACCTGAATGTGGAATAATCCCTAAAACTTAGTCTGCCCATTGGGGCTGGAGGTCGGGGCCACAGGATCTGTCCTGGAATTGCTGTGGATCTCAAGTCTGGGGTCATGAGGTATTTTGATTTTTATTGGGGAGGGCTTAGTGTTGGAATCCAAGGTCAGGGTTGTGGGGCTGATGTGGGGAATGTAAACATGCCTTTCCCACTCTCTTCAATTAATCTTTCTTTTTATTCTTGTACTTCATGAGGAGCTGTAATCTCTCACGTTGTTTCCCTTGCTCTTGTGAAGGTATTTTCATGCCCAGATAGATGCTTAAATTGGTGTTTCTGTGTGAGAATGAGGTATGGAAAGTTCTATTCTGCCATCTTCCTGATGTTTGGAACAAAGGTGAAAATTATGTTCTCCTCCTTTCTCAGTATTTACGTATTATATACACTCTTTTCTGGCATTTAGAACTTCAAAGCAACTATCTTGTAGAGACATACCATTTGACTCACTTTCCACAACTTGTGCTCCCCTTGTCAATTTTAAATGCATATTTGAAAAATTAATTTAATTAATCATTTACTCTTTTAGTTCAATAAAATTTATTGTCTACCTACTACTTGTCAGGTACTGTGTATTAAATTCCCAATAATATTTCATGTATTATGCACCCAATTACATGCCAGGTACTATATGCATGTGTGTGTAAATATGAACATTATAAAATATACACCAGGAACCCTGTCTCTATAATATTTAGCATATATTCTTACATACATATTTTTAAATGATATTTAATATGAAAAAGAGTCTTTTCTCATATTTTAGATTTTAATATAATTGTGTGTCGGACAGCAATAGTCACAAATATTTCCTTATTAACACACTAGTAGGTGGTAAAAAAAAGATGATAATTGTGCATTCAGAATTTTCACCATTGTTTGAAAGACATGTAGTCCTAGTAGTAATGATTCCCCACTTTTCTTGCTCAGCTTGTCCTCTGGATGGTAAAAATCTCCATTCCATATAATATTAGATAACTCTTATAATTTAATACTCACAATAAATTGATAAAGCATATACTTTTTTACCCATTAAAATTTTTGGGAAACAGAGAGGTTTGTTCTAAAAGAATGCAGTAAGTAAGAGACATAGTTGAAATTTGTACCCAGGTACTATGGCTGTTGAGGATGTATTCTTCATCATCATGTTACACTGCCTTTCAAAATAAAATATAGCTCATATGAAGCCAAGATATTTCTAGTTTTCATTGTTGAAGGTCCAATTAAGTATAAATTTGTGATGCTGATACTGTTTGTAGAGAACCTGTTTACTTTGATTAAATAAAGGCAAAATTGAAAGTTGGTCACCTCAATACAGATAAGAAATGTTCTAGTCAGCTTTCATTATGTAACAAACACAACTTACAAAGAAGAAAAATTTATTTTGGCTCAGCATTTGGGAAATTTCAGTCATGACCAATTGGACCTTGTGATGGTTAATCTTTTTTGTCAACTTTACTGGATTGAGGAATGCCTAGGGGGTTAGTAAAGTGCTCTTCTAGGTGTGTTTGTGAGAACAGTTGCAGGGAGGATTGACATGTAGAAGCAACTGAGAAGGAAAGACCCACCCTGAATGTGAGCAGCAACATTCAATGGGCTGGGGCCTGGATGGAATGAAAGTGGAAAAGGAGGTCACCAGCCACTTCTTGAAAGCTGCATCGATTGCTGTTGCCATTGCCCATGACCATCAGACTCCAGCTTCTTCAGCCTTTCAACATGGACTCATGACAGCAACTTTCCAGGGAGCTCCCAGGTCTTCAGCCTCAGACTGGACTGCCTGATTGGTCTGCCTTCTTATGAGGCTTCCTGCTTCTGGGACTGAGCAGCTACCATGTACTCTGCATCTCCAGTGTGCAGACAGCAATTGTACTATATCCAGCCTCCAATAATGTAAGCCAATGTAGTAAGTCACCTTTTTTTTATACTTATATATGTTCTATTGGTTCTGATTCTCTAAAGAACCCTGGCTAATACAGTCCTAATGCTTTCATCTTGTGACACCACAGTGCATCCTGGTGGGAGCACTTGAAAGAGGAAGTTTACTCACTTCATGGCTGGGATATGAAAGGAGAGAAGAGGATCCAGGGTCCTGATATCACTCTAAGTGCATGCACTCCCTCAATGACTAGAAGACACCACACTAGACCCCACTTAAACTTTCCACCACCTCCCAATAACATGAATTCAGGGACTAAGCCTTTAACACTCACCTTTTGGAACATTTAAGATCTACACTATAGCAAGGACTGATTCTTAAAATTTTTTTCTTAATTTTTGCCCACATTTCTGTTCCAAGTCTTTTTCTAGTGTCTTGCATTTTCTCTTCTTTCATGTCTGTATTTCTTAGCCAATTAAATGATCTTGTCAAAGATTAATGGCCCCTTTTGGAAAATAGTATACTTAAAAATGAATAGTGTTTGTTAATATAAATATATGTGTGTATATATATATATATATATACTTATGTAATACTAATAACTTTTACATTATTTTTGCTAAGACTCATTTATAGAATTCTGTTGTCAATTCAACCTAATACACTAATCATCCATTCATTATTCATCTTTCTCTGCCAATCTTTCTTCTTTCTACTTCTCCCTCCCTCCCTTCCTCCCTCCTTTCCTCCCTCCTTCTTTTCCCTTTCTTCCTTCCTTCCTTCCCTCTCTCTTTTTCTCTCTCTGGCTTATATAATTGTTATGTAATATTCTAATATTTTTTTTTAATTTTTTAATTTTTTGTCCATTTATTCACATGTGCATATATTGTTTAGGTCACTTCTCCACCCTGTCACCCTTCCCCACCCTTCCTTTCCTCCCCGCCCTCAGTTCCAAGCAGGTCCTGTTTTGCCCTTATCACTAATTTTGTTGAAGAAAAGACATAAGCATAATAAGGAAGACAAAGCGTTCTTGCTGGTTGAGTTAAGGATAGCTATACAGAGAGATTCCTACTATTGCTTTCATGTACACATGTGTTACAACCCATGTTGACTCAATTTTAACTGATCTTTACATGGTTCCTGATCCCCTGCTCATGATAACCTCTGTCATTTTAAGGTTTCTGTTTTAGTTCCTCTGGAGTGGGGACATCAAACGCTTTCATGTGTTGGGTTTTCTACCTATTCCTATATTTCCCATATGTGTTCTCCCCTTGTCATGTGATGCAAGTCCAACCACTTTGCTGCATTTGCCCTAGATCTAAAATCTGCATATGAGGGAGAACATACAGTTTTTGGTCTTCTGAGCCTGGTTGGCCTCGCTCTGATGTTAACTTATGTATTTCAGTTTTAGCCATTAAATATTTAAATATTGAAATTTACGTGTCTTTATTACATTGAGAAACATTTTTAAATCAACCGAAAGACCATTTGCCATTATTGTGGAACTTTTTAAAAAACAATTTTATTAGTGTATGATAGTTATGCAGGGAGTTTTGTTGTGACGTTTCCATATATACATATGTTGTACTGTGGATTGGTTCATCCCCTCCCTTATTCTCCCTCTTCTCCTATTCCATGGAGAATAGGAGATTCCATTTCTCAAAATGACTTTGATGGGTTTCAATGTTCCATATTCTTGCATGTATAGAAAATGCTTCAGCCATATTCACCCTCCTTTACTCTTCCCCTCTCTCTCCCACTAGTGTCTTTCCCTTAACATGACCTATTTCACACTACTGTCCTCAATTGTTTAAGTGTTTATTGTTCAGTAGGCTTTGCCTTGGTATTTTACCCATAAATATATCGTACTTTAATTAGTCTAACCCTCTCTTCATTATCATTTTCCCTCTATGCTGCATTGCTCAACAGTTTTCAGTGTGTCTCATTTTGTCTAGCTCCTAAACAAATGAGATATATTTCAATAATTTCAATATTACTATCATTCTTTTCCTCCTCCCTTAGTTTCCTCTAACCTTCCTGCTTTTGGAAACAGACACATATATGTATGTATAATAATGCTTCTGTTTTTATTTGGATCTATCTTCCATATATGAGAGAAAACATGCAATCTTTGTTTTTCTGAACCTGCTTACTTCACTTAACATGATGTTCTCCAGTTCTAGCTATTTACCTGAGCATGACAAAATTTATTCTTTTTAATTGCTGAATAATATTCCAGTGTGTGGGTATGAGACATTTTCTTAAGTTATTCATCAGTTGTGGGGCAACTGGGGTGTTCCTTTTTTTCCACTTCTTTTACTTTATCGTTTTTACATTCACTTACATGTGTATACATTGTTTGTGCTACCTCACTCCTAACACACCATCTCTATTTCCAGGTAGAACCCATTCTGCCCTCTTCTTCTCTGATTTTGTTAAAGAGAAAACATAAGGGATAATAAGAAAGACATATCATTTTTGCTAGTTTGGGATAAAGATATCTATACAGAGAGATTCCTAGCGTTGTTTTCATGCACTTGTGTATCACAAACCACATTGGTTCATTTATACCAGACCTCTTCACTACTTCCTTTGTTGGTGGTGGTGTTCTTCATGATAGTGATTCTAACAGGGGTGAGGTGGAATCTTAGTGTGGTTTTGATTTGCATTTCCTTTATGGCCAGAGATGATGAACATTTTTTCATGTGTTTTGGGGACATTTGAATTTCTTTCTTAGAAAAAGTTCTGTTTAGTTCAGTTGCCCATTTCTTTATTGGTTCACTGATTTTGGGGAGAGTTTAGTTTTTTGAGATCCCTGTATATTCCAGTTCTCAGTCCTTTGATGTATAGCCAGCAAATAATTTCTCCCACTCTGTGGGTGGTCTCTTCAGTTTAGAGACCATTTCTTTTGTTGTGCAGAAGATTTTTAATTTCATGTAGTCCATTTGTCCATCCTTTCTCTTAGTTGCTGAGCCATTTGAATTCTACTGAGGAAGTCCTTGCCTATACCTATTGCTTCCAATGTATCCCCTGTTCTTTCCTGGACTAGCTTCAAAGTTTCATGTCTTAAATTAAAGTACTTAATTCACTTTGAGTTGATACTTGTATAGAGTGAAAAACATGGATCAGGTTTCAGTTTTCTGCATGCAAGCATTCAGTTTTCCCAGCAACATTTGTTGAAGAGGCTGTCTTTTCTCCATCATATGTTTTGGTGCCCCACATCCTCTCCAACATTTGTTGTTGTCATTCTTGATGATAACCATTAAAGCAGGAGTGAGGTGAGCTCTTTATGTGGTTTTGATTTCCATTTCCTTTATGGCTAGGGATGTTGGATATTTCTTCATGTGTTTTTTTTTTTTTGGTTTTTATTTTTTTGCCATTTGTGCTTTTCTTTCAAAAAATTTCTGCTCAGTTTATTTATCCATTTCTTCATCAGATCATTGATTCTCTGGAAGCTTAGTTCTTTTTGAGTTCCCTGTAAATTCTGGGCAGTAACTCCTTGTCAGATGTATGGCTAGGAAAGATTTTCTCCCACTCTGTGGGCTGCCTCTTCAGTCTGGTTACCATTTCCTTTGTTATGCAGAAGCTTTTTAGTTTCACATATTCCCATTTGTCAATCTTTTCCCTTAGTTGCTGAGCCATTAGAATTCTACTTAGGATGTTATTGCCTATGCCTATGTGTTCCAGTTTAGTCTCTATTGTTTCCTATAATATTTTCAAAGTTTCAAGCCTTATATTAAGATTTTTATCCAGTTTGAATGGATATTTGCACAGAATGAAAGACAGGGTCTAGTTCTAGTCTTCTACATGCAGATATCCAGTTTTCCTAACAACATTTGTTAAAGAGGCCATCTTTTTTCCATTGTGTGTTTTTTGGGTGCCTTTGTTAGTTAAAAGTCAGGAGAGCATAGCTGTGTGGATTCATATCTGGGTCTTCTATTCTGTTCCTTTGGTTTTCTTGTCTGTTTTTGTGCCAATACCATGCTGTTTTTATTGATATAACTCTCTAATATAGTCTGAAGTCAGGTATTGTAAAACTTCCAGTGTTGCTCTTTTTGCTCAGTATTATCTATCTTAGCTACTTGTGATCTTTTGTGCTTCCATAGAATTTTAGGGTTGATTTTTCAGTCTCTCTGAGGAACACTACTAGAATTTTGACAGAGACTGCATTAAACATACAGACTACTTTTGATAGCATAGTCATTTTCACATTATTAATTCTGTTAATCCATGAGCATGGGAAATATTTCCATCTTCTGATGTCTTCAATTTCTTTCTTGAGTGATTTTTAGTTTTTGTTGTAGAAATTTTTCACTCCCTTTATTAAGTTTATTCCTAGGTATTTTTTGAGGCTATTATAAATTTAACTGTTTTCCTAAATTCTTTCTCAGTCTGTTCATTCTTGGTTAAACAAAAGCTACTAATTTTTGTAGATTGACTTTGTATCCTTCTACTTTGCTAATGGTTATTATGATACTTAGGAGTTTTTTGGTGGACTATTTAGGATCTTTTAGTTATAAGATGATGTTATCTGCCATTATTTCTTATTAGTTGACTCATAAATAGTTTACTTTTGTCATTATAAAGGTATTACTTTTTTCTTTGAGTTTTCACCTAGATTATTACTAATTGAACAAATCTCTAGTTCTCTGGAATATCAGGAGATCTAGAAACATTGGTGATCATTCTAACATGACAGCAGTGAGCTATAGTAGGCTAGCCTCTTCTTCCTTTCAATAGGATATGTACTTATGATTTTACAGCATTTCAAATCAGCTGTTACATGCATTTTCATTATGTGGCTTGTCACTGTAGGCAAGGGTACAAGTATTGGCATATCACATATTACTATATGTTGCTAAGGGACTATATCATCTGCTTGGTGTTACTAGTGACTCTATGACCCCACCAGCTTGGTCCAAAAACATGACCTTTCTTGCCTGGCCAATGGGGATTTCTAGGGACCTTGTATGCTCTTCTGAAAACTGCCCTGAGCCTCTCAGACCAGGTCAATTGCCATGACCTCTTAGCTATCCACATCCTCCACAGTCTTGTCTTGCTCAGCTTGATTCCATTGTTACCTGATAAACAGGTAACTCTAAAGTGCTTTTACAACCTTGCCTGTTCTAGTTTCCTCTAGAAACTAGAGGTTAGGAGAAAAGATTCTAAAACTAAACAGAAAACTTTCTGTATCTCTGTCCTCACAATTTCTTACTTCTTCCTCACCATGCTATTTTATCCCAAATTTCTGATGTATCATTTATGAAGCCACATAAACTATAGGAAAAGAAAAGTGAATTTCTTATCTTTTAGCAATTTTATTCTTGCTATATTATGACCACACCATGTAAAATCTTCAGATAAAGATTCGCAAAGAAGGATTATATTATAACTAAGGGAACTCTTATTATACATATTTGTGTGATTTGCAATAATTAATAAATTATACAGACCATGTTTGCATTTACACGTGCAGAGTGTTTACACACATTTGCTTCTTTTAAGCATATTTCACCAAACTTATATAAAATGGAATGAATGCATTTCAAAAAATATAATTTTCATTTTTAATAAAACCAATATTGGAATAATTTTAGGTTTACAGAAAGGTTGAAGAAATAAAAAAGATACTTTCCCTTTATTACTTGTTGAAAATTACCATTTTCAATTTCTGCTTATATTAACAACTTCAATATTTGTCAAAACTATGAAAAAATTCAAATTTTATGTATTGAACTGTGTCCTCCAAAACATGTTTAAGTCCTAATCACTGCTACTTAATGAATATGACCTCATTTGGAAATAAAGTTTTTAAAAAACATTTTTATTAGCACATGTTTAGCTGTACAAGGGGTTCGTTGTGATATTTACATATATGTTTGTGAAGTACCACAGTTAGATTCACCCCCTTTACCATTCTCCATCATTCTCCTTCATTCTCCATCCCTTTAAAAAACAATTAGATAAGTTTCATTATTATATTTTCATACAAGTATGTAAAGTACACTGATCATATTTTCCCTCCTTTACCCTCTCCACTTAAAATTCCTTCCCTTCATTTTTTACATGTGTATTAGTTGCTCAAAGGGTTTTCACCATGGTATTTCACACATTCATATATTGTACTTCAATCAGATTAATTCCCTCTATTATTCTTTCTTTCTCTATCCCACCTGCCCCCCTTTTATCCAACAGCTACCAGTCCATTTTTATGTCATCTTCATTCACAGATGCAATGTATTTCAATATTATTCATTTTCTTCTCTCTCACCTCCTCCCACTCTCTTCAAACAGCCAGTATTACAAACATGTAATGTAACATACATATAAACATTCATATACATGTGTGTGCATAACATGTTTGTATTTATATATCATGTGTATATTTATGAGTACATTTATATTTTAGTTCTGCATCCATATATGAAGGAAGACATGTGACCTCTGTTCTTCTGTATCTGGATTACTTTGCTTAACATGATGATTTCCAGTTTCATACACTTACCCTGCAAACATAATTTTATTCTTCTTTGTGTCTGAATAATACTCCATTGTATATATATGATGTAGGGTTTCCCTTTCTTGGTCATGTCTACTTAGAGTTTGAAATATCTCCTGTACATGGGTGTCTAAATTGTCTAAATTATTACCTAGATTTTGGAAATTTTCTGTTATGATTTTATTGAATAGCTTTCAAGGACTTTAGTTTGTACTTCAGCTCCTTTTTCCACCCCATATATTCTTAGATTTTGTCTTTTGATTGTGTCTCAAAGTGCTTGTATGCTGTTATCATAGGTATTAATTTTCTTCTTTTTGCCTTAGTACAATAACTCCTTAATTTTGTCCTGCCTCTGATATTCTTTCTTGTTTGATCTTGTCTGCTGATAATACTATCCACAGTGGTTTTTATTAAATTTTATTTTTGAATTAGTATACATTGATAGTACAAGGGAATTTAATTATGGCAATTTCATGGGAGGGTATGGAACAAGTTCACTCCCTCTTTTGTATTTCCATTTCCCCCTTCTATGTCCCCCATGTTTAAAACAATGGTTGGTGGGTTTCATTATGCTGTCTTCATCTTATATATGTAGCATACTTTGATTTTCTTCAACCCTCAATACCCTTTCCTTTCTCCCTTCCCCCTCTTGCTGATCCCCAAGACAGTCCTCCATATACATTCATGTCCCGTTACTATTATTATCATCATCATCACTTTAGATCCAGGTTCAACAAATGAGTGAGAACATGTGGTATTTAGCCTTTCGAGCTTGGCTTATTACACTCAGCATGATAATCTCCAGTTCTATCCATCTCTCTGCAAATGACATAATTTCATTTTCCATTATGGTTGAAATAAAAGCTTCCTTTCATGGTTGATATATATATATCAACCATGAAATATATATATCAATATATATATACATATGTATATATGCATATATATGTGTGTGTAAATGTGTGTCATATTTTCTTTGTTCTTTCATTTGTTGTTGTGTGGATTGCTTTTGGTACTGTAGCCATTTTCATAGTACCAACTCTGCCAGTCCACCAACATAGGAGGCCTTTCCATCTTCTGGAAAGATGGAAAGTCTTCATGAACTTCTTCAAGGATTTATAATTTTCATTGTAGTGATCTTTTACCTCATTGGTTAAGTTTATACCTAGGTATTTGTGAGGCTATTTGGAATGAAATTGTTTTCCCAACTTATTTCTCAGCCTGTTCACTGTTGGAATGAAAAAAAATGTACTGATTTTTGTATGTTGATTTTATATCCTGCTTCATTACTCAAAGTGTTTATCAGACCTATGAGGACTTTTGGAAGAGTCTTAGGGTCTTTTAAATACAGAATCATACCGTTTGCAATCAGCAAATAAGGATAATTTGACTTCTTCCCTATTTACCTTATTGCTCTGCCTAGAAATTTCAGTACCATATTGAATAAGAGTGGGGACTGGAAACCTTTGTTTCATTCCTGACTTTAGAGGTAATGATTTGTTTGTCCTCATTTAGTATGATGTTCATTATATACTTGTCTTAGCCTTTATTATGTTGAAGTACATTCCTTCAATTCCCATTTCTTCAGAACTTTGACTGAAGAAATAAAAAATGGATGTAAAAGTTTTTCTGTACCAATTGAGATGATGGTGTGATTTTTGTCCTTGACTGTGTTTATGTGCTTTTGTACATTTATTGATTTATATATGTTAAGCCATCCTTGCATCCCTGCTCTTGGTGCATGATATTTTTATGTGTTGTGGTATTTGGTTTGCAAGTATTTTATTGCATTTTTTTGTGTTGATGTTCATTTAAGCGATTAGCCTATAATCTTTTTATTGTGTTCTTGTCCAGTTTTGGATGAGAGTAATACTGGCTTCACAGAATGAGACTCATAATGTTCTTTCACTTTCTTCTTTTGAAAAGTATTTCTTCTTTAATGTTTGGAAAAGTTTGAAAAGTATTTCTTCTTTAATGGTTTGGTAGAATTTGCCAGTGAATCCATTGGATCCTCTCCTTTTGTTATTTGGGGGACTTTTTATTATTGCTTCAAGATCATTGCTTGTTGTGGATCTGTTTAAGGGTTATATATCCTCTTGGTTCAATTTTGGTAGATTAAATGCATCTTAAAATTGATCTATTTCTTCAGGATTTTCCAGTTTGTTTGAACACAGACTTTCAAAGTATTCCCTCATAATCCTTTGGATTTCATTGGTATTTGTTTTAATATCTACTTTTTCATCTCTAATTTTAATTCGAGTCTTTTCCTGCATCTTTTTAGTAAGATTAACTAAAGGTTTATCAATCCTGTTTTTCTTCTCAAAGAACCAACTTTTTGTTTCATCACTTTTTGGTCTCTATTTCATTTATTATTGTCCCAATCTACATTGTTTCTTTCTATTTGCTAATTTTGTATTTGCCTTGTTCTTATTAGTCCTGAGGTGCATCATAATATTCTATTATTTGAGATCCCTCTGCTTTGTTTTATATTTTTATATAATCACTCTTATATAAACTTTACTCTTAAGACTTCCTTTGCTATATCCCTTAAGTTATAGTAGATTGTGTTTTCATTTTCATTAGATTCTAGAACTTTTGCATTGTCTTTCTTGTTTCTTCAATGGAACACTGATCATTCACCAATGTGTTGTTCAGAATTCATGTGTTTAAATATTTTTCCTAGTTTCTTTTGCTGTTAAGTTCCAGTTTTAGTCCATTATGGTATTATAGAATACAGGGAGCTATTTTAATTTTCTTATATTTGCTAAGACTTGCTTTTTGTCCAAGACTTTGTCTACTTTGGAGAAATTTGCATGTGCTGCTGAGAAGAATGTATATTGTGCAACTGCTGGATGAACTACTCTGAAGATGTCTGTTGTGTCCATTTGGTCTATATTGTCATTTAATTTTGAGATTTCTTTGTTGATTTTTTGTTGTTGTTGCTGATTTATTTTTATCTGGATGACCTACCTATTTGTAAGCATGAGGTATTGAAGTCTCCCATTATCATCATTATGTTGGGGTCTATCTGTGTGTTTCAGTCAAGTAGCATTTAATGAAGTTGGGTGAACCAACATTTGGTGCATATATGTTAATAATTGTCATGTTTTGTTGATTGATTTTCTATTTTTTATGAGATTAGTAGTTTTTTATTTTTTTTAATTATTCATTTATTCACATGTGCATACATTGTTTGGGTCATTTCTCCCCCCATACTCCACTCACCCCTCATTACCAGGGAGGTCCTGTTCTGCCCTTATCACTAATTTTGTTGAAGAAAAGACATAAGCATAATAAAGACAACAAAGTATATTTGTTAGTAGAGCTAAGGATAACTATACAGAGAGATTCCCAGCATTGCTTTTGTGTACACATGTGTTACAATACATGTTGATTCATCTCTAACTGACCTTTCCAATGGTTACTGATCCCCTTCTCATGTTAACCTGTGTCACTTTACGTTTTTGTATTAGTTCCTCTGGAGTGGGGACATCAAACGCTTTCATGGTTTGGGTTTTCTACCTATTTCTATATCTTCCATATGTGCTCTCCCCTTGTCATGTGCTCCAAGTCCAGCCACATTGCTGCATTTGCCCTAGATCAAAAGTCTGCATATGAGGGAGAACATGCAGTTTTTGGTCTTTTGAGACTGGCTAACCTCACACAGAATGATCTTCTCCAGTTCCATCTATTTACTTGCAAATAAGATTTCATTCTTCTTCATGGCTGAGTAAAATTCCACTGTGTACAAGTACCACATTTTCTTGATCCATTCATCAATAGTGGGGCATCTTGGTTGTTTCCATAACTTGGCTGTTGTGAACAGTGCTACAATAAACATGGGTGTGCAGGTGCCTTTGGAGTAACCTGGCTCACATTCCTTTGGTCATATCCCCAGGAGTGGGATTGCTGGATCATATGGCAGATATATGTTTAGATTTTTAAGAAGCCTCCAAATTTTTTTCCAGAGTGGTTGCACCAGCTTGCATTCCCACCAGCAGTATACCAGTGTTCCTTTTTCCCCACATCCTCACTGACACATGTTGTTGCTGGTGTTTTTGATGATGGCTATTCTAACAGGGGTGAGATGGAATCTTAGTGTGGTTTTGATTTGCATTTCCTTTATTGCTAGAGATGGTGAGCATTTTTTCATGTGTTTTTTGGCCATTTGAATTTCTTCCTTTGAGAAAGTTTTGTTAAGTTCAGTTGCCCATTTCTTAATTAGTTCATTGATTTTAGGAGAGTTTAGTTTCTTAAGTTCCTGTATATTCTGGTTATCAGTCCCTTGTCTGATGTATAGCTGGCAAATATTTTCTCCCACTCTGTGGGTAGTCTTTTCACTTTGAAGACCATTTCTTTTGTTGTGCAGAAGTTTTTAATTTTATGAATTCCCATTTGTCCCTCCTTTCTCTTAGCTGCTGGGCTGCTGGGTTTCTATTGCAGAAGTCTTTGCCTATACCTATTAGTTCCAGAGTGTTTCCTGCTCCTTCCTGTAGTAACTTCAGAGTTTCGGGTCTGGTATTAAGGTCTTTGATCTATTTTGAGTTGATACTAATACAAAGTGATAGACATGGATCAAGTTTCAGTTTCTTGCAGACAGGTAACCACTTTTCCCAGCAACAATCTTTGAAGAGGCTGTCTTTTCTCCATCGTATATTTTTGGCACCTTTGTCAAAAATGACATGGGTATAGTTGTGTGGATTCATCTCCAGGTCCTCTATTCTGTTCCACTGGTCTTCATGTCTGTTTTTGTGCTGGTACCATGCTTTTTTTTATTGCTGTTGCTTTGTAATATAGTTTGAAGTCAGATATTGTGATACCTTCAACATTGCTCTTTTTTACTGAGTATTGCCTTGGCTATTCGTGGTCTCTTGTGTTTACAAATGAATTTTGGGGTAGATTTTTCAATCTCTGTGATGAAAGTCATTGGGATTTTGATGAGAACTGCATTAAACATGTAGATTGCTTTCAGTAGTATAACCATTTTTACTATGTTGATTCTACTGATCCTTGAGCATGGGAGATCTTTCTATCTTCTGTTGTCTTCCTCAATCTCTTTCTTCAGGAGTTTGTAATTCTCCTTGTAGAGGTTATTCACATCCTTTGTAAAATTTACTCCTATGTATTTGATTTTTTTGAGGTATTGTGAGTGGATTTGTTTCCACATATTCATTCTCAGTTTTTACATTGTTGGTGTATGGAAATGCTGATGATTTTTGTATATTGATTTTGTATCCTGCCACCTTACTGTAGCTGTTTATGGTGTCTAAGAGGTTTTGGGTAGTTTTTTAGGTCTTTAAGGTATAGGATCATATTGTCTGCAAATAAGGATATTTGGACAGTTTCTTTGCCTATTTGTATTCATTTTATTTCTTCTTCTTGCATAATTGTTCTGGCTAGAAATTTCAGTACTATGTTGAATAGGAGTGGGAATAGCGGGCACCCTTGTCTCATCCTGATTTTAGGGAGAATGGTTTCATTTTTTCACCCTTAAATATGATGTTGGCTATAGGTTTGTCACATATAGCCTTTACAATGTTGAAGTACATTCCTTCTATTCCTAGTTTTCTTAGAGCTTTTATCATAAAGTGGTGTTGGATCTTGTTGATGGCTTTTTCTGCATCTATAGAGATGATCAAGTGGTTTTTGTCTTTGCTTCTATTGATGTGTTGTATTACATTTATACATTTGCATATGTTAAACCACCCCTGCATCCCTGAGATGAAGCCAACTTGGTCATGGTGTATGATCTTTCTGATGTGTTGTTGGATTCGGTTTGCCATTATTTTATTAAGGATTTTTGAATCAATATTCATTAAGGAAATTGACCTGTAGTTCTCCTTTTTAGAGGTGTCTTTGTCTGGTTTTGGGATGAGAGTAATATTGGCTCTATAAAATGAGTTATGCCATGTTCCTTCCCTTTCTATTTCATGGAACGGTTTAATGAAAGTTGGTATTCTTCCTTAAACATCTGTTAGAATTGAGCAGTGAATCCATCAAGTCCTGGACTTTTCTTTTTTGGGAGACCCTTCATTGCTGCTCCAATTTCTTTTTGTATTATATGTCTATTCAGGTGATTAATATCCTCTTGCTTCAGTTTTGGGTGGTTGTAAATTTATAGAAATCAGACCATTTCTTCAAGATCTTCAAATTTATTAGAGCATTGGCCCTCAAAGTAGTCTCTGATGATTTCCTGGATTTCCATGGTGTTTGTTGTTATCTCCCCTTTTGCATTTCTGATGTTACTGATTTGGGGTTTTTCTCTCCTCATTTTAGTCAGGTTTGCCAGAGATCTGTCAATCTTATTTATTTTTCCAAAGAACCAGCTCTTTGTTTCATTGATTCTTCGTATCCTTTTTTTTTTTTTTGGTTTCTATTTCATTGATTTCAGCCCTTATTTTAATTATTTGTTTCCTTCTGCTTGTTTGGTGATTTGCTTGTTCTTGTTTTACTAGGTGTTTGAGCTGCAGTATTAGGTCATTGATTTGAGATCTTTCTGTCCAACTTCCAATTGTTTGCATGATTTTTACTGCTGTTTTTGTTGTTGATTTCTAGTTTTAATGCTTTGTGGTCAGATAGAATACATGGGATTATTTCTATTTTCTTATATTTGCTGAGGCTTGCTTTGTGCCCTAAGATATGATCAGTTTGGTTCATGGGCTGCTGAGAAGGATGTATATTGTGCAGAAGTTGGGTGAAATATTCTGTAGACATCAGCAAGGTCCATTTGATCTATGGTGTGATTTAGTTCTAGGATTTCTTTATTGATTTTTTGTTTAGATGACCTATCTATTGTTGACAAGGGGGTATTAAGGTCTCCCACTATCACTGTGCTGGAGTTTATATATGTTTTTAGGTCCTTCAGAATATGTTTGATGAAATTGGGTGCATTTACTTTGGGTGCATATAGGTTGATAATTGTTATTTCGTTTTGGTGTATTTCCCCTTTTATTAGTATGGAGTGTCCTTCTTTATCTCATTTGATCAATGTAAGTTTGAAGTCTATTTTGTCTGAGATAAGTATTGCTACCCCTGCCTGTTTTCAGAGACCATTGGCTTGGTAAATCTTCTTCCAGACTTTCACTCTCAGTCAGGCTTATTTCTGTCAATGAGGTGGGTCTCCTGTAGGCAGCAGATTGTTGGATCCTCCTTTTTAATCCAGTTTGCCAATCGGTGTCTTTTGATAGGGGAATTTAGTCTGTTAACATTCAGTGTTTGTAGTGATAGGTACTTGGTGATCCCTGTCATATAGTTGTCTTTGTTGATTAAGGGTTTGATTGTGTGTAGCTGAATCAATGTTGCTCTCTACTCTCTTGCCTTTTCTTCTCCTGTGGTTTGATATTGCCTGCCCTTTCATGGTTTTGTATGCTTACATTTTCTGTGTGCAGAATTCCCTAGAGTATCTTTTGTAGTGGTGGCTTGGTGGTCATATATTGTTTTAGTTTTTGCTTATCATGGAAGACTTTTATTGTTCCATCTATTTTGAATGATAGTTGTGCTGGGGAGAGTATCCTAGGGTTGAAGTTATTTTCAATCAGTGCCTGGAAGACCTCATTCCATGCTCTTCTTGCTTTTAAGGTTTCCATTGAGAAGTCTGCTGTGATTTTGATGGGTTTACCTTTGTATGTTATTTGTTTTTTCTCTTTTACAGCCTTCAATATTATTTCTCTAGTCTCTGTACTTGTCATTTTAATAATAATATGTTATGGGGTAGTTCTATATTGGTCAAGTCTTTTCAGTGTTCTGAAGGTCTCCTGTACCTGAATGGGCATAGTTTTCTCTAAATTTGGGAAGTTTTCTGTTATTATCTTGTTGAATATATTATGCATTCCTTTTGCTTGCACTTCTTCTCCTTCTTCAATGCCCATGATTCTCAGATTTGGTCTTTTGATGGAGTCAGTTAGTTCTTGCATATTCTTTTCACAAGTCCTGAGTTGTTTAACTAATAGTTCTTCAGTTTTTACTTTTAATTGCCATTTCATCTTCAAGTTCTGAGATTCTGTCTTCCCTTTGTTCTATTCTGTTGGAATGGCCTTCCATTTTGTTTAGTATTTCTGTTTCATTCTTTTTTCTGAGGTTTTCCATATTGTAGGTTACATCCTCTTTAAAATTGTCTTTTTTGCCCTTAATTCATTTATCTCTCTGTTTATGGTGATCTCTGTTTCAGTTTGGTGTTTATTTAGGGCTCCTATGATTTCTTTTATTTGTTTCTGTGTTTTCTCATATTCTTTATTTTTGTATTTCTGGTGTGCCTCCTGTACGTTTTGGTTGACCATGTCTAGTAACATCTCTATGAAATTCTCATTAATTACTTGTAGGATTTCTTCTTTTAGCATGTTCTTGTGGGCTTCATTGGGTTCCTTGGTATAGTTTATCTGTTTTGTTGGAGTCTGGATCTGGGTATCCATTTTCTTCATTTCACTCTAAATCCTGTTGTGCTTTATTTTTGGGGAGAGAATGGTTTCCATACTTTTTTTCTTCTACCCATATGTCCACTAGGTACACTTTCTGTCCCTGGACTATGTGTAATTTAGTATTAGCTGGGTTACAATATTAATAGTAACAAAACCAAAAGTGAAGGATAAAAAAGAGAAAGAGAAGAAAAGATAAGAGAAAGAGAGAAGAGAGAAAAAATGGGAAAGATGGTGTGTGATCAAACAGCAAACCAGACAGCCAAATCCTTAAAGAAGGGGAAAAAAATCACAAGTTCTGGAACATTAAAATTGCAGCCTTAGTTGTTCTGATATTACTCCTTTAGCATCCAGTTCTGACTGTTTATGTCTCTTAAGCAGGTTTGGAGTCCTCCAGTGGCTGCCTGAGCGGGAGCCTGGTGGAGTGGTTATCTGGCATGCCTGTAGTGCTGGGGCCTGGCTTGGACCAAGGGGCGGGGGATCCCAGCAGGGCATGGCTCCCGTCATCCCACATGGAGCTGGGACCCGGCAGAGCCTGAGGGGTGGGTGGCCCAAGGGGCAGTGATCCATGTGGGGCATTGATCCAGCACAGAGCTGCAGCCTGGCATGGCCCAGGAAATGGGGATCTGGAGCTGGAGCCCAGCATGGTCTGAGGGGTGAGGGGCATGAATCCCGGTGGGACATGGATCTGGCATGGGGCTGGGGTCCAGCATGGCCCAAGGGGAAGTTATCCCAGTGGAGCATGGGTATCATGAGTGGCTGGAGCATGGTACGGCCAGAGGGGCAGGGATCCTGGTGGTCCATGGATCTGGTGTGGAGCTGGGGCCCCATGCAACCCAAAGAGCAGGGATCCAGGTGGTGCATGCATCTGGTGCAGGGTTGGGGCCCAGTGCAGCCCAAGGGGCAGAGTGCCCTGCAGAGCAGAGCATTGGCTCCACGGGCCTATGGGGTGAGGACTTGGCAGGCCAGCTGTTCTTTTATTAGATCATGGTGTGGAGAAGCCTTCCATGATCCAGGGGGTTTTATTGCCATACTTTTGGCTCTCCCTTGTGCTTTACCTCAGCCAACTCTGTCTCCAATGTCACAGCAAAGTCCCTCATTCAGGAGCTCATGTGGTCTGCGGCTCTGATCCAGTCGCCATCTTGGATGTTTGATTTTCCCGTTAGTAATATGAAATAACCATCCTTGTTTCTTCTGAATAATTGTGGTTTGAAATCTACTCTATCAAATAAGACTATAGCTTCCTTTGCTTGCTTTTGGAGTCCATTTGCTTGTAACATATTTTCCTATTTTTTCATCTTAAGCCACTATATTTTTTTATCTTAAGCCACTATATTTTTTTGTCAGTGAGATGCATTTCTTATAGGTAACAAATGGTTGGGTTTTCCTTTTTAATTCAATTTATCATTCTGTATTTTTTGATTGGAGAATTGATACCATTAACATTCAGTGTGAATATCAAATAGTAGTTATTCCACCATTTTGTTGCTTTTGTCATGTTTGATTGTTCTCTGTTCTTCATTTACTCATGTACTCTTCTGGTGAAATTTATTTTACCCTTATTTTTATGATTACATATATCTTCCTCTTCTGTATGTAAGCTTTCTTTAAATATCTTCTGCACTGCTGGTTCAGTGGCCATAAATTGCTTTACTTTTTGTTTTTCTGGGGAGGTTTTTTTTTTCTCCTTCAGTTTAAATGATAGTTTTACTGGTCAGTCTAGGCAGAAGTTATTTTTTCAGCACCTGAGATACATCATTCCATGCCCCCTTTGCTTTTAAGGTTTCTGTTGAGAGATTTCCTATTATTCTGACTGGTTTGCCTTTATGTTTCACTGGCCACTTCTCCTTGTAGTTTTTAATATTCTTATTGTTCTGTACACTTAACATTTTGACTATGACATTTCTTGGGTTGGTTATTTTGTGGTCTTCTCTGGTGTCCTACATTCTCCTGTACCTAATGGCTGTCTCTTTCTCAAGATTTAGAATGTTTTCTCCTTTTTATTTTGCTGAATATGTTTTCTATACCCATGATTTATAGTTTTGGTACCTCAGAGGTGTTTCAGGTTCCATTTATACTTCTTTATTTGTTTTTTTCTTTTTCTGCATCTGACTACTCTGATGCATCTACCTTGTCTTCAAACTCTGATATTCTGTCTTCATTTTATTCCACTCTACTGGAGAGATTTCCTAGTGAGGCTTTTATTTGACTTATTGAGCTTTTCATTTCCAGAATTTCAGTTTGATTCTTTTTCAGGATTTCTTTATCTTTATTGAATTCCTCTTTCATATCCTGCACTGTTTTCCCAATTTTGTTCAGCTGTTTATTTGTATCCTCTTTGAATTTTTTCATCTTTTTAAATATATCCTCTTTCATTTTGTCACTCATTTTTATAATCATGCCTTTGAGTTCTTTGTTTGGGCTCTTTGTTTGGGCTTTCTTCCTCTTCCTTGCCCTTATTGTCTTTTATTGTGGGATTGTTGACCTTTAGGAGAATCATCTTGCCTTGCTTTTTTCATATGTCTTGTGTTTCTGCATTGAGATTTATGTATCTGAGGCAAAATTTACAGTTTAGAACTTTTAATCACAAATAGTACTGCAGTGAAATTATTCTTCAACTTGCTTGCAAGCTCTCATCAACCATCTCCTGTGACTATCTACTTCCCAACACTGTGATTAGGTGTTCCAGAGCTCTTAAAGCCACAATTGTCCTTAATTTTCCAAGTCTCCTAGTGGCTGCTGTTCAAAGTATGCCTGGTCTCAGGTCGCTGGTGGGCACTCCTATAACCTTAGTTCTCTTCCTGTGAAACCTAGGTGCATTGTTTATGAAATTGTCCTCAGGCATTGGAGCTGCTCTCACCATGGGGTGGGGCATTGACTTCTGGGCCTTTTTCTGATTCCTGAGCTCCTTCTGGAAGCCCTTAGTTAGACCTAGTCAAAACTTCTTCATCTATACATCTTCCTCTGATGGCAGTCTCCCACTCAGACACTGAGAATGGCAAAACTTTCTGAGCTGTGATTTTTCAAGTCCTCCAGCTGGCTGAGTCTCAAAGCTTGCCTTGCTGCAGGATGTTTGCAGACTTATGTTACTCTCTGCCAGTGGAGGCCAGGTGTTTTATTTTTGGAATTATCCTCAGGCAATGGAGCTACTTCACTGGTAGGGTGGAATAGGGCATGGGTGTTGAACACTGTTTTTCCCTTCCTGAGATCTACTGGGAACACTGAGTTTTCTCTGAGTCATAGCCTCTTCCTGTCTACATCCACCCCTGGGGGCAGTCTCCCACTGGACATTGTGTCCAGAAGTCCCTGAGTTGTGAATTTTCAAATCTTCTGAGTGACTCCACCTCAAAGTTTGCTTGGTGACATCGTTTGCAGGCACTTTCTGCAACCTAAGTTCCCTGCCACTGGAGACTGGGTGCTTTGTGTTTTGAAGTTATCATTAGGCAGTGGAACTTTTCTCACCAGGCAAAGCAGGGACACTGAGTACTACACTTTTCCTTTTCCAAACTTCCATTAACTTCTCAGATCACCCTGAGTTAAAAAACCTCTCTGTCTCCCTGAGCCTCTTGTAGAAATTTCTCATACACTGACCAGGTGTCATAAGAAATCCTGAGTTGTGATTGCTCCTTATTTTGTAGACCCTCCAAAGTACCTCAGCCTTAAAAAGAAGGCATTCTTAAGATAGCACCTTGCCATGGCAGTGTGTGGTATGTGAATGAAAGGCTGCCTTGTCTTATGGTGGTCTATCATAGTGTCATAAAATCACTACACTGGAGTTAAGGTTTGCATGAGGTATGCTTGTTATCCCACAACTAGGTCTTCCAGTCTGTTGCAGAAGTTACCTGGTTTACCTCCCTGGGGGAGCTGAGGCTGAAGTTGTAAGTCATTTCTTAATTTATTCAGTTGTCTTTTTGTTTTTTGCTGTATTTTCAGCTGTATTTTCTCATTATTCTTCCATCTTTTGCTCTTCTGCATGTAGGCTTTCCTTTGTTATCCAGACTCTTCTAATTCATGGAGTCTGATGAACAAAGTTTCTACTCTTCTTCCATTTTGCCTCTAGCACTTTCATTACTAATATACCAAACATAAGGGAGCGAAAACAATTTTCTCAAAGAAGCAATTGTAGGGTATATAGGCTTATCAGAACACAAAGCTACCACTGTGAGCAGAGAAGCCATTCCTGGTTTTCTATCAAATGTTTAAATAATTTAAACTAATATATTCTAATCTCATTTAATGACTAAGCTATTTTCTTTCATGTTACCATTAACATTAAAAAACTGAGTTTCAAAATTATTCCATGGAAGATCTAGACAAGAAAATGTTCAGAGATTTTAAAAATCTTTGCCCACATTTTTAGGGGGCAGTTCATTTTCTTCTATTTTTATTAGCATGTTATTGTTGTACTTGGGATGCATTGTGACACTTACAAAACTTCTTACAATACATTATAGTTGATTTCACTCCCTCCATCATTCTCCTTTATTCCCCCCTCTATTCATTCCTGCAATAGCTTTAACATTGCACTGTACCACTTGAATCACACCTCCTGTGCCTATCTTGATACCAGCAAAACATTAGTAGAAAATCCAGCTTTGAGCAATGTAACTTCTTCTGATATTAGCATAGACTTGTTGTACTGTGTTTGCTAATGTGAAAAAAAACTTAGTGACATAATTTATGTCATTTATAAAAATCATTTTATTATTGGATTATATTTGTAGGGAAAAACTGAAAAACTAGAAATACAAAAAACTGTGAACATTCAGGACAATGCACAGTTTCCCCTATTCTGTGGAATTTCTTTTCAGGAAAATTATTTAACTTCCTTTTTGTCCATACCCTAACATGATAAGGAAGTAGCAAGCAAAAAAATACAACAACAACAAAAAACTTCAGCTTTTATAATGACTTCTCTTTTTGAATACCACTACCTTCAACTTTATAGCCTTCTCATTTCCAAAGAATAGATCTGTTTTCATCTCATGAGTATACTTTTGGGGATTCTGAAGTTATTTCTTAATACTCAGGAAGAAAAGTCCCATGATGATGCCACCTCAAAACTCTTGGCATATTGGTAAGGATTTGCTTTTATTTTTCTGTCATTTGGGAAATTGTTGGAGTGTGTATGACAATATATAATTTAATCTTATTGCATATAAGTATTATGCACTAAGAATAAAAATGGGGACAAAATATTTTCTTTTAAATTGAAAGGTTTATAGAGTCCAGAGTAGCAGCAATCTTGGAGTCTAAATCGAAATCCAAGAAAATGGAAAATCATTAATAATTCAATAAAGAAATTATGATAAAGAGTTGGGTGCAGTGACACATGCCTCTAATAAGTGACTCGGGACACAGAGGAAGGAGGATACAAGTTTGAGGCCAGCCTGGGCAAAATTAGAGATCCTATCTCAAAAGCAAAATACAAAGAAAGGGGGTTGGGACATGGCCCAAGTAGTAGAGCTTCTTTTCTAGCATACACAAAACCCTGGGTTCAATCCCCAGTACCACCAAAAAAAGTATGATAAAGGCTGGAGATTAGAATTCATACAAGTATATGAAGCTGTGAAAATAAAAAGGCCTAAATGAGAAATTCATATTGATCATTACCAAATCACTGGTTCAATGGTAAATGCTTTAATGATTTCAATTTAATTCACACATATAAACTATGATGTAGTTATTACATGTATAGTGGGAAGAAAGAGTGGTAACAAGTTATACGGTTGAAAGGAGATATGCTGTTTCTGGGAATTAAGATGCCTAAGTAGTGTTGAGGGTTTTGAAAATGCAATACTATTTCTGTTGGCACTATCTGTGTTTCATAACTAAAGGCAACATTCTTATATGTCAATTTAGTATTTTGTGACTTCTATGAATGAAAACTAGCAAAGTTCTAGAAAATCAGAGCAGAAATTCTGAGTTTTTCCAAAGATCCCATTTTGGGAAAGAGTTTCTACAGTTTGAGAGGCATCCCTAGCTCTTATCTGGTAAGGTGCAACAATGAATTCAAGGATATTCCATGAAGGATAGTTGGTTTAACTTTTAGCATATTGTCTGCCATGTGTCTAGTTTAAAAAGGAACAAGAAAGAGTTCTTGAATTTGATAAAATCATACTGAATTTCTGGCAATTATACTTTGATTAGTGATCCCTCTTCTCTCATCTGCACTGTTGCTCTATTTTTTGAGGGTCATCAGTTCTTGCCCGTGTTGGTGATGAGCTCACTAACTTCTTTCCATACAGCTCATCTGCGCTCTAACCACCTGTAAGAGATGGCTAATAAGTTTCCTGTGGTAATTTGGGCAGATAAAATGGTCTCCAAGGATAATCCACCTATTCCATGGCATTAAATTGTACTATCATTAGGAACTAAATAAGAAAATAAAAAGACCAATTTAGTAAGTGTTTTGGATGATTGGAAAAAAAGGAAATTGGGACACTAATTAGCCACTCCAGACTTATTTCTCCATCTTTAGCTCTACAGGGAGAGTTTCCTTATAGTTTGGATGCTTTTTACTAAGAACAAGACTTGTTGATGGACAAAAGTAATTATAATAATGCCTGTTCTATTGTAATATTAATGTAACATAAAATCTAGTCATTAAATGGTACTGATATAGGTAGCAACAGTTAGCAAAACAGAAAGTTGGGATGCTTGTTCTGTTTTTTTTGGTGGGACTGGGGTTTGAACTCAGGTTTTTGTGCTTGCAAAGCAGGCACTCTACCACTTGAGCCACAATTCCAGTCCATTTTGTTCTGGTTATTTTAGAGATGGGAATTTCACCAACTATTTTCCTGGGCTGGCCTGGAAGTGTGATCCTCCTGATCTCTGCCTTACAAATAGCCAGGATTATAGGTGTGAGCCCCCAGTGTCCTGTATTAAGGAAGTATCAGTGTCTAATCTCAAGACATTGTCTGAAAAAATCAGGTGTTCACCAAAGCAGCCATTTGGTGAGGGTCCAGACTGCTCAGTGCTACCTGCCATATTGTGCAAGTAAAGCAAGGTTCGTCTGCCCCATTACTCCACTGCTCTCCTAGGGCTTCTGAGTTCCTTATTGGGATTCAGCACATTCAGTTTAACTCTTACTTAATTCATCTTTTAAAATATTAAGAAAATATACTTAAAATAGTTCTTTAACAGTTATATTTTCAACATGTAAAATATGGTATTTTTTCCAACATTCTTTATGCATTTGCCCCTGTCAAGCCCTGCAAAATCTGTATAAAAGGATAAAATTACTCCCATAATTTTAGGTATAGGCAAGAACTTTCTCAATGAAACCCCAGCAGCACAACAACTAAGAGATAGCATAGATAAATGGGACTTCATAAAACTAAAAATCTTCTGCTCAACAAAAGAAATGGTCTCTAAACTGAAGAGCCCACCCACAGAGTGAGAGAAAATATTGGCCAGTTACACATCAGAAAGGACTGATAACCAGAATATATAGGGAACTTAAAAAACTAAATTGTCCCAAAATTAATGAACCAATAAAGAAATGGGCAAGTAAACTAAACAGAACTTTCTCAAAAGAAGAATTTCAAATGGCCAAAAAACACATGAAAAAATGCTCACCATCTCTAGCAATAAAGGAAATGCAAATTAAAACCACACTAAGATTCCACCTCACCCTGTTAAAATAGCCATTATTAACAACACCACTAACAACAGATGTTGGTGAGGATGCAGGGAAAAAGGAACCCTCTTACAGTGCTGGTGGGAATGTAAGCTAGTACAACCACTCTGGAAAAAAATTGGAAGCTACTTAAAAAGCTAAACATTGATCTACCATTTGATCCAGCAATACCACTCTTGGGGATATACCCAAAAGACTGTGACACAGATTACTCCAGAGGAACCTGCACACCCATGTTTATTGCAGCACTATTCACAATAGCCAAGTTATGGAAACAGCCAAGATGCCCTACTACTGACAAATGGATTCAGAAAATGTGGTATTTATACACAATGGAATTTTATGCAGCCATGAAGAAGAACGAAATGTTATCATTCGCTGGTAAATGGATGGAATTGGAGAAAATCATTCTGAGTGAGGTTAGCCTGGCCCAAAAGACCAAAAATCATATGTTCTTCCTCATATGTGGACATTAGATCATGGGCAAACACAACAAGGGGATTGGGCTTTGATCACATGATAAAGTGAGAGAACACAAGGGAGGTATGAGGATAGGTGAGACACCTAAAAAAACTAGATAGCATTTGTTGCCCTAAATGCAGAGAAACTAAAGCAGATACTTTAAAGCAACTGAGACCAATAGGAGAAGGGGACCAGAAACTAGAGAAAAGGTTAGTTCAATACGAATTAACTTAGAAGGTAACACACATGCAGAGGAAATCAATGTGAGTCAACTCCCTATATAGCTATCCTTATCTCAACTAGCAAAACCCTTGTTCCTTCCTATTATTGCTTATACTCTCTCTTCAACAAAATTAGAGATAAGGGCAAAATAGTTTCTGCCAGATCGTGAGGGGTTGGGGGGAGAGGGGGTGGGGGGGTAAGAGAGAGAGTGGGGAAGGGGGGAGAAATGACCCAAACCTTGTATGCACATATGAATAAAATAAAAATTTAAAAAATTATACCCATAAAATCCTATGAATTAATATTTTCCATCTGTTTTTAGAATTACCTTTCTAAATTGTAATTTTATTCATCATATCCTGATTAAATTCTTGGAATTCTCCAAAGTTCTCAGAATAAATTCTCATTTCCTTTGCTTACCCACTGCTTCTGCTTATCTCCACTTGCTCTTTCCCCACACATGGAGTATAAGTTTTACTGGATGCAGAACTGAAAGCAAACTGGAAAGGGAGGGAGAAGTGGGGAAGTTGGCAAAATTCTGTAGATAAAGTCACAAGACTGAAGAAAAGTGGATAGCCTTGGCAAATAATCAGGAGCACAATCAGCACTTATCATTCCAGCAAACTGCAAATGTTGATTTACTTGCATGTTGGGGTCATGAGCCTCTTGGTAGAATGCGAGAAAGAGTACTTATTCATACCTCTGTTCCCCTAACAGATCTGGTACACATCTTAAGTAAATGAATGAACAAAAATGGGGTGATAAAGTCAAGAAGAAAAGTGCAGTAGTAAAACTGGGGAGAAATTGGATCAAGGAATTGAGGAGTAAAGACAAGTATTCCCCAAAGGTTAATCAAAGGACTCTAAACAGCCTCAAAATTTGAACATAGAATGCAAACTTCTGACATCATTTGGTAAATTATCTGCTCCAGAACAAACAATTTGGTTGCCTTCTGTATGGTAAATGTTGTTACATTATCCTGGGATAAAGAGATTTTTGTGCAACTTCCTTGACAGGTGGAAGAATAATTCCTCTTACTGCTTCTATGCTACTTGGGTTTAGTTACAATGTCTCACATTTAATAGGAAGACATGGAACTCTATCTTGCTATCTCTTGTTTCCAAAGATTTTGGAAGATACTGAAGTCATCAGAATCTCTTGTCCACTAGTTAATTTGCATCCTGCTTCTAGTTCCCCTTTCCTCACCAGCTGTTTTAGTGAGTTCTGGGATATGATTATGTTTGCAGTACCAATACCCAACCCACACTTCCCTTACTCACTACCCAAAATAACTATTTCAAGGGAAATAGAACTTGCAAAACTAATTTGGAACTCCAGTAAATATGTATTTCATTTATAAATTTTTTTGCTGTTTGTTTCTTCTGATAAAGATCATTTCCAAAAGCAAAATTCATCAGAAAAAATGAAGATATCATATTTTTGCAATTAGAAAAATGTTAAAAATTTGCACAATACAGAAATCAAAGAATAAAATAAAGACAGTATATAAAATATTAGCACTCAGAGAAGAACACGCCTAAGAATATAAAATACCAATTTGTAAGATATCTTATATAGTTATAGAATATTTAAAGAAAGATTAGACATATTTTTTGGGTTTTCTTTTTGTGTGTGTTTTTGGCAGTACTTGGGTTTGAACTCAGGGTCTTGGATTCAAACACTCTTCTATGTAAGCCACACCTCCATCTCGACAAATTATTAACAATATAGTTCTTTACCTTTTTATTTCATTACATATCACTTGTGATATGATATCTTATTGGGCATAAGTTTCTATAATCTGTATATAACCAAATAGATTTTAATAAGATCTTGTGAGTATTTTAACTTCTTTAATAATCTTTTAAATAGATTATATTTCATTAATCTGACACAGGAATAATTACTTTCTAAACATTTTCACTATTTTGTATGTTTTAATTAGTGTCAAATTTATAGCCCAGATGATACCTTTTTTTGCTAAATTACCATTTTATTGCTGTTGAAATTGAATCATGGTAGTCAAATTCTCTTTTATTTTAAGTAAACACTTCCTTTCTTCATGCATTATTAATATTTCTGCTTAACGCTTGAACGATATGATATGTTTATACCCACAATTTGTATTATTTCTTGTCATGTTACAAATATTTTAATGTATTTACTTTTAAAAATGTTTTTAATTTCTTTGTTTAGTGTAATATTGATTAGACAAAATTGTCTAAAATATCATATGTGTCTAATATCATATATATATGTCAAATATATATGGCATATTAACCATAGTGAAACATATTTAAACCCATAATTTAACCAGGATTTTCAGCAACCCCTCCTTTCCATTTATGTTTTTCTTCTCTCATCCACCTGTCTGCCCCATCCCCCAGAGATGATGTCTATCCTGCATCCTATATTTCTCATTACACTGCTTTCTTATATAGTAGAAATCCACATAAATATAGATACAGAAATATTATTTAGTTTTACTTGTAAGCTTTATAAAATAGCTGCATTTAGTGTTGTCAGACTTGATTTTATCTTTCAACGTTGTATTTCTAAGCTTCATATCTGTTGTTGCAGTAGCTACACTTGTTTAGTTTTCTTGCATGTAACATCTGCTCTCCTTTTTAAGTAAATAATTCTCAATGAATTTATTTTATTGTTAACTGACTACTGTCATTTGAATTTTTAATTACCATTTTCAAGTGTGCTGGTGTATTCTTATCAATGTCTATGACATATTTTTGAGTGTTTATCTAGGCTTTATAGGAAGCAATATATTTATCAGGTGCTAGGATGTACATGTCTTCAACTCTTCAACTTTATCAGGTGGACTGAATTTCACTAGCAGTTCATCTGCATTCTTAACTATCTATATCCTCTCTCACATTTCAAATATCCAAAGCTGTAAATTTTTTCTAATCTAGAGAGTATAAAGCTATACCTTGATATTTTAATATTTAGTTTCCTAAATGCTAATAAGTTTAGGCATCTTCTATATATTTAATGGCCAAATCCCTCGTTTTATTTTATTTGTTTATTTATTTAGCAATACTGACACTTGAACTCAGGGCTTTGCACCTGCTATGCAAGCAGTCTACCACTTAAGCCTTGGCCCTAATTCATACCATCTGCTTCCTTCTGTGAAGTAGCCACATCATTTAACTATTTTGCCTAATTTTCTAAATATACACATTTAACAAATATAATATTGATATTAGTCCACATCTATTTTGCAAATATATTCTCCAAGTTTGTGACTCATCTTTTCACTTTAAAAATAATAGTTAATCTGCATCTTATTTAAGAAACAGTATTTACCCAAAGTAAATATTTTTTCTCTAAATGTTATAAACTTGCTTTCCATACATATGCCTTCATATTTCTAAATTCAATTTTTCTTTGTGGTCTAAGGATCTAATTTAATTTTGTCACCACCTCCCATTCCCATCTCTTACCCCCTTAACCCCAGATCTTCATCTGCTTCCCTAATAGTCACTTTTCTACTTTTTTTCTTTTTCATTCTTACCTTTATTATTCACTTGAATAACACAAATTGATTAAAAAACACATACAGAAATACATTTACAAAGAAGTGTTCTGAATAATTGTGTATTGGTATCATCTTGTTTAGAAATTAGCAAAGTAAAACCTGAATTATTTAAATTTGTGAAATATTTGCTTGAGTTAACTACTTCTTTGAAGAATGTAGAAAGGAACAATAAAATTATCACTATTTTAATTATTCAAATTATGAGTTATTCATTCTAATTCATTATTTTACAATTCTACTTTCATGACTTCCCCCCTAGATACCACAGTTATCTTTTTAGTCTTATTATTTATTTTGCAGTGTAGAATCTGTCTAATTTGATGAATCACCTTTGTCAATTCTTTCTATAAGTCATTGCTGAAGACTGTATCTTGATGTCTTGAAGTGTTTCCCCTGTTTTCTTCTAGTAGTTTCAGAGATTTAGGTCATACATAAAGTCTTTCATCCATTTTGAATTGATTTTTGTGTAGGATGAGAGTTGGAGCTCTATCTGCAGTATTCTATACTTGAATATCCAGTTTTCCTGGCACCATTTGTTACAAAGGCTATCTTTTCTCCAACATACATTTTGGCACCTTTGTCAAGAATCAGATGGCAGATTTCTTTCTTTTGCCTTATTGTTCTGGCTAAAATTTCAAGTATTATGGTGAACAAAGGAGAGTGGACATCTTTGTCTTATCCCTGATTTTAGAGGAAATGTTTTTAATTTTTCCCCATTTAACCTGATGTTGGCTATGAGTTAGCTGTGTATAGCCTTTATTACACTGAGAAATCTCTATGCTTAGTTTCTCTAGGGACTTTATCATAAAGGGATATTGAATTTGTCATGCTTTTTTGTACATCTATTAAGATGATTGTGCAATTTCATCCTTGATTCTATTTATGTGATGTATTATGTTTATAGATTTGCCAATGTTGAACCATCATTGCATCCTTGGCATGAAACCAACTTGACCATTCTGCATGAACTTTTAAAGTATTGTATTGCATTCAGTTTGCAAGTATTTTAGTGAGAATTTTTGAGTCTATGTTTTTAAAGGATATTGGTCTATAATTTTTTATTGTTGTTGAATCCTTATCTGGTTTTAGTATCATAATAACACTAGCTTCAGATTTTGTTTTGGATGTGTTTTTTACCTTTTCTTTCACAGAATACTTTGATAAGCATTGGTTCCTTCTTCTTTAAAGTTCTGGAAGAATTCAGCAGTGAATGTATCCAGTGCTGGGCTTTTCTTTGGAGACTTTTTATTACTGCTTCAATTTCATTCATTGCTACTGGTTTATTTAGGGATTCTCATATACATGTTTAGAAATTTATCCACTTCTTCTAGATTTTCCAATTTATGGAATGTAAGGTTTCAAAATATTCCCAAAAATCCTCTGGATATCAGTGCTCCCTATACTATCTCCCTTTTTATCTCTACTAGTTTGGGTCATCTTGTTCTTTTGGCTAATTTGGCAAAGTGTTTGTCAATTTTGTTTATCTTTTCAAAAACCCAACTCTCTGTTTCATTTTTATATTTGTATTATTCTTTTAGATTCTGTTTCATTAATTATAGCTCTTATCTTTATTTCTTTCTTCCTACTGTTTTTGAGTTTGGCTCATTATTGTTTTTCTAAGAACTTGAGATGCATCATTAGGTTATTTGTTTGAGATCTAACTGCCTTTTAATGTACTCTCTCACAGCTATAAACTTTCCTGTTACAGTTGCCTTCACTACATACAAATAATTCTGGTATTTGCATTTCTATTTTCATTTGATTCCAGGAGTTTTAAAATTTCCTCCTCAATTTTTTTCAATGACCCACTGATCATTCAACTACATATTGTTCATTCTCTATGTCTGTGTATGATTTCTGCAGGTTTTCTTATTGATTTCAAGTTTCATTCCACTATGATTTGATAAGAAACAAGATATTATTTGATGTTTTTATATTTGTTAAAACTTGCTCTATGACCTAAAATATGATATATATTTGGAGAAACTTCACTGATTGCTGAAAAAAAGGTGCATTGTGCAGTTGTTGGATAGATCATTCTGTAAATGTCTGTCAAGTCCGTTTCATCTACCATGCAGTTTAACTCTGAAGTGTCTTTCTTGACTTTTTGCCTAGATTACTTAGCTGCTTGTTACCCACCATTTTATAGGTACATATCAGTACCTTGATGTGTAGTAGTTTTTGTTTTGTGAAATTAGATGCACAATCACTGTATATATATTGATAATAATTACATATTATAGATGTATTATTCCTTATACAAAGTATGGAATCAGCTTCTTTGGCTCTTCTGAGTAATTTTTCCTTGAAATCTGCTTTTAATTGTATGAATGTACCTATTTCAGCTCACTTTCAGATTCTATTTGCTTGCAGTATCATTTTTCAGCATTTTACTGCCAGTCTGTGTATGTCTTTGCTGGTGAGGTGTGTTTCTTGCAGGAAGCAAATTGTTGGATCTTTTTTCTAAGCATCCAGTCTATGTATTTTAATTGGAGAATTAAGACCATTTACATTCAGGTTATAATGAAAAGACATGCACTAATTCTTTTTCATTTGTTTTGGTTTTTTGAACACTTGAAAAGCTGTTACTGTAGGGGGTGGATGTCCAGGGGTGTGTCTTTATCCCCTGTGTGTTTTATTCCCCTATACTTATATTTGAAGTTTGAGTGGGAGTGGTTGTGTTTAGAGCACTGAACATTGACTCTTAGCTGGGCTGATAGTGTCATTCAGTGGTAGAGCATCTATGCAATGTAATCAAAGTGTCATGCTCAATCCTCAGCTCTTTACAGAAAAGGAAAAACAAGTAACAGTAACCAATAAGCAGTAAGCCAGGTACAGAAATAAAGTAAAAACCAAGTACCAACTATGACACCCACCATTCTATAACAAAAACAAAATGATGGAGGCAGAAATAATACAACCAAAATTCTGAAAAATGATTAAAAGAAAAAATAACGAGAGAAGAAAATAGAAAGCTTGAGAAAATAGAAGAGTCAAAAAATGGAAAGGGAGAAAGTTGGAAAATGAAGAGCATGTTTACAAAAGAACAAACCGAGGGAAAAAGAGATGAGAGGGACAGGGAGAGAGGGAGAGGGACAGGGACAGGGAGAAAAAGAGAGAGAGAGAGAATAAAAGAACTTTACCATTAGGAGAAGAAGAAGAAAAAGAGTAACAAAAATAATATTTATAAAAAATGAAAAAAATTATATCTATGTATCTATATCTATCTATATATCTATCTCTATAAAGGTTATTGTACCATACTTTATATTGAGAAATTCAGAGCACTTCTGAAGAGGAAGCATGCTGAGCAGCTCCCAAATCAGCTACATTCATACTGCCTTTCTTCTCTGCATCTACTTCTGTACCAATTTTCCCCAGTACATCTCTCTCTCTTTCCTTCTCTGTTATGCCTTGCCTCTGCCAGTACACCTCTGTGCCACCATGGACTCAGTGATAATCCAGCCTTTCTTGTTCTCTTTTCCAATAACCAGTCTCTGGGTCTCTCCAAGTCTCTGTCCAATAATAAACTTCAGTGTGCTTCCTCCATCACCCATCTCACTGAGAAGCTGTTTTCTGAGTTGCTGAGAAGCCAGTGAGTACTGTTTGTTTCTAATCCACCATATTAGCCCCTCTCTTATTTTTACTTTGAAAGAACCACAAACCTGTTTTAAAAATGTGTGAGAGACTGTGGTTTCAATACAGATGTAGTAGTGTTTTCTAACCTATTTTCAGAAGTGATATTCAATCACTTCTGCAACATTCTACTAATTAGAGAAAACTATCAAGTCATCTTCTATGGCTGATGTACTTTCTAGTCAAGGATGAGTATAGAATTTTTAAACCTGTTAAATCACCATAAGAAAAGGACTAAGACAGAAAGAAAAAAAATGGAGGATCTGAACCAATTCAGGATATAGTACATAGATACATGGAAATGTCACAATGAAACTCCCTGTAGAGCCATCTTATACAAATAATATATTTTTTCTCAAAAATGGAGGACAGGAAGGTAAAACAGATCCTACCTGGGAGCTGGCACCAGTGGGAGGGGTTGGATATAAGGAAAGTGAATAAGAGGGTGAATATGGAAAACTATTACATACTTATATATGAAAATGGAAAAGTGAGACCTGTTGAAACTATTCTAAGGGGAGAGAGAGGGATATAGGAGAATAATGGAGGGGGTAAATTTAACATATATTGTAAGCACTTTTGTATTTGTCACAATGTATCCCAGTACAACAATAATGTAATAAAAATGTGATATAATTTATACAATAGAAGCTTATTCAACCTTTAAAAAGTACATACTTCAACATGGATGAACATAGAGGACATTATGTTAAGTGAGGCAAGCCAGTCGCAAAAGGACAGAAAGTAGAAGGATGGTTGTCAGGGGCTGGGAGGAAAGGCCTGGGGCATTGTTGAATGGAGCAGAGTTTCAGTTTGGGATGGTGACATTTAGGAAATGGATGGTGGTGACTGTTTCACAACAATGGGGATGTACTCATTGTCATTGAACAGTCCACCTAAACATGGTTAAGATGCAAATTTTGTTATGCACATTTTATAATTAAAATGTTTTCCAGTTCTAGAACCATTGTTTGAAAAGAAATTTTGCTTTACTGCACTGAGTTACATTTGTGCCTTTATCCAGTATCACTTCAACCTTATATATATGGATCTGTTTGTGGACTCTGTATTCTGTTTCATCAATCTGTTTTGTTCTCCCTTGCAAGTGTTATATTATCTTGATTAATGTCTTGTGGCATTATATTGGGTTTTAAAGTCAGATAATATAAATCCTCTGACATTTTTTGGACAGTCTAGTTTCCTTGTGTTTACCTATGAATTTTTAAGTCAATTTGTCAACTCCTATTAAAAAATCTTTGTGGGGGAAAAATTTAAGGCAGGTGATATGAAGAACCATAGGACATATTAAGGACTGACTTTCCCTGAAGCAATTGTCCACCTCTGGTTCAAATACCTGTGATTACAAAAGGTATATTAAATATTTCAGTCATGGATGACCAAATCTTCATCTGCCACAAGACGTACTGTAGAACATATTTAAATTATTTAATGCTAAAAGTGCTCAAAAGTATTGAATTCTGTCAATTTTATTAAAGAGGTTATAAGTGTGAGGATTATTCTGTCAACATTAGAGGGTCTTCTTATTATTAACTTAATGTAAAACATGACCTTTAAAAGCATGAGATTCAGGGGGAGTTGCCCTTATTTGAAATGCTAGGGACCGAAGAGTTTTTCACTTTAGATTTTTTTCAGCTTTGGGGATGTTTGCATATGCATAATGAATTATCTTGGGTTTAGGATACAAGTCCAAACACAAAATTCATTTATGTTTCATATATACCTTGTATGAACAGGCTGAAGTAATTTTACATAATATTTTAGTGCACCTGCTTTGATTATGACAATTCACATGAGGTGAGGTGTGGAATTTCCACCTGTGACATGATGTGGAAGCTCAATTTTTTTTCAGATTTTGGACCAATTTAGAATTTGGATTTGAGGGTCAGGGACGCTCAACCTGTATATTCTCAGGTATAGGTTCTTTTAAAACTAACCAGCTAAGTGACTTTTCCATCTTTCTGCCTACAAAAAACAAACATTTCCTTTTCTATGGTTTGTATTGATGAGAATAGCATCAAAAGGAAAGTTGCCTTCATTTCCATTTTAAAATGAAAACAAAACTATGCTTAAGATGAACTTTAGTTTTCTATGGTGAAATTCAAAGCTTTCCACCTGAAATTCCCTCGTTTTTCTTTTCCTGCAGGTTATAACAACATTCAGATTAAATTATAACCATTCATCTCATCTACTTATGTGTTCTACCTTCTAACCTGTGCTACCTCTAAGTTGTGTCTCTGTCTTTCTTGAAGATGGAACATGTCTGAAATTGATCCCAACTGGTGGAGACAGTCCCAGCTCTGAGAGAGTAGAGGAAATCCCAGAGGGAGTGGGGTAATTTGTGTGATGACAGTTGAATCACTGCTGTCGTGATTGTCATATAAAAATAACTAGCACATCCATTTTTCTCATTGTACCTGGTCTTGAAAATGCCATTACTGGGCATGGAAAAATTTGGTTTGTTCACGTTCCTGTTGTAAGCATGATTCTGCTCTCTGGGAATGTCAACACCAGGAATGGGGAATCCATGACTATAGCCATACAGATGATGCTGGTGCAAGCTGTTATGGTAACAGTCTACCTAGGTTAAATAGTAAGGTAATATGTCATTTAGAAAGCATCTGGTGGAATCAAAGAGTTCCTATTTCATCTTTAATAGCATCTGTCTGGGAACCATAGAAAACACTTAATATATTCTACACTTTTTCTTTCTTCCAAAGCGATGTTCAATTCTTGTTCCTTAGTATAACTATAATCTGAGTTTAGAAAGAAATGAAGAAAGGAGAATACCTTTTAATTGTCTTTTGTCATGTGTTGCATATAAGGCAGGCTAACAGGGACAGGTGGCAAAAACAAACCAGAAGCAAGAGCTAAAACTGAAAAATTGCTAGATCTGAAAGATTAAACATTGTACTAAAGAAATTACACACATTCCTTTTCTTAGCACTTTCCAAATATCACTCCCCATTTTACCATTAAGTAGAATATACAGTAGGGATAATTTCTCTCACCTTACTCAAGATGAGTAATATGTCTACAACTTTAAAAACATCTGATACAGCAAGTCTTTTGATCAAAAGAGGTCCTATAACAGATATAAAAAACAAGGACCCCATGTCAAAGATACTTTGATTAGTAAGATCATCCTGGACCCAATGTCTCCATGCTTGAATAATAACATCAAAACTTTGCAACAGCAAAACAATTGAATGTTACCAGGTGCCTAACATACTGAAAATACTTATCTGCAGGAAACTTAAATTCCCCTAAGCTACTCAGCTACTATCAACAGTCCCGATAGGAGAAAACCCCAGTTTGCCTATAGTCAACACACTGCGGGCTCGTGGCATGTTTCCTCCACTATCTCTTGCTGGCTCTGTATCACCTGCCTAATAAAATCTTTTCCCATTGCCAACTTATGACTTGTCTCAAAATTCTTTTCATGAATATATTCAAAAGCCTATAACTGTGGACAAGGTAATGAGGTGAAAATCTTTCTCTCTCTCTCTAAAAAACAGATCTTCTTCAACCCCTGGTGATAGGTACACTGAAAGAATAAATATCCAAAGCGAAATAAAGAATATCATACTAACAATTGACTTTCCACCATAAGATGTTTCCTTGCCTATGTATTTTTCCTTAGGAAATAGTTTCAAGTAACCCCCTTTAAATATTAAGATTTCTTTATACTTTTGGTAACTTCCTTCTTAACAGGGTTGTCTTCTGCGTCCCCCTTTTGATTCTATTTCAAGCTCAAAGTTGGGCCCATTTCTGACATGCCTGTTGTCTTTCTTATAAACAAAACTGATCTGGGTTTGAGGTTGATAGAAGGATTCTCTCTTCAGAGAGAATGGAGGTGAAATTTTATGAAAAGTGAGCAACTGTCTGTGATGGAACATTCATGTGTTGGAACATGAATGCTGCCACTGTGATTTACAGGCTGCTAGGATGGCCATGTTCTTTCATTTTGTGGAGTCATTACTAGCATAATTGCATTCTTTCCCATCTGGTGGGTTGATATTTCCTGTAATGGGAGTAATTCAACACTCAGGAATTGTATCCACTGTGAATGGAGAAATCATGAGTTTTGCAGCCACTAGATTGATTTGTTAGAGTAAGAGTCCAAGACTTCATGTGGAATAAAGGAACAATAATCCCTCCTTTGAACATGTGTAAGTGAAACATGAAGACATGTGTGGCTCTGTCTGTGATTCTAACTTCTCTCTCCATACTGTCAATATGCCATGCAGATAATTAAGTTGTAAGGAACTCACTTTCTGTGGGCACTCACTTTGGAAAAGGAAATGGTTTTACCTGGACTGAAAACTTCCAGTGTGAAGGAAATAAACTTCACGTTGCATTGTGTACAACAATACACCACCCAGAAATTACTAATAACTGCAATAGAGAAGTTGGAGTTGACTGTGGTTATAAGATCATAAATGACTTTAATTGGCTCTGTAGATGGGGAGTGAGGGGCTAGAATTGAAAATCAACCGTCTCTTCTTTAAGGTCTTTTCTCCTCCTATATTTAAATGCCTGACTGGTGAATGACAAATCCCAGTGTGGGGGACAAGTAGAAAATCAAGGTGCTTGAATACTGTGACACTTGTTAGGACCTGGAATATGCCAGAGACATATGCAATCAACTCAGCTGTGGAGCTGATCACTCACCACAGAAGAGAAATATATTGGAATAAGGAGTGGTTGTGTATGGGGACACAGGTTTCATAGCTTAAGGAATGAATTACTTCTAGATAATTAACAAATGGCAGTCCTTGGAACACTTCCTTGTGCCCAGGGAAGCACCATCTCTGCACAGGTAAGAGAAGAATGCTATGATTATCTACCACAATGCAACCCAGACCTGGTAAGAGGGAGAAGAGATTAAAGGAAAGATAAGAAAATTGGGGAGGTGAGATAACATGACAGTCCATGGGTAAGAGACGATGATTGCAGCCAACACCTCTCTGGTGTTTGTAAGTAGATATTATTAATAAAGACAATTTAAATCAATAACAAGAGCTCCACTTTATCATGGAATGCCTCAAAATTTTCCAAGTATTCTTATCTTACTTTTGCCCCATTTCCTTCACTCCCTCACTCAGAAACAAAGACCCACCCACTACTTTCATGCCTTGTACATTGATCTGCCCCATATTTGTCTGCATTCCCAGAAGATGGCACTTTCATTTGTTCAGATATGTGAATCAACAGTCCTAGGAAATGCTTTGCAACTGTAAAAAATACAACCTATTAACTGGACTTTCTCTTCTTAGGAGATGAACATCTTCATTTGGATGGTGGAGGCTGCTGTATCAGGAGAATAGAGATCTACCACAAGGGCTCTTAGGACACCTTCTATGATGATAGCTGGCACCTGAATGATGCCCACATCATTCAGCTAGGCATGATGTGGCCTTCAATGCCACTGGCTCTGCTCATTTTGGGGATGGATTAGGGCCCATCTGACTGGATGACATGAACTGCACAGGGGAGGAGTGCCACATGTGGTGGTGCCCTTCTCGAGCCTGGAGGTGGCACTAGAAGGCACAAAAAGAATGCAGATGTCATCTTCTCAGGTCTGTGCTGCAACTCTTGCACCTCCTTATCACATGGACACTCACATGCACACATAGATATGCATGCAACACATTGGCAAAGTGTAGTGAAAAGTGTGACTAAGGAACACAGAAATTTTTATTTTAATTCTGTTCTTACACTGATTTCTTAATAGCATTTACATGATACTTTGTCTGAGTATCATTTTATAATTTATGAAAATGGAGTGTTTATCTCAGATTCAGAGAAGGTTAGATTCCAAGAGAAGGACTTTGCATATCATGTACTCTGACCTTGAGGCCAAAAGATATTGAATAACTTACTTAAGAACACAACTAATAAGTAGCAGAAAAGGGTTAATGTCCTATTTTTTTCTGAATCTAATATAAGTTGTAAAGTAGAATGTAGCAAGTTACATTTTAAGTTGATAAGTTTCAAGCTCAAATACCACCCTTGAAAAAACCCACGTAAATCCTGAAATCATATAGTGTCCTTGGTTGCCATTGGCAACATCCTATTAATGGGTAGGAATGTTTATGAAATTTCACTTGAGCTCTAACATACTATTTCTAGGAGGAAAAATATGGATTCCTAGGGAGAAATTTTCTGAAAATCTAAAGGAAATAATACTAGGTTTCTATCTAGAATTCACAGCTTTAGGCTCCAGTGAAACTTAAATGGAGAGCCATTCTGGGAGATTGGAAGTCTATTACAAAAGGACCTGGGTCAGAATTGGCAGGAGGACATCACTGTAGTCATAGCAGGGTCTATGTGCAGGCAACTGGGCTGTGTGGAGAATGGAGCTGTTAATCTCACCCCTTTACACAAGACAGGCTCTGGACTCATGTGGTTGGTTGAGTTCAGTGTCCTAAGACACACTTCTTAGTGCCTGTGTGCCCATGGATGCTGAGAATATCCAGCCTGGCACAAGAGACCCGAATCACATGTGAAGGTGGGTGTCTTTCTGAATGAATACTACCTGCCATTGAAGCCCTGTGAAACAATTTTCCACAAGAGCAAATCTTTCAGTTTAGGAACACATGACAGACTCACTGAAAAGAGTCTGATGATAAATACTGATTTATCACTGATTTCACAGGTAATGTGATTTCACTATTTTGGTTTAATATTTTACAGTTGTATTTTTAAAGTATGAATTGTCTCTTTTGCTTCCTTTAAGCCTTCTGTGACCAATTGGGTAAAAAGCATGTAATAGGATATCAACTCATAAAAATATGGAGTTTTTTTGAAGAAGAAAAACAAGATATGTACAACTTGTTTTGGACATTCTAGAAATCTCAGAACTCTAGAGGAAGCATGTGAATTAATTGGAGAGGCTAAAATGTTCCAATTTTTCCTGCAGGATTTCCAACATAAGAAATTATTTATAAAACACTTAGATTTATCCTATTAAAATGTAGAATGTTGATTATTATAATATGGGAAAGTTTGAAGTGATAAATAATAAAATTCATTCCACATTTAATCCAACTATCAGAAATAATCATTGCTAACATGCAGAAACACCATTAGTCTTCAAATTTTAATTTATGTATGTGAAATTAAGATAATATATATCTGTATATTTAGTGTGAGATATATGCATGTAATGTATAATATCATGTGATATTTAGACATATAATAGTATGCATAAAGAAGGATTTCTGTATCCTACATTTTCACATAAAATTATACTATGAAAATCTTCTGTCAGTAAATAGTCTTCAAATGACATATAGTATTTTATCTTGTCAACAGAAATAGTCATGCATTTATTGACAATAAGACTAACTTTCTTTCCATGTAAAGCAGTACAAATAATTCCCTTGTAAGCATTCTTATCCATTTTGGTGAATCTGTGATTATATCTGAAGATTATATTTCTAATCTATAATAGTGGGTAAAGTGAATGGATCTTTTCAAGATTATTTATACATGCTCCCTAATTGCTCCCACAGAAAGTTTGTGTGTTAATTTTCATTCTTATGATCAGTCCATGAGACTATCCATTTTTATCTCACTGTTTCTACCAATGTTACACAGAGAGAAACATATACACAGACTTACACATACTTTCCCAAATTAAATTTGTAGCTATTTCAACATAATTTGCATAGGTTTGATTAGTAATAGCATGAAAATTTTTCCATGAATGTTGTTTACTTGTGGTTGATATTTAAATGTTCTTTCTTTTTTACTATTATAATCTTATCACAAAATAAAATCATTTATAAAACAAGAAATGTAAAAATACAGAAAAGCATTAAAATATAAGTCTCAGTTAAAATCTCATTGCTAGTTGATTATGTATTATCTGTTACATTCATGAGAATAATATATGTGCATATATTTTATATATAGTCATATATCTCATTGCAAAAGAGTTATAATAGTATGAATATTTGTGTTGTATGCTCTTCTGACTCATCAATGCTTTCTCATGATAAAGCAGTCTCCTTTAGAGCATAATATACTATGATTTGAAACAATGACCCTTCTTGGATGCTTACAGAATTCAAGTTATCTTCCCATTTAAAATAACATCACAATAAAAATCCTCAAGCCAAGAACCATCCAGTTTTTGTTGGATCATCAAGTATGTGACCTGAAGTTTTGGATTTCAACTTTATTAAGTTTTAACGTATCAATATTTTCCTTTGAAATTTTGTATCTACATATATGCAATGATACTGTAACTTAGTTTTTATCTCTTTATATTTTCTGTTTTTCTTTTTATAGGTTTTGATTTTAATACTGAAGCTTTATTGCAATATAAAATGAGTACAGTGAAATTCTGCCAGTCTTTATCATCTTTGATAGTCTATAGGTCATAATTATGTTTTAATATTTGAAAAAAAAATCTATATTTTGGATGGTAGTTCTTTAAGAGAATTTCCAAGATTACTGGGTTATTCTAATTATTAGAGTCGTTTTGTAAAAGGATTAAACAAGATAGAACTGAGAACCATCTTTTGAATATATTGTGATATATGCATTTTAATGATGTGTTGGTGAAAGGTAGAAACTCATCTAAAAGTATTAGTGATTCAGAGATAAAGCATGAAGAAAGACAATAAATCAAATTCTTTTAAGATGTTTGGCCATCAGAGAAAGAGAAAGAAGAGAGATAACATGATAACTGAAAAAGGGTTCTTGTGACAAGAGAAAGAAAAAATATATAAAAGGTATGTGCTATCAAGTTAGAATTAGGGATGAGAAGTTGAGGTCATGGTTTTCTGAACAGATGACAAATTACCTAAAAGTTCATGGTCTACTGAACCAGTAGCTTTTCATATACTATTAAAAGAAGCTGAGATAAAATAGGGAGATTCTATTTCAACCTTTAGATGCCTTTAATGGGCAGAGGTGAGGAAAAGACTTAGAATATTAAAGACCATTTAACAAAATAGTGAAGACTGATACATAAAGAAAAATAAGACCACAAAAATGTTGAGGGTTCAGCAGAATTTTCTAGTGATAAGTTTATGAAATCAGTTATAGTTATCTGCAGTAAAATTTGGTATTTTAGGAAGTGGCCTAAAAGAGGTGGGAAGTTAAGCTCATACTGAATTTATTTATATGCAGCCATGTAGGTATGGTAGGAAGTCACTAATGCCACAGTGTCCTTCATCTAGACAAGAGAATGTGTGTCATCATATCAAGCTATATCATACTTACTTTATAGGGAGAGAAATGGAGGCAACAGGGACTGATAATTGGAAGGAATAGAAGAAGCAGTGGTCTGCAGATCATACTTCAGTCAAACAAATGCAATATTTGGAGTAATTATGAGAATGAAAGAGGCAAGATAGGAAGTTTCAGTCAGATGCTTAGGACACTGGAATTTTGAAAATTAAACCACTTTGTTTTGTTTTCAAACAAGCAGCAGTAGAAAATAGATATCTAGTTTGGGACTAGTTGGAGATATCTTACTTCTTGGGCATACCTAGGATAAACCACAGGCATGTGGGGAAAGGGGCATATTCACTTTATAGGTTATTATCTAATCCATGTAATAATTGGAACTCCTTAATACACCCAGATTCACCAATTGCACATGCTACTTTCTAGTCTTCCTATTCTAGCATTCTCCCAACTTCTTTCAAAAGAAATAGCAGTCATTTTTGTGCTTTTTTAGATATAAGTTAGGGGAAGAGGCACCAAGTGCTCTCAGAGAATTGGGAGCTGTCATAAAGGCTCCAGAATGAGTGTGGGATGATTCCTGGCCCTGGCACAGCCTTACGTGATGTGTGGGGCAGTGGCTGTGCTCTGTATGTCCTAGAGGAGGCAGCATTTGGCCAGGGACTGGGACCTATTTATTGGAAGAGAAGAAGTGCAGGCCAATGAGCCATTTCTATGGGTATGGAACCCAACTCTGGAGACAAAGATGCTGCTGGTGTGAGGCAAGTGCGAAGAGGCTAAGCTTAAGCTGGGCATCTTGCTAAGAGTAAAGGACATTGGGAAACAGATGGCATTGAGCTGGAGGGTTCTGGGATTTCTTGTTGAACAATGGAAAGTCTGTATGAAACTATTATTTTCCTTAACTAAGAAAGATACAGTCCACAAATTATCTAAAATAACTCCCTTAAGAAAGCTGGATTTAGATGCAAAATTTCTAATCAAGGAGATTTTGAGTGATATTTTAGATGACATTCAATGTTCCAAAATGTACAACTCTCTCTATCTCTCTCTTTCTCTCTCTCTCTTTCTCTCTCTCTCTCTTCCTTCTTCCACCCCCCACCCCTCAAGTCAGTCACCAAACTTCTCAGATACAGTTCTGCCCACCAATGATGTCATCAATAACTAAGACTATATGGGAATCGACAGGAGGAAAGTACTAGAATAATCAAGGAATGCTGGGAAATGCAGAAATCATGAAATTAGGGACGGCACTAATAGCTCTAGGTCTTTGCTCTGTAGACTTCTCTAGAAAAATTCCTTTTATGTATGGAGAAGGCTATCCCTCAGGGATAGAATTATCCTATAAGCCCTCATTCTCCTCAACAACTGGGGAACTGGTCCCTTTTTCACTGTGCAAACTCATAATTAATAGCTACTATTTTAATAACTATGTTTCATTTCTATATAGGTCACTTGGCACTTAGTTTATCTGATGTCTTGAGCTCCTTCTCCTGATTCTGTTTATTTCTTGTGTGGTCTCAACTGTAGAAACAAAAATACCTGCCAAACAGAGGTGGAGGGTCCCACAAAGGCTGAAGAAAATGTGAGTTACTGGGACCAAGGGCACCTGGGATGGGGGAATTCCTGCAAAGAAAATAAAAACATTTATTACCTTGATTGACTCATTAGAAAGTGGCAGGACAAATAGAGAAGCACATGGAAAGTTCATGGATCATCCAGTTCACAATTTCCATTTATAGAAATGAAACACTTTAGAAGCTGTAACCTACAAAATAGATGAGGGGGTCTCATGATTAAAATGTTAGCTGATGAAAGGTAATTGTATGCTTTTGTCCAGGCTCTCAATTGTTGAAATAACTACCCAACAAAAAATGTGGAGCCATGGTAAAGGGTTAAAAGCAGGGACATCCTATAGCATTTATTGTTGTTTGGTCTTTGGCTAGAAACTGTACCTTTCCAAGATCCAACTTCCTAATCTGCAAATTGAATAAAATAACATGACTATCTCATTGTATTGGGCTGAGTTAATTATCCATATGAATGGTGGCCACCACATAGTAAATGCTATGTACTTAGTAATAAAAGTGGAGGAATCTCAAGACTTCAGCAAAGAAGAGAATTAATTTTACAAATAATAAGAATTCACTTTCAGAGATAGGATAATTGGATTTTAACCCAGAGTTATTCATATGTTTAAAGCCTTACAGCTGTGTCCTAGTGTAAGGGGTAGGCCACCTGGACTTAAATCCTAACCTTGATCCCCTTCCTCAGCTTCATCTAGGGGAAGGGATTCTCTAGAGAAGGACCTGATCCATGAAAAGGACACCTGCCTTGGGAGAGAGGACTTACATCTGACAAGCACTTCAGGGAGCCTGTGACTCCAGGTGCCTTCCTTGATGGAGAGGGAGGGAATATGACGAAGTATCTCTGACATTTAGAAATTCTCACTAGACAGAGGTACTTCAGCCTCTTATGCATGTCACATGAAATTAAAGTAAGTGTGGAAGAAGATGAAAGAAAATAAGAATCAGAATTAAGAAAATTAAACCAGATGTGTTGGCACATGCCTATAATTCCAGCACTTGGAAAGCACAGACAGGAGGACCACAAGTTCAAAGCCAGACTGGGCTACATAGCAAGAATCTGCCTCAAAAATAGTTAAGAAAATTGGAATCTACATCTTCACTCACTTATTTCATCCCCAGTATTATACTTAGTCCTTGGCAGTGGTACCAATCAGAGAAAAGTACTCATTTAGTACTTCTTCAATAAAGCCATAAACAATCATTACTTTAATAACATGAAAAACAGGTCATGCTAAAGGGAGGTCATATACAAGAGAGGGAGGGTAAAAGAAGAAAGTCAAAAAGATGAATATGGCTGATGTACTCTCTACACAAGAGTTAATATACAATTTTTAAATCTGAAATCAACATTAAGAAAGAGACTAAGGTAGAAAGAGGGAAAATAGAGGAGGTGGACCAATTTGGGCTATAATACATACATACATGGAAATGTCACAAGGAAACCCCTTGTACAGCTATCTTAAACAAACAAAAATGTCATTTTCTCTCCTTTATAAAATCAGAAAACAGGAGGGCAGAACAGGTCCTATGGGGGAGTGGGTATCAGTGGGAGGGGGAGGATGTGGGGAAGGAGTATGGGAGGGGTGACTATGGTGCAAATACTGTGTACACGTATGTAAATGGAAAAATGAGACCTGTTGAAACTATTCCAGGAATGTGGGGAGGGGAATGAAGGAGAAAGGTGGAGGGGATGAATTCAAATATGATATATTTGATATATTGTAAGAACTTTTGTAAATGCCACAATGAACCCCCACCCAGCACAACAATAAAAAAAATCATTGATTTTTAATTTTATTACCATCCCTATTTTTAAAAAAATGTGAAAGGCAGCTTCTTTAGACATCCTTGTACATTATTTTCTTAATATTTTTATTTTCATAAAACACTTCAAAGCATAAAACTTCTAATTATTTCTTTAAAGAAGTCACTATAAGTGGGACCACTGTGACAATATACACACAGTCTGGCAAGTGACTTTCCAACAGTTTTATCAAATTTTACTCCTGTAGCTGGAAGCATGGTTCAAGTAGTAGAGCATCTCCTTAGCAAGCATGAGGCCCTGAGTTCAAACCTCAGCACCAGCAAGAAAAGAATTACTTTTACTCCAGTAAGTTATGAATGAGTGTATTTTGTTAAATATTCTCTAGCACAGAATCTTTTTCATATCTTTAATAATTTTGCTGATTTAGTGTTTGATAAATGGTATATCACTATCATTTAACCTCATTTTGTTTACTAATGAGATGTGCATTACTTTTACATGTTTATTAGTCCACTTTTAAGATTTAAAAATTTTCCAGTTTTTATCTTTGACATTGGTTGGTGACATAATTTTCAGTTTCTCTTTTAATATTGGAACTGTTGCTCTTTCCTCTAAGTTATCTGTTGCACACAATTTCCCAGTTTGTCATTTGAGTTAAAATTTTTGAAAAGGAAATGTGAGGTCTTTAAGTGGAAAGAGCACCATAGGTAGTGATTTCATTGACCTTTTAATAGCATTCTGCAATGTGGTTGTCCAGATAGAGAACTTCACTACAGAATTGGAAGCTATGAATCAGAACAAGACAAATCTTGTAAATGAAAAATGCCAGGAGCAATGGCTCAGGCCTACACTCCTAGCTATTTGGGAGGTAGCAGCAACAATAGGAAGATAGTAGTTTAGGTTGGCCTGGGCACAAAATACAACCCTGTCTCAAAAATGACCAATGCAGAAAGAGCTGGCTGCAAGGTTCAAGTGCTAGAGTGCATGCCTAGCAAATGTGAGGCCCTGAGTTCAACCCCCACACACAAACACAAGGCTGAAAAAGAACTAAATAGATTTAAGGGAAAACTAAATACAGCTGTATCATAGAACAAATAGATAATAATTAGACCTACTCACAGAAAGAAATAAAGGACAAAATATAGCAACACGCGTAAGAAGAAAAGGGGATATATTGAAAGTCTAATAATTACAATTGGTGATATCAGCTATAAGGATGATGAAGTAAATAAACTGCAGTCTGTACTTCCAACTGATCATAACTAAAACATCTAAGCAAATATTTTAAAAATCACCCCACTTCACACCATTAAAATGACTACAATTTGGGGGGATTTTTTTTATTTAAATTGTGCTGGATAAGTGTACATTATGACATTTACAAAAGTTCTTACAATATTTAAATATATCATACTTGAATTCATCCCCTCCATCATTCTCCTTTATCCCCACTTCCCCTATTCCTGAAATAGTTTCAACAGATATCATTTTCCACTTACATATTTGTATGCACTGTATTTGCACTATATTCATCCTCCCACACCCTTTCCTCCACACACTGCCCCCTCCTACTGGTACCTACACCCCAGACAGGACCTGTTCTACCCTCCTGTTCTCTGATTTTGTAAAAGAGAAAAAATGACATTTTTGTTTGTTTAAGATAGCTGTACAGGGGGTTTCTGTGTGACATTTCCATGTGCAAATATATTATAACCTTAATTGGTTCATTTCCTCTATTTTTCTTCTTTGTACCTTAGCCCCCTTGCTGTGCCAGTTTTGTGCGTGAGATATTGAAGAGTGGGGTCCTATCACTCCGCAGTAAGCTTGAGACATCTAGGTTATTCCAACTACTTTGAAAACATCATATCTTCCTCCAGTTTAGCATATTGTTTCCATTACTTCAGAAGAAAATTCTGAAACATAAGCTACATCTACAAAACAACCAAAATGTTCTTAGTACCAGTGGTTAAGGATACACTTACAAATAAGTGTATCTGCCCTTTCTGTATGAGGCTTTTGTGTGATAACAAGACTTGTACAGAAGTGGACCTTCTGCATCTTTTCATTCTCCATCTCCCCCCACCCGCCGTGCAATTCATTATACCAATCATATTCAATTCCTAGCAATTCCTGAAAGAAATAATTTTTTCCTGGCCTTTATACTCTTGCCAGAATGACTCAACTTCATCTTTAAGAAGTAATAGCTTTATTGAGAAATTACTAGTTGGTGTGCATTAAGCCATTCAAATATCAGTCACTGCCCAAGGTGACTTATATACATTTCCCAGTTGAAGAAACTGAAACTTAGATCTTTAGAAAACTTAAAATTGACTAATTTCAAATCAGTGTGTGTCAACCAGATCTTAACTATTTCTACACTACTAGCAGAGTCTAGAATATAATGCATGCTGACATTTTATGTGAAAATAACCTGTGTTTTAATTGGCAACATATCATTATGATTTATCATAAATAATTTATTCTCAGGATTTAATAACTAATAGGAAACTGGTATTAAATTTGTAGATATTTAATTCATATGTAGACTCCCTCAATAAGATGGACTTGAGCCAGGCATTGTGGTGCACATCTGCAATCCCAGCTATCAGTCAGGCACCACCAAAACCAAGTTGTACTTGACAAGAATCTGTAGATCTCGGAAAGGTATATTAAAATAAGAACAAATGAAGAATTCAGGCAAAGAAGAAGTAACAAAAGAATTTTAGGGAATTTTTTAGGTGAAAAGTCCTACCTGACATATAAAAGTATTAATTAGCCTTTAAGTAATGTGAAAACACAGTCACCTATGAAGAATTACCAAAATGCATTCCTTAGGAAAAACCTGCTAAAGGAAAAATACTAAGTGCATGGAAAAACTTGCCAAAAACCAATAGTACCTACTGTTCAAGATTCACATAAGCAGGAATACATCATTTTAATAACCATATCCCAACTGACATGACTCAAAGAAAAGCCACACCACATCAGTGGTATTATTTTTCTTGAACTCAAACTCATTTGAAAACATCTGACAAACCCAATTGAGGGATTTTCTGCAAAACGACTACCCTTCAAAAGTGTCCAAGTCATAATATACAAGGAGACTGAGTTGTTGAATACTGGAGGAGATTAAGGAAATATGGTGACTAAATTAATGTGATACTTTACCTTAGATTACAGAACAGAAGAAAGTTGTTAGTGGAGAAATTGGGGAAATCCAAAAATGATCTATAGTTTAGTAAAGACTCTGCCACATGGGTGGCAAAGTCACAGGATGGAATGAAGTTCCACTGATAAGCAGCATCAAATAAGATGGTGTCTCAAGAACGTAATCCCAGAAATTTGGGCGGTAGAGATGGGGGATCACAGTTCAAAGCCAGCCTCAGCAGTAAGTTATTGATACCTTATCTCAATTACTTGTCTTAATGACCAACATTAAGTCCAACACCTATAATTCCAAGTACAAAGAGGCAGAGGTAGGAGGATTGCTGTCCAAGGCCAAACTTGAGCAAAAAGTATGATAACCTATCTTAAAAGTAACAGAAAAGCAAAAGAAGCTGGGGATGTGGCTCAGGTGGCACAGCATGAAATATGAGTCCCTGAGTTCAAACCCTAGTACTGACCAAAGGGAAAACAAAAGACTGTTATGAAAGTGAAAAGTGCATTTAATTTTCATCTGTTTCTGATTCTCTGATTTAGCAGCTTAGGTTAAACCATTAGATGAAACAAGAGTGTGGAATAGAGAAGGTAGATACAGGTCACTTATAGAGGAAGACCAAGTATGGGTAGGAATAAGGAACACATGAATAAAATTGAGTCTTTACTCAATTTCCAGGGTGTTTAGATATTTGCAAAATGTGCATGTATGTGTATATACATACATGCATTACTGGTGCACAAACTGCATCAGGAAAGTTGAGTCAGATTTTGGAGAGCCTTGTGCTGTGGTGTATTAAACTCTAGACCAGCAGCAGTTCCTGTGACTTACTGAACACTGAAATCAGAAGAACATAGAACAGTATGTTAGCTATAGTAGAGGCCAGGCAGCTCTAACAAAGAGGCCTAAATATGTGATGATTAGTGGGAAAAGCTTTTTTTCTCCAAGGGAAAGGTATAGAGATAGCCCCTGCTCTATAAGTTACTCTAAAAGACCTGGCTAGAAAAGCAGCTCTCCTGCTTCCTCTGAGCAGGGCTTCTAAGGAGACCATTCTTGAGGCCATTTCCAGCTCAAGAACAGAAACTATTTTTGTTTTGGCCATTGACATGGACTTGGTGTGGACCATTTCTGCTAGAACTCTTTTGATTAATGTTTAGTCACATAGATGCAGTTGCTTCAAGGGAACTTAAAAACATAGTCTCTAGCTGAAGTCACACATGTTTATTAAAATGTATATTGTAGCAGTCATGTGTTTCTTTAGGGAAAGGATATAGCACAGGCCACTAACATAGGACTTCACCTGAATAGCAAGAGTGTGTTTGGAGTTTTGATCCACTATAACACAGCACCTTTTTGAGAGACTCAAAATCTTTATTATCAATTTCGTTTTAGTATAAACAGTGAGGGTGTAAAAGATGCTCTCCTATCCAAGATAAGATGTCACAAGAATTCCATATAGGCTCAGCCACCCTCACACTGATGTTACTGGGCAGAGTTCTGGGGTTTTCTCTCCTACCACCCTCACAGGAGGTGAGTTGTCTTCTCTTATTCCACTTCCCTCCATTTTTGGAGCTTCTCTGCCAGGAGAATGAAGATGGCAACCTAAAACAAAAAGAACATTTCTTGACTATAGTTTAGTGTAGCAAAGCAAAACTACCTTAAGGCAGAAACAATTTCAAGGGACTCAGATTGCAAACATTTCCAAATGTCAGCAAATAGCTCAGAACATTTATATGAAGGTACAACCATGGGTCCAGTTAACAATGCACGATAACTGCTAGATACTAGCTGTATGCCAAACTCTTTTTTTCTTTCTTTTTGTAATGGGCAAGGACACGAGGATGGAAAAAGCAGCATTTCACTTCAAGAAATAAAAATAGGATGAATTCACCAAGAATAGAAGGTAGAAAAATACAGATCTCTTACTGTTAAGTGACAGACTAAATCTTTCTCTGAGGTCCTGTCCTGATTTTCCAAAAGGATAATCCCATCCCTAGCACCTTATCCCCCAACATGAGTGGCTAACCTGAATTCCAGGAGTAAAAAACTCACCAAAAACCAAATAATTGTCATATTATCCAAGAGAAAAAGAGAATTTTTGGATTTGTTAACTTAAAAGATTAGAGATGGGGCTGGCAGAGTGGTTCAAGCAGTAAGAGCACCTGCCTAGCAAGCATGAAACACTGAGTTCAAACTCCAGTGCTGCCAAAAAAAGATTAGATCTTATATTTTCTGTGGTTCCTTCTAGCTCTAACTCTCTATGTTTCTTTACAAGAAAATGTGGAGTAATGCTCTCCTCACTTCTGATAGCTCATTAAAATTGCATATTCATCAGGAAAGTCCTAATCTAAATTACTAAGGAAAATGACCAACATAAGTCCAACACTGCACAAAAATGCCAGTACTTTAGTGACTAAAGAACTGACTCATCACACCCAAAATTATGATTAAAAAGTATCACGCAATACTTAAGGAACTAACATTCAAATTTGGGAAATATTATCATAGTAATACAGTTTGTGTGCAGAAATAGTAAGAATGAGGTATGGCAACCATAACCGACAGAGTCCAGAATTTCCAGCCTCTTTGAGATCAGTTCTCAGAAATGACCAAAAGGGAAAAGTTAATGTGTGACCAATATGAGCTCATTCAGAATCTGAATTTTCAGAAAGCACAACTGTACTCATTTCATATTTCCTTTCTCATTTACAGGAGGCATAGATAATAAATTGGTGTCTCTTTACCCCTCCACGGTGGGGATGTACTCTCACTCCTTGTGGGAATAGGAAGTTTCAGACAAAGCCACTCATTTTACCCCTTTGAAGCCATCACTGACTCTTCGACTTTGGGCTCTAAGGACAAAAAAGGGTCTCAATAACATGAACAGAGGGAGGAAGTAGAGCATGAATTGAAGTAATGGTGTTATTTATACAAATAAGTAGGAGTTACAGTGGTTTCATGTGAACTTTGGGGTAATTCACTTAGTTCTTTCAATTACAGTACCCTAGACATTCTGGTTCTTGACAGATGAAACCACTGTGTATTTGGTTAGATTGGCAATTAATAAATATCATTCTTCTGTTGAGTTAATGAAATGGTCTTAAATCCATATATTTACTCAGGTAAAAATTTCCACCTGTTTTACCTACTGAAGAGCAACTTAACTTTTTATAGATCAGGAATTTCAATTTTGCATGATGAAAACCTGGTCAAGAGTATCTGTGGGACATAAAACACTCATAATGAGGGAAAGATATGATAGACACAGAGAACTTGAGAATCTTGTGTTCCCTTCCCCCATGATGTCACAAAAGATCATAGAACATCCCCCAAAAGGACAAAGCTGGCTTTAACTGGAGAAGCAAGTCTCCTCACATACAATCTATACAAATTATGGTCAATAAATAGAATGGTCTTTACAAAAATGAATTTCCAATTTTTCTGATGGCTTCCTTTCTGCAAATGACAGAGTACTTCTATCTTTATTCCTATTCCAAAATCAAATTTATAACCACTACCTGGAAAAGATTCAGAGTATCATCTCACTGTGTAGCATATAATACACAAATGTAAATCAGTGACTCAATTGAAAAGGACCATTAATAGAAAAAAATGGAAATCAGCAAAAGGAGGAACTTTTCCACTCACAGGAGTTAATGAAGACTCAGAACTGAAACTAGACTTGATAAATAACTCTCCCTAGAAAGAATGCCCAGAGATCTTAGGCTAAGCTTAGAGGAAAAAGATTCATGTGTACAACATGAAGGGACTGTCTCACTGAGACCAGATTTGTGCATAATATCCCCAGCTATCCAGCACATGTACAAAAGGGCTGAGTAGAGTTGCCAATTTATGAACAGATAAGCCCAGAGGTAAATAATACTTCTTGGCCTCTTCTGTTCCATCTTTATCTCATTGCCATCCATATTCTCAGGTATAGCACTTCATAGAGAATACCTGTATCTGAGCAATACTAAGATGAGCACACTGGGTAATATTAACATCTGGAAACTGCTTCGTATGTCACTAGAATCCACAGAGCTCCCTTTATCCTTACACCTGGGCGTTAGCTTCAACTCAGACAGGGCTCCAAAATCATCATTCTCCATAGGTATACCAGGAATGGACGTTCTGCCGAGTCCTGACCATCTCCCTAGGTGATTTTGTTGTATATGAAGATTTCTAATGATTCTTGACCCAGAGTTATTAAAAGGCCTTAAAGCTCAGAGAAGAAAAAATTTTCCTAGATCATGTAGTAAGACACTTATCTTCAAAGCCCCTTAAATCCTAATGGACCCCTTCCCTCTTTCTTCTGTGTACATTCTCTTAAGCGCCACATAAAAACTTACATTTTTTTATGTGTTCATCAACCAAACTGAAAAAGGGAAAAAATGAGAAAAAGACAATGAAGAGGATGGTTATTGTAAGTAAGGTGTATAGCCAAAAGGCCATATTTAGGTGTAAGCTGCTGTCTGATTTAAACTCACACATGAAGATGCGAGTAAGGATACAGGAATGTTCTGCTCCAGCACTGTCACCTCCTAAGTGATAAGGTGATGAAGTCACAGCTTCACAAACAATGGGAGTGAGGAATGTCTTTGAGGGGATTAGCTAAGCTTTACCTCCCATATGCCATGAAGTAAACATTGAGTAAAGTCAGCTGCCTTCACATCTACAAAAACTTCTATGCTCCCAAAACTTCAGAATTTCTAAACGTGACCAGAAACAGGAGCATTTAACCCAAAAATATTCAGTGTAAGTGTGTTTCTGCACTGAAATCACATCTATGTACAAAAGGAACAGCCAGCTTCCCCACATTCCTTGGTCTTAGATCCAGGTTTCTACAAATAAAAAGGCACCTGTATTGGGGGATGAAGAAGGATCAAATGTTTCTGAAGAGAAATCCTTCCTAGAACATCTGGCATTCTCTACTTTGGCCAGCTTATTCACATCAGGAATGTGTGCCTCGATGACTATACTAATGTCTCATCAGTCATATGTGTCAATAGGGAGGTAATGTTGTCTTGTAAAACAACAATATTAGCCAGTGATTTACTCTGTGTATCACCAGAAAATGTTCCCTTGGTCTTAAATAACCTTACCTGGTACAAGAACATAGCCTGTCTCACAATTGAAACTTCCATTGTCAGCCTACTAGACAAACCCAGCTAACATTTTTCTAAGAACTTAGATTAATCCACTCTCCTCATTTCTAAAGAGCACCTAGATTCCTAGTCCACTGCCACTGAGGGTGCCTCCACCCCAGTGCCACTTCCCAATGCACACAATGATCCAAATTCTTGTTCTAAACTTAACCTTCTCTAAGGTGATGGACACCCACAGATGGCAAATGTGTTCTCTGCCAGCTCCCAAGACTTGTTACATCTAATCTTCTAGAAACTTTATGCTTATTCTCTGTCTGCCAGGATTACTCTGGGAAAAATTGTTTTCTCTCAGGGTCAGCAAGTTCCCTATTTCTCACCCCAAACACAAGAACAGATCACCACAACCAAGACACTGCCTAAGAACCACAAATGTGCCCAACTCCCTTTTTATGATCTCCTCATTTAATGGAGAAAATAAAATCCCAAACAGAAAAGTCACATACCGCCTTGTGGTAAAATAATTGGAAAGTTCTTTCTGGAATGTTCAAAACAAAAACAGTAACTGAACAAACAGGACCAAAAGGAAATGATCTTCTGAGAGTCAAAGGTAACTCCTGGCTTCAGCAGATGAAAACAGGGTGACAAAGTGTCTACATACTTTATTGGCTTCATTTTGGGGACACTCTTAAACTGAAAGTTTCTAAAAATAATTATTAAATTACTTTTTGAGATAAAAATTCATGTTTAGCAATTGAAACAAAAATTATTGTTGATATTTTACTTACAATGACTAATAATCACTAGCAAAGGAACATCTAATTTTTTTCATTTGTTTTGCTTTGCTTTCTTTTGACCAACTATCACAGAAAAACTAGTTGCTTGTGGCAAGTGTTTCAGGCATAACGACATTCAATATTCCAGCACATCTTTCTTTTCAAAAAAAGGTGACTTTTCCTCTATGCATAACTCTGTTCAGTATTTCTACTCCTTTTAGTGTAGTCTATTTTTGTTCTAAGACACCTTTTTCATAATCATGAAGGAAATGCTTTTAAAAACTATATTTTCCTCTTAATTAACAACAATGTTTAAAACTTTAATATTAATTTAATAATGCAATGGGTTTATTTAAATATTTATAGTAAAAAGGTAGAATTACTGACAAATGATATATGAAGATCATGTAGAAAGATATTAATTGAATGGAACCATTTTTATTTTATATGTATCATTATGCTGTCAAAGGAATGTCAACTGAGGAATTTATGGATATTTTATTCCATGGCATCCTTAGCATAAAAGCTTTGGAACACCTTTTGACTTTGGAAATTAACTGAGATAAACTATAATTATACAAATATAATAGAAGGGAAGTAGTCATTGACAAAGAAGAAAGCTTGACTCTCTCATGTCAGTTTATTTATAAAAGTGGTTTATAAGTAATTAAATTTTTGAGACAGCATCTCACTGTGGCCCAGAATGGCCTCAATCTCACTATCCTCCTGCCTCAGCCTCTTGAGTGCTAAGATCACAGGCCTGTAACACATAACATATATCTAGCTTTATGAAGAATATTTTAAAATAAATTCATAAGGTATATCTATCTTCATTCAAAGCAGCTTAGACAGTCTATTAAAAAGACATTCATTCCATTAGAATTGTAATTCCAGAAGCAGATTCCAGTAGAGAACAGAATGTGCTCAATAGGGAGGAGTTTTAAAGGGTCCTTTTAGGGTAAAAGAAGGAAGTTTAAACAAACTACTTTATTAGTCAGTTTTTCATCACTATAACAAACATGACATAGCTAATTTTTAAGAAGTCTATGGTTGGCCCAGTTGCTTTGGCTTGTGGCAGTGCATTATGTGTGGGGCATGAGATAGAGCAAAATCCTTCATCTTATGGTTGGGTAGCAAAAAGGAAAGAAAAAGGAAGAGCTGGGGTCCTATTGTCCCCTTCTTGGGCATGTACTCCATGACCAGAATACTTCCTTCCAGGTTACCTCTTAATGACTGTACCACCTCCTCAATGATCCAAATTCTTGTTCTAAACTTAACCTTCTCTAAGTAATGGAGGGACACCCATGGACAAGATGCTAATGTGCCCCTGTGGTCTGGGAATCAAACTTTTAGCACATGGGCCTTTAGGGGAACATTCAAACCACACCATTGCACAGCTTGTTTGCCTGGATGGTAATTTTACTTCTACAGATAACTGATTCAGCACAGATAAGGTCAGACCATATCACTGTTATTAGGAAAGACTGTATACATTCCTCAAGATGTTTCTTCCTTTTGGCATGTCAATACATTCATAGAACCATCATTATAGCACAGATACAGTCTGAGTCACAAAATCAGTCACTGCTGTCAACTTTCTATCACATATCATTAGCCAGAAAGCATCTTTGAAGAGTAACAGTTTTCTAGGGTGAAAAAAAATACCAGAAATCTGGTTCCCTACACATGAAGATATAAGTTTAAATAGCTAAAAACTTAGAGAACATTGCAGTTTGCTTTTATAAAGATAAGGGGGAAGGGTAGCTTCCCCACTTGCAATTGATGTCTGAAAGGCTAAGAGTAAGATCTTGGTGTAGCATGCAGCCAATGTTAAACTCTCCTCGCCTCAACATCACAATCATTGTGGTGGGTAGCAGGAACAGCAACTGGGGGAATCCTATGATGTGACCACCAGGTTTTCTGCTAATGGTAGGCAGAGAGCTTCCCTTTACACTAAGTAGGCAACTGAGCCTACTTATCTTCAATTTTCACTATTCCTGCTTACTTTAACCACTCCCTGCATGGGCCTAGGGGCTAGTTCCACCAATGAGACTGATTCCAGGGATATTTAGTTTTGAAAAGGTCTTTGCACTTTTCCTGAAGATTGATAGCCTTGATGTTGCAGCCTTTGAGCAGTGGTTTCCTGAGGTTTTTGAACCTTCCTCATGAGGATTCTGTAAGCACATTAATTTCCTGTAGTAAACCACTTCCTGCTTTAAATACTTAGTGAGCTTTCTGTTTGATGTCTGATTTTAAAGATTCTGATCTCCTCAAATTCATTTAACACTGTAAAGAATTATATTTGGGGGAGTGGGGTAACAGGGCCTTAGAGTTGCACTCTCTCTATTCAGAGTGGTGAAACATGAAGAGTGAAACAATATTGGCAACAACTTGTTTAGCACGTAGACTGAAAAAAGGAAAAAGTAAAAGAAATTACTCTCAATAGTAATCAAAGACTTAGATAACAGAATGTGATAGAAAGATATATACAAGTGCAAAGATGAAGAATATACGAGGGAATCTCAACAATTTTAAAGGATCAATAAAAAATTAAAAACACAGAAAAAGAAAGCAATGAAAAATAAAATATAAAATCAAAAAGAAAAAATGTGCTTTCAAAAAGTTCAGGGACATCTATGAAGAGAGAAAGATGATATACAGACATACAAAATGTTACAATCCCTCCAAAGAAACAGATACAAATGGAAGAGAGCACTGGCCACTTTGAATAATTTAATATGCAGTAGTTATACAAACATTAGCATGAACAGGGACCTTCACACTTCTTTGTCACAATTTGTTATAATTGTTAGACAACAGTGGAACTTTTCCAAACTACTTTGACTTCCTAGTCCATGTGGAAGTCCCTCTTGTAACTGTTCTACATGAGGAATCAACACATTTTTTTCTCTAACATTTTACTAAAAGGAATTTCTTTCACCTCAAAAAAGAAAGAAACTATTGTATGAGATATCTCTTCCCCCCTCTTTTTTCTTTCTTTCTCTCCCTTTAGTCTTTTCTCCATCTTTGATATACCTCTAATATATCTACTAGAGATTTCCATTATAACAGTATTAGTGATCCATCATAAAACAGATATTGCACATAATTAGAAGAGGTGAACAGAGAGGAAGAGCAGGTGAACAGGAATATGTGATAGGTGAAAATATGGGGAAATTGTGTGCTGGAGCTTTCATGAAAAGACAAAATGAGCTGAAAGAAAAATTAGTTTCACTTGATAGTAAAGAAGAAATATTTTGGAAGCTGTTATTTCAGATAACTGTCCCCCAAAGTTCCATATGCTAAGTGTTTAATCCCTAGCTCATCACTATCTGGAGGTAGTAGAAACTTTAAGAGTAGGAGGTCTTCAGGTCATTAAGGTTGTGCCCTTGAAGAGGATAATGGAAGCCCAGATCCTTCTTCTCTCTCTCTTTCTTATTTCCTGGTCTGAAGGTGAGCAGTCTTAGTCTATCATCTGCTTCTGCCATGGTGTGCTGCCTGGACACAGGCCCAAAAACAGTGAGGTCAACTGATCATGGACTGGAACTTCTAAAACTGTGAACCAAAATATCTTTTAATCCTTAATAAATAGTCTGATTATCTCAGACACAAAACTAACACAGAGGCCATGAAGCTTTGGGTAGGAAAGAAAGCTATAACAATTACTTTTCTGTAAACTATCTCCATTAAACACATTACACTCTAAGGTTGCAGAGATCATGGAACTTACACAAGAAAACAATGAATCATAAAGAGAATATTTCAGAATGTTTGGGGTGATATTTCTATGTGAATATTTTAAATAGAGAGAGGAAAATAGAGTCCCAGACTCAGAGTGTACCTAGTAATACAGTGATTATGGACTTCTCCTGTAAGAAAGACTCCATGTATTACTTTAGGAGCCCAAGATTGCATATGTCACTCATTCATCTAGGATTTCACCTGGAAGTAGGAAATCAATTTGAGATTTGCTCTGAATAGTAACAATTGAAAGACAGAACCTAGAAATTCTATGAAAATTTCCTTGTGATGTAGAACTTTTCTGAGTCTCAAAATAATATTTATTGCCATTTTCGTCAGTATAAATATAGCTAATGAGAGGGTCTCAGAATCCCTCTCCTATTTGGGGTGTGATATCACAGGTGACTCCATATAGACTCAGTCACTCTCAAACTGATAGCTGAGGGGTATAGATCTCAGCCTCAGAATCCCTGGGATCTCTTGCTACCCTCATGAATAGTGAGGAATCTTTTCCTAGCCCATCTTCCTTCCCTCCCAGAACTTCTCTCCTTGATGACTCCAGAGGTCAGACTGAAATAAGAAAATTATTTCATTATCCTTATGATCCTGCAGAATGACAACATATTTTAGAAAGCAGAAATGATGCAAAAGACTAAGAATTTCTACATATCATCACTTAGAGTAGTCGTGTTTGACAAGATCATATGACCCTCAACCCATAGTTGCAAATACTTGTCATAAGAGATTATTATTTCTCAAACTGAATATACAATAAATGGAAGAGAGAAAAACACAGTCACAGAATAGGTATTCTTCGATGCAGACCAAACCTTTCTCTGAGACCTTTTTCCTGAAAATCATTCCTTACCAAAGATTCCATAATTTTTGGTCTCATGGCCAAAAGAAGCAAGAGTTTTCTCATCTGCTAGTTAAAAATATTGTAGCTAATATTGTCCACATTAGCTCTAGTGCCTCTATGAATTTATTTTAAAAAATCAAGAATAATGCTCCCACATTATCTAACCCAAGAAACTATATAAGAAAAATTAATTGATATTAGAGGCAATGACTATCATAAGGTAGGAAAATGTCATCAAAATATCCATGTTTTAGTAACTCAACAGACTCCCTATGCTTTGGTTCACGTTCAGAATTAGCACAAAAATCAGTTGGCAGTCCAAAGAACTAACATGAAAATATTGGAACTATGGTCAAAGTAGTATAACCTATCTACATCATTATTGAGAATGGGATAGAGGCAGCCATAACTTACAGAGCCCAGGATTTACCAGCCTCTGTGAAGATACAGAAGATTATCTGAAATTAACTGAAAAGAGAAAATTTGATGTGTGAGAGGGATAAGAGCCCATTCAGATTCTGAACTTTCAGAAAGGACAGCTGTACTCATTTCACCTTTCTTTGCTCATTTACAGGAGGCCTAGATAATAAACTGTGTCTTTATCCCTCCCTGGGGGAGAGGCCCCTTCACTCATGGCTGGAATAGGAAGTTTTAAACAAAGCCACCCATTTAATCCCTTTAAAATCATCATTCAGTCTTCTGTCTTTGGGTTCTAAGGAAAAAAAGGGAGGAAGTGGAGCATGAATTGAAATAGTGAAGGCATATGTACAAATGACTGAGTTACAAGTGACTGCATGTAAATTTTGAAGCAATCCACTTAACCAGTTATATTAAGTTACATATTTTTGTTATACTTATATATTCTCATTCATGAGACAAGATGAGGCACATTCAGGGTGGGATGGCTGTAGACTATATTTTCATTCATTTAATGGCAATATGGGGCTAGACCTTCTGGTTGCATGAAACTAAAACAACCATATGCTTTGGTTATGTTTGAGAAAGAGACAATCCAAATATATAGTACTATTCTTCCCTTGAGTTTTAAACAAAAAGTCCCCAAATCCAAATATGCATCCAGATAGAAACTTATTTTCAAAACATGATAGTCTTTTATAAATTAGGTATTTCAATATTATGTGAAAGAAACCTAGGTGGAGTTTCTTTATGGAACATATATTCATAAAGAGCAATGATGTGGTGGTTATTAAGAGCTCTGAAATCCAGTATGTCCTCTCTGTGATGTCACAAGAGTCATAAACAGTAAAAAGCAGGGCAACATTGACCTCCATGGAAGAGGCAAATCCCATAATAGATATAATCTGCAGGAATTATGGTCATGGGCTGGGGATATAGCTCAGTTGTAACACACATCATAGCCTGTGCAAGGCTCTAGCTTCAGTCCTTAGTACCATAAGAGAAAAGTCACTGATATTTACAGGACTTAAGGTGAACAGGTGGTCATAATGTCACCCAGAAAAATAGACTTTCATTCTGCTCAGGCTTTTTGTATGATGTTCGTATCTCCACAAAGTCCTTCTGTCCTCCTGCCTGTCACAAAAGGACTCATCCTATAGATGAGTTACCTTTCCTTTCATTGAGAGGGAACCTTGGTAGGAAGAGAAGAATCAAGTATAGACAACAAAAGAGAAGCTTTCAACCAACAATAGTTAATGAGAGCTCAGAACCAAACCTCTACTTGAAAAAAAGTTCTCTCTACAGAGAAACCTCAGAGCCTTTAGGCTGAGCTCAGGGGAAGGATGGGTCATATGCAGCACATATGACCTCTGAGACCAGTATTGAGCATGAAATTCCCATTTATCTAGCACATAGACTGGAACTGACTGCAGTTGCCAGCTTCTGGCCAAAAGAACTCAGAGGTGAAAGGCAGAGAATACTTACCTGGCATCCCCAGATGGTCCAATTTTGTCTCATTGCCATCCTTATGTACAGCATTACAGAGAGAACACCTGCATCTGAGCAAGACTAAGACAAAGCACCCTGGGTCAGTGTCCATTGTTTAGAAATTCCTTCATATAGTCCCAGATTCCACAAGGTTACCCATGGATGTTGCCCTTCGGATGTGACTAATCACCAATCGGATCAGTCAAAGCCTAAGACACTTCCTCATGCTCTACAAGTATGCCATTCCTAGCTCAGTTTTAATCTGTGACCCCCAGATTTTTCTATCACCTATAAGATTATGGTTTCTAAGACCTCTGAACCCTTGGTCAGTGGACCTTGGAGACCAGAGAAGACTAGTCACCATTTTCTTGTTTCTCACAGTAAATAAATATTCCTCTACCTCCATACACATGTTCTTTCACTATAGTTCCCCTATGCTCTAAGGCTTTCCATGGCACTTACGTTTCTTTATGTGTTGATCTATCTCAAGCAAAAAGGAAGAGAACATGGCAAACAGAAAAAATACAAAGAGCATAGCAAATAGGGCATAGAGCCAAGGGACACCATTTGGGAATAGACTGACCCCTGGCTCAATCTCTGCCATTGCAATGGGAGAATAAACACAGAATTCTCTACCTCAGTTCTACCACCTCCTAGGTAACCATAGTGATGAAGTCACAACTTCAGAGACAATGGGGGTGATGAGGATCTAGATGAGGATTGGCCAAGCTGAATTCATATCATCTGTACAAAGCATAAAGATAGATTTCCTTATAGCACAGTTTTATTGAACCTAAAATACCAGATTATCAGGCCAGACCAGCAAGAGAGTAGATTACTGCACAGATATTCAGAAAAATCATCTCATCGCATTGGAACCACATCTGTATACAGAGGGGTCTATTGCTCTAGACATCTCAGCCCTAGCATTGGTCTTTCCCAGAAAAGTAATATCTAAGTTGGAAGATGAAGAAAGAATGCATATTTCTGAAAATAAAGATTTTATTTCCTTTATCAGGATCCTTGGCAATTCCCTACATTGGTATACTTATATCAGGAATGTGGGTGTAGTGGATCATAGGAAAATCTCCTGGTCACATGTGTCAATGGGAAAAGAACCTCAAGATGGAGGTTATGTTGCCTTCTGAACTAAACAGTCTAGGGTTGTGGGTTGCTCTGAACATCACAACATCTTGCTCCCTGGTCTTTGAAAACAATTTTCAAAACAGAGTGGAGAGAGAGCCAAGGGATAAGGCTATAATCTTACCTGGTACAAGAACACAGTCTTACCTACTGTCTTTGTTTTCAGTGTTGTAACTGAATGCTGCATGCTGTGTAAGTTATAAAGAATAAAGATTTCCTCAGATCATGGCTCTGGATGTTAAGAAGTCTGTATCTGGTGAGGGCCTTTTGTCTGTACAGAAGGCAAGAGAACAAGTGAATGCATGCAAAAGGGACAAGCTCACTTTATAGCAACCAGGATAAGTACAGTATTTCCACCATAATGTCATTAATCATTGATCAAGTCATCTCTTATTAGACTCCACTTCTTAATACTGCTGTAGGAGGATTAAGTTACTAAAACATGACCTGTTGGTCATAACCAGAGCAAGACGGGACACATTGTACACATACATGTAAATGTCACGATGAAATCCCCTGCACAACTATTATATACTAGTAGTGAAAAAAATGAAACAGACATACAGATGATTAAAGTCTGAAAAACAGGCAAGGACTTTAAAATGACACCTATTGAGACTTCCTCTATTAAGAATGTAGAAACCTGCAAAGAATATTTCTCCTTCCTCAATAATAAGGAAAAGTTAGATGAGCTATAAAATCCTGACTTTTTTAGCTTATTCTACCTGAAATCATAAATCACCCAAATAATGCAAATTCCAAGAATGACAATGTAGTAAAAAAAATAGGACATATGATAAAGTTCTAATGAATTGCTACAGATAATGAATGGGCTGCCTTGTCAGTTTGGAAAAGTTGGGGAGCTCAGGCGCAAGGGCACTTCACATTAACTCACAGTATCTTCTTCATGGGCCTCCATTGAAGCTCACCAGAAAGATGGGGAGTAGCACAGGAGACTGCATAGAGACCTCAGTGTCACGGATTGCAATAGGTGATCAGCAGCTGGGAGAAACACATAACTGTCTTCTCCACATCTTTCTCATGTAAGAAGCAAAACCTTTAAGTCACCAGATGGGGGAAGAAACTTTTCACCACAAGCTATAAGCAAAGCATTCGTTTCTTCTGTGGTAGGGGTAAAAAAAACAAGTCTGCCACTTGCTTCTGAGCTACAAATGAAGATTCACTGCTCCTATCAAATGTTGAAGCAAAACCTTTACCTCTGGACTAGGTGCAAGACATGTATGAGGATCTAGGACCTAAGACTAATACCAAACAGAGGTCTGCTAATTACTTAGCAAATGACATAGAACAACCACCAAAGATCAACCACAGGTACATTTCATAGATTGTCTACTATGGGGAAGAACATGATGCTGAGAAGATCTACGCATAAGTTCAATTGCAAAGGTATTTGCTCTCACAGTGAACTTAGCACTAAGTAACAAGCCTAAGTTAAGATAAATACCTTTGTCTGCTTAAGCTATTACTAAATGCCATAGACCAGGTATCTTAAACAATATCCCCTTATTGCTTGCAGTTCTTATTCCAAAAGCTAAAAGAAGAAGGGATACTTCTTAATTATTCTATGAGGCCAAAGTTACCCTAATACCAATACCAGACAAAGAAATTACAAGAAAACTTTAAACCAATACCTCCCATGAGTATAGATGTAAAACTTCAATAAAATATTAGTAAACAGAGTCAATAATATGTTAAAGGAATTGCACAACACGATAAAGTGGGATATATGCAAGTATGCACGGCTGGTTCCACATTCAGTTTATGAAATCCATGACATCAATGAGATGAAAAAGCAAAATTACATAACTCCATCAATATGCACAGAAAGGGTGTTTGACAAAATACAACAGAAATTCATGATTTTTAAAGAAAACCCTAAGCAAACTAGGGATAGAATGGGAATTTCCTATGGCCCAAGCAAGAACTAGGCATTAGTTCAAATCTCAGTACCACCAAAAAAGAAGAGGAGGAAGAAGAAGAAAGAGAAGGAGAAGAAGGGGAAATTTCCTCAACTTGATAAAGAAATTCTACAAAAAAAATCTACAGCAAAGTCATGTTTACTTTTAAAAAACTGAAAACTTTCCAACTAGGATTTGGAAGAAGGAAAGTTGTCCTGTCTCACCACTGCTTTCAATGTCATACTAGAAGCCCACAGTAACAGAATAAGACGAGAAGAAATAAAAGGTGTACAGATTTTGGAGAAAGAAACTAAACTGTCTCACTTGAAACTAATACATAGAAAATGCTAAAGAATAAATAACAAAACTAGCAAAAATCCTGAAATAATTTATTACAACCTGTTTACAAAATACAATGTTACTGCAAAAAATTCATCCACTTTTCTATACACCAGGAAAGAACAAGTGGAATTAGAAATTAGAAACAAATTACCATTTATGTTAACACCCCAAGATGAAATACTAAGTATAAATCTAAGAATATATGTACAAGATATATATAAGGAAAACTGTAAAACTCTAATGAAAGATATCAAACAAGAACTAAATAAACAAGATACATTACATGTTTTTGAGTAAGAAGATGAAAACAGTAAATGGAAAAGTTCCAAAATAAACAAATTTTAAGTTTTAAATTGTGCCCCATTCTGAGTTATATAATGAATTCTTGCACCATTCCACTTCATGCCATCCACAGTGTGAATACTATTTATTCCTTTTTAATGAATTCAACTAAAACTTGTAGACCCGTGTTTTACTAAGATTAATCTTTGAAATATGTTGCATTTCCCTTATACTTTTATGAAATTAATTTCACTCTTTCTTCTTATGTTAATAAAATGATAGATGATAGATAAATTATAGATAATAGATAGATAGATAGAAAGAGCTATGAATGTATTTACCTGATAATATGTTTGTCTCTCACTAAGGAATGACATTTGTCTATACATAAAATTCTAAGTTCAAAGTTCTTGTTTTTAAAGCTCTTTTAAGATATTATTTTATTATTTTCTTGTAAGAAATGTTGCTATTAAGAAGTTTGACTCCTGTTTCTCAAAAAATGTTGTGCCTTGTTCTGGAAATCTTACTTTCATACTTTTTAATTTTCTCTATAATTTGCCTAGGTATGATTGCTTCACTTGATCTTACCCAACTGGTAATCTACAAGTCTGTTCATACTAAGATCTTTTCCTTTACTACTTTGAAATTTCTGTTAGTTTTTCAATTCTTACCTTTTCTCCAGATTTGTTTCCTTTGCTCTGGGACTTAGAATAAGTAGATGTAGTCTCTTAGCATTTAGTAGATGTCTTTTAGCATTTCAGTCATATGTCATACCTCAATTTTCTCTTCTGCCTTCCTGGTGAATTGATAGTTTAACTCAACAATTTATTCTTCAACTATATCCATCCTACTTTTTAAGTTTTCATTGTTTAACATTACAACTTTATAACATTTGCAATAATTTGTAATAATTTCTCTAGAATGAGTCGTGGTCACAACAAATAGTTTAAATTCATGGCACAGATTTCTGTGGCCATCAGAAAAGTGATAAAATGAATTAAGGAATTGCAAGATCACAACTTGTCTTCTCTCAACTCTTAATTTCTCTGCTGCAACCTCTTCCCAGGTGGAAGCCATTCCCACCCCTGCTCCACTTTTTGCCCTCCACTCACCAGGCCAATCTAGGATTCACTCTAGAGAGGGATGGATTCACTCTGATGCAGTTAATTCTTCGAACAATTATTTCCATCATCACTACTATTTCTTCAGAGTTGATTTTGGGAGTGGGCAACCCCTGTTACTTTACCATTTGGCAGAATAGAAAGCCATGGAATAAAAACAAATTACCCTACTTAAGAGGACATTTTGAGAGCATAATGCAAGTAGTTAAAATTTTCCAATCTAACTGCATGAAATATTATTGATTAATACATCAATTTCAAACTCTAAATTTAAAAGCTCCTTTATCTCCATGAGTGATCAATGGTGAGGTCCCCAGTTGAGGAAATTCTGCAGATACTGTAGATCACACAGAGTAATCTAAGGTGCACACCACAACTCTCAACCAAGTAGAGATCAACAAGGCCTCCTCATTACTGTTAATCAGATACCACCGAAAATGCAAGATATTTTACTGTTCATCAATACACCCATTTGCACTTGTAACCATAGTGGTTTATGACAGGAAGGAAGATTTTTCTATATGAAAAAATTGACAGTTGCTTTTGCATTCAGGAAAAGGGGTGGTTTGTATACGATATTACACATAGAGTTAAGCTCTATGTGTACTGTATTACAGGAGTCAATCACTGCCCAATTATTATAATTGTATTTATATTCTTTCTAGTATGTTTGCTATGTAACAAGACTCCTGATCACACCTGCAAGACAGACTGGCCCGACTATGTGCTAAAACTCTGCTGAAATTTCAGCAGTACTTGCTGAACAAGTACTTCAACTCCAAGTGGGCAAAATGCACAAATCCTGCTGAGTGGGGCCAGTTTGTTCATAAGATACCTCAAATAAGAGAATTGGGGTACAAAAGACTGGCCAACCAATGACTGTTAGGAGCACAAAAGTTTTCCATCGTTTTCTTCCCATGAATAAAGCATAAGATTCAATGTAGACTAAATTACTCTACTTTGCCTCTGTTGCAGTAATAATGGTCCATTGGCTACCTCTCCTATTACCTCTTCCTTTCCTGAAGCAGGAGGGTCAGTTTTAAGAGGAACTTTCGGATCCGTTTCAAGACTTGTAAAAGAAAAGAAATGGGAAAGACCAATAAAGAAAAGGGAGAGTGAACATCTTTCCCCAGGCCATCTCCCTCTTCAACTCTTCCTTAACACCAAAATCAGTAAATGCTGGCTACATAAAATAAGCATTTAAGAAGAGTATTTTGGGGATGTAAGAGGTGGTGAAAATGTCCATACATTGGGTGAAACAGGGCAGAGAGGAGTAAGGAGGCACTGGGAAAGTAGAAAACTGAGACAGCATTCAACGGAAACATGTGGGACATAATGGTTGGAAGCACAATACCAAAACAAAAACAATATGGAGACCATGCAGAGCTAATAATCCAGCTACTTTATTTCTTATCATTGAAAGAACTTGGATGTGTGAACCGACAGTGTTTCGTATGCCTAGCATGAAATCTAATAATTTTCCTAAGAAGTGGAAGTTGGCAAGTCTGACCCTACCCTTCAGTGTATAATCCTGTAATCCTATTGACCCCACAATAGCAAGTCAGAAAAAGCTTTACTCCCTTTTCTTTCCACTGACTGGTCCCCACTGGATGGAAATTGGAAATAAAAGTAGGCACCCTTTGTGGCTTAAAATTTGATTAACTTTTCTGTACTCCCAGCTTGAGTCTAGAGGACTAATTCATTTATTCAAAGCAAATAATTATTGGAACAGTAATTTTACAAAGAGTGTAAGTACTCAGAACTATTTTATAAGATGTCATGCATCAGGACCTTCCAAGATATGAGTTTGAAGGAATATCCACCTTCGTTGTGGCTATAACATGCTGAGGGTACAAAAATAGTCTACACACAAGAGAACTTAACTAAGCCTGACCCTAATCCACTTCTAACATGACTTTTACCCACCAAGAGACAGGGAGTTTCTTATCTTTGCCCATAGCCAGAGGAAGTGACAATAGAGAATTGAAAATTATTTCCCCAAGTAAAACTTAAATGTGCTATAGGACAACTTCAATTTTACATTTTAAACTATTACTGAAGGGCTTGGGTATGCAGCTCAAGCAATTGTGGTAAAGCAAATGCCTAGCATTCATGAGGCAATGGTTTCAATCTTTAGCATAGTAAAAGTAAACTAATTTATTAACAAAGTGGAATAAAGTATCACTGTAATTGAAGAATTTATGAGATATTTTTCATTAAGAACTTTAAGAAAAGGGTTCATTATTTACTAGCACAAATGAGATGTTATAACCAGGAACTCAACAGTGAAAAGATAGAATGGGGCTTAGAAATTAATTGGAGTCTGAGAATCTTCACAAAGTTTCAAAATTAAGAACATAAAATTACTCTGCTTCCAAGTGGCTTCTGTGCTTGCCTCTTCCAATAATGTCTCTGATAAGTTTTTAGATTGTTAATATTTTGAATTAATTTATTTTTACTCAGAATGTTCTGTCAAACCTGGATCTGCATGTAACCATACTCCAGAGACATTGGGGTGGGGGTCAAAACTATGTAAGATAAAATAATGTAATTAGCATTGAACATTTCTGGAATATTCTGTGAGGCCATCTGTGGAAAGAGACCTCAGCTCTGGAGCTAAACTTAGCACTTTCCTGTCACCCACCCAGGATTTCACCCAGAAGAAAATATATCCATCAGTTTATGTAGCTAGTGTATGAGTACTATAAAATCAGTTTTCATTGATGGCTTTGGATGTTCACAAAGACTTCTTAATTACACAAGAACTGGTGAAAAGAACCAAAACATTTATTATTAGCCAATCTATACAAAACTGGGCCACAAATCAGCATTCTTCCATCTTTCATACACAGGGAGAGTTTCTGAATCTCTAGCCTGGATCAAAATGTAACAAGTTTCAATACAGGCACACTGATCCTTCCCATGACATTCCAGGGTCTCTGAGCTCAACATTCTCACTTCTGGTTTCATCTTCTTCATTCAAAAGTTTCTCCTGTACCAGATCTTCTGACTCTGGGCAATGTGAAAAACAACCAGAAATAGCAAATTTAGGGCCTGGTTATAGTTATGACTCAGAGACAACACAGAACCATAAGCACGGTGGAAAAGTATACCTAACAATCTAGATTGAGGTAATTTCTACACAACTTTAAAGATATAAGAAAACATAAACTATTGATCTCAAATCATTGTCTGGGAAGTATCTCTCATAGGGACTTGTCAGACTAATGAACTCTGTAAAGGGCTATTCCTCAGTCTACACATACAACCAGAGACATGGAAATGATAAAGGAATTGTGAGTATCCCACATTTTCATAGCAAAATCTCAGGAAATTGGTGGCAGGAAGGTACAGCTGTGTTGCTTTCTATTCTATGAGGCCACTTAGAGATCAGACCCTAACTTCCCAAATGCCCGCTGAGTTATAACCCCAGCTTTTTCTGGAAGTAAGTTAAGAGTATATGTTAATATTTGGATCTTAAATATATCCCCAAAAACTTCTTTGCAGCAGTGTTCATATGTGGGGCTTCTAGAGGTGATTGGATCATGAGTGCTCTGACTTTGTCCATGGATTCATGGATTTATGAATTTATAACTTAAGGGGCTTTGGATAAAGGGTTTTGATATAAAAAGCAAGATATCTTTCTTGCTTCCTGATTAACATGAGGTTGAGAATTTTTGTTCCACCACCTTGATCCCAACATGTGATAGATTGAAACCTCAGAAACCATGAGCTAAAATAAATCTTATCTAATTTTAAATTGTTTATCTTAGATATTTTGGCTCAGTCACAAAAAGCTAACTAACACAGTGTAGTTTCTATCATTTTTCTCTTCCCATGGACCACACTATCTTCACACAGGATGTGGCTTATTAAGTTTTCTAGCTCTGAAATACTGATGATCAGCAGTGACACCATGGGCAAGCAACCTATGAGCTTGCACAGGCCCCTTGCTCAGAAAGGCCCCATGCTTGGCGGTGTGTTCCAGATGCTTCTTGGAAGTCTAATAGTTTTGAACAAGTGATTCTACATTTTAATTTTGTATTGTACTCATAACAGTAATGTAATCAGTCCTGCTTTGATTCTTAAAGAACTGTGGAGGAATTTTCTCTTCCTCCCAAAAGCTGCCCCATGAAAATACAGTAATTAAAGTAATCATAATGCATTCAAGTAATCATAATGCATTATCAAAATGCAATCTAATACTGTACTAATGATTTGTCCTTTTAACTAAATTCCTCACTTTAGCTTTTGCATCCTGAATTAGTACCAAAATATCTTTTCATAGTCCATGTAATTGTTGTAATGGAGAAGATAAGGTCACAGCATCATAAAACTTCACATGCAGCTGTAATTGTAAAAGGACACCGATTTCAAACTCCAATCTCTCCCCATCTTCTCTAAAGATGCTTAGTAAACTGCCTGAGGATGTAGCTCAGTGATAGAATGCTTGCTTGGCATGCCTGAATCCCTGGATTCAACTCTCAACAATGCAAAAAAAAAAGACTAAATAATAGAAAGGACTTGGGAACATCATCCTGGTTGAAACTGAGAACTATGAATCAAAGTTTCTCTTTACGGAGAAATTGGCAAGTAACTGTTCAAACTCATCTTCTCATTAAATAAGAATAAAACTAATGGAAAGTAGTTTTCCTTTTACCTGTCCATGAGAAATTGTCCTGTGTGATACATAATTTTGGAGGCCCAGAGCAAAATAACAGAGAGCCTCTTGCTCAAAAAGTTTTAAGAATTTCAAATCTAGCTTATTGGTGCCCACCTGTAAATCCTAGCATTCAGGAAACAGGCAGGTGGATCACAACTCAGTGTAGGCTACTTAGTGAGACTCTGTCGCAAAAAGAAAATTTTAAGACAGTGGTAGGAGAGCAAAACCAAGCATGAGGGCATGTGCTGTCACTTAGGTCCCATTCCCATGAAAGTGGCCCTAGAAGTATCCATCTCATCCACTTCACAGACATAAAGCTCAGAATGAATTTCAGGCCCACAAACTCTTCATTCATTTAATCGTACTCTAGATCAACAGTTTTGTGTCCTCTAAGAGCATACAAGGGTCCCTGGTGGAAAGCATGGAGATGGGGTGGAGCTCTCCCTAGGAATCAAGACAGGGTCTTCCTGAACCTGATATTGACTTCTTGTGTGGCCTTGAGAAATCCCATGTCATCTACTTCAGTTGATTTGATATTTGGACATGAAAACCCTGTGATCCCTTCAAGTACTGATAATCCCAGAGTTTATAATTAAAGACATTCTAGGTAATTGTTAAATGTACCAACCTCAATATTTGTTAGCATAATCCCCTTCAAACAAAATGTTCAATACATTCCAAATTGTCTTCCACCTTAAATTTTTGTCAAATCAGATATCTTGGTTTGGAAAATACAATCACATAATCAGCGTATGAACACATAACAAACTATTAGAGTAGCTATGGGCACAGAGAACCCAGACTGATTCTTCCTATCTGGGGTCATAAGGCAGCCACAGAAGAGTCAGAAAAAAAAGTAGTTCAAACCAGCTGGAGAAACTGTCCATTTTATTTCTGAAAAAAAAATGTTCTCCCAGGAGCCAGACCCACCCTCTCAGAGAACAAAAGCTACATTTCCCCAAAGTTCTATTCCCTTCAGTGTATCCTCCACACAAAGCCATATCTTACCCTCATCTTCATTCCCATTTGTAGATTTTCCCCACATTTCTTAAGAGGTCTCCAAAATCAACTTTGTCCTCACACTCCTGAGTGCACAGCAACAGCTTGGCCATAAGTCATTGAACAGCTAAGAAACATTTTGAAGACAGGCATGCACAGAAAAGTTCACACATTTGGGAAGTAGATGAGGGTTCAGAGCAGAAACTCATGCTTGGGATATTTTATTTGCAGAGAGAAGGCTTGCTGTCTCCTGGGACTCAGAAAGAGCTATTGGAGTCTTAAGTATGAAGACGACTGTGGCTCTGAGGTAGAACTTAAGAATGCTGTGTGCAGATACTGCAAACACAAACACTTGAATTCTCTCAGCTAATAAATTAGTGACAGAAGAATTGCTGGGGAAGGTGACGGACAGCTTCCTGACCCTTCTACCTGGCCTCATGGCCACTGGGCATCCTCACACTGATAACACTCACGTAGAGATGAAGGTGGAATGAGACATCCTGAATCGCCTTCACACAAACCCATCACTGAGATTTCTGGGCTGTTCTGGGATCATCAAATCGCCCTTTTCTTTATGTCTTATGAGCATGCCAAAAATTCCTGGCTCTGACCTAATTTGGCCCAGTTCTAACCTAGTTCCTATCCCCATGTCCAAATCTCTGGTGCTGAACTTACTGCTGTCAAATATGATACCGTGTTTGAACTCAGGGCCTCATAATTGCTAGGAAGGTACTGTACCACTTGAGTCACTCCACAAGCACCTCCATGAACTTATAATCCGAGTCACTGAGGCTGAGAGTTTAGAGCACAGGTATTATTGTCCATGTAGTAAGGATAGAGTGCAGACTTGGTATCTCATATCACCATCAATCCCTTCCCACCACTGCCCACAGCCTCAGGCCTACCTTGGCACTTTATTTTCTTTTTGCAACGATATATTACCAGGAAAATGATAAAAAGGAAGAGGCAAGGTCCCAGGCTGAAACCGAGGATACTTGTCACAAATAAGATCCCAGGACCAGGGTTTGAATGCATCTCTGAAAAGAACATATCTTGAGTATGGGAAGGGCATGGGGTAATCCTGCCCCTTACAGTTAGCTGTTGGGTACTCAGGATGGTGAAGTCACACTTCAGGCACAATGGGAGATTGTGAGAGCCTGGCAGGGACTGGCCAGCTTCTGCTGTTAGGGCACCTCAGCCACCCAGAGAAGTTGAAGTTGAGTGAAGAAGGAGAAAGTTCAGAACACAGTTTCTCCAACTGTTCTGTCCTAAATCAATCCAAAGAGGGAACGTTTTCCTGAAAAGGAAATCTGGGTTCTCTCTTTCTTTCCTCCTCTCTTTTCTTTTCTTTCTTCCTTTCTTTCTCTTTCTTCCTTTCTTCCTTTCTTCCCTTCCCTCCCTTCCTTCCTTCCTTCCTCCCTTCCTTCCTTCCTTCCTTTCTTTCTTCCCTCCTTTCTTTCTTTCTTTTAAGAGCCAAATGTCCCCTCAGGACACATTGGATCTTGTCTGAAATGTATGTCCCAGAGAGAATCTCATGGAATCTCCCCTTTCACATGAGGCAAAGAGAGGGAAAACTGTACCTGCTTGAACATGAAAAATTTTCCAATCTGTAGAGAAGAAATAACCAGGTGTTGTCCAAACATCAACAGGACATCTGCCCCATATCCTTGGCTTTGCATTGCCAGGTCCCTTCTTACAAATGTGCCTGGAAAACCAACAATTCAACCTAGTATAAGAGTATTTGTACTAATTTTTACTCCCCTACCATTTCCTAGGTCTGCCATAACATATCACTACAAATTTGGGGGCTTAAAACATCAGAAATGTATTATTTTACTGTTCTGCAATAAAAGAATAAACATGCAGTAAACATGCAGAATCAGGCTTTCCTCTCACCTTGTTCCATCCGGAGCTTCTAGGGGAGGGTGCAGCAATCCTGAGTAAGACTTGACTTGAAGACACATGTCCTGTTTCTGCCTCCACCATCACATGGTGTTCTCATTGTGTGTCTCTTGTCTTAATGTGTTCTTTCTGAGTGTGTCCAAATTTCCCTGTTCCTATATGAATAGTAGTCATAGGATTTCACCCATCCTAACTCAATATGACCTCATTTTAGATTGATTACAGTTTCAAAGATGCTATTTTCAAATAAGGTCACATTCTGAAGGTACAGAAAGGCATTAATTCTTTTTTGGAGGGGGCACTATTAAACCTAGTACATACCTCATCCTTGAAGCTGTCAAAATTAATGATCATTTATAGAGTTTCAACCCATAACTCAAGCCTTTACCCACTCTAGAAACCTCTCTACCCTTTTCATCTGCCTCACCTTAACTGTGAGTACAAGCCTGTGAGGGGAGTCCCTGCCCCTGGCCAGCCAGATGCTCCTATTCCCAAATCAGATGCAGCCTCCCCAGATAGCAAGATCAGAATAATAGAAAGCATAGAAAAGACAAATGACACCTTCAGGTATCTACTAATTTGCATGAATACATCCCAGAAGTCTCAGGAGTCATATAATCCAAAAGAATTAGTTCAGTTATTGTTTTGGATTCTCAATAGAACTGATAATAAGAGTCTGATATCTACAGTGACCCACACCTAGGATGTCAATATCACATTTGGGTCTCATAGAAACAAGAGTAGTAAATGCTGACCAAAGCCTCCAATGCTGTGTATGTGATCCAAAATAAGATTTATGAGCTAATATTTTTAAAAGCCAGAATTAGAGTCATTGGATATTTTCCACTGTAACACAAACATCTGATACAAATCAAGTTCCCCAGGAAACAGGCTCAAGGTAGAGATTTGAAGGCAGGAAGTTGGTGGAGGAATACACTCCCTCCTTTGGGAGGGAGATTGGACAGAGGTTGAGTGGGACTGCAATGCAGTCACAACAAAGGCTCATTTGATCCTATAGGGAGACCTGGAACTGGGGTAACCATTCAGTTGTCCCAAATGAGACAAAGGTGCTGTGCCTTTATACTTTATTCTGAAGAGCCATTGCCTAAAGACTGTCCCCAGGAGTAAACAGCTACCAACTAATACCAACCAACACCCATAGCAGCTAGAGAATGAGTGCTTTTGTCCAGAAAGAGGGGTTCCTCACAGCTCCCACCATAGGTACCTCATGTGCCTCCAATTCACTTTCTTTACACGTTACATATACATTATACACTAATTTATGCAATATGGTTCTTGTTCTTGTATGCCTCTTTTCCTGGAGAAATTTGCAAATGGAAAGGTTAACAAGACAATGTATAAACCTATACTTCACTTAGTTTTTAAGTCCAAACTATTGCCACATTAAGATTTTCCTCTCCCTCTGTGCACCAGGACATCTAAAACATAGTATTCAATATAGCCAGTAAAAACCTGACTGAATGAGTTCAATATAAAAACCAAGATGGCAGAGGTAAAAAAATACCACACATAAAGAAATACCAATAGAAATTTTTTAATCTGAGTAACTGAGAGAAAAATATAAATATAAAGAAACAAGCAAATCCACAAAGTCTCAGAGATTTGTGAGACAACAACAAAATATTTGACTTACATGGTATTATAGTCATACAAGAAAAAGGAAGAGGATGTGAACTATTAAAAACTAGAACTAGAACTATCCTACCATCCCACTATACATCCCAAAGAATATAACTCAGCATACAATAGCGATACATGTACTTCCATGTTTACGGCATCACTATTTACAATAGCAAAGCTATGAAATCAGTTTGACTGATAGAGTCCATCTATGAAATCAGCCCAGCAGCCCTCCAACTGATGAATGAATAGCAAAAATGTAGTACTTATATATGTATTCACAATGGAGTATAATTCAGCCATAACAGAAGAACAAAATTATGTCATTTGCAGGAAACTGTATTGAACTGAAGATCACAATGCAAAGTGAAACAAGCCAGATCAAGGAAGACAAATATTGCCTTTCCTTTCTCATATGCAGAATCTAGACCTAAAAAAATGAATGATGAGTGTAAAGTGGGAACTGTTTGGGGAGGGGACCAGTGAAAGGGAAGAGTGAAAGTAAAGGACGATGGAGGTATGAATATGATCAATGTATTTAATATACATGTACGAAAATAGAATGATGAAACTTGAGGCTGACAGAGTAGCTCAAGTAGTAGAGTGCCTGTGTAGAAAGTGTGAAGCTCTGAGTTCAAACCCCAGTATCACCACAAAAAAAAAAAAGAAGAATAAAACCCATCAAAATTGTTTTAAAAGTGGGTGATCTGGAATAAAAACACTAATAGAGGGAGTGAATTTGATCAAATTACATTATATGTTTATATAGAAATATCATAATGAAACCCCTTTGTATAATTAATATAGACTAATAAAAAACAAAATCCAAAAATAATGGATGAAATTTTCTAATAATTGGCAAGAAGAATAAACCTATGATATTAAGTGAACCCCAGCCAAGATCAACCCACACAAGACACATGAAGACCAGAAAAACTGCCACACATTTTCTAAGTGCTAAAAGGACTGATAACTAGAATATATAGGGAACTTAAAAAACTAAATTCTACCAAAACTAATGAACAAATAAAGAAATGTGCAAGTGAACTACAGAAATTTCTCAAAAGAAGAAATTCAAATGGCCAAAAAACACATGAAAAAATGCTCACCATCTCTAGCAATAAAGGAAATGCAAATTAAAACCACACTAAGATTCCATCTCACCCCTGTTAGAATAGCCATCATTAGCAACACCATTAACAACAGGTGTTGGCGAGGATGTGGGGAAAAAAGGAACCCTCTTACACTGTTGGTGGGAATGTAAACTAGTACAACCACTCTGGAAAAAAATTTGGAGGCTACTTAAAAAGCTAAACATTGATCTACCATTTGATCCAGCAATACCACTCTTGGGGATATACCCAAAAGACTGTGACACAGGTTACTCCAGAGGCACCTGCACACCCATGCTTATTGCAGCACTATTCACAATAGCCAAGTTATGGAAACAGCCAAGATGCCCCACTACTGACGATTGGATCAAGAAAATGTGGTATTTATACACAATGGAATTTTATGCTGCCATGAAGAAGAACAAAATGTTATCATTCGCTGGTAAATGGATGGAATTGGAGAACAACATTCTGAGTGAGCTTAGCCTGGCCCAAAAGACCAAAAATCGTATGTTCTCCCTCATATGCAGACATTAGATCAAGGGCAAACACAACAAGGAGATTGGACTTTGATCACATGATAAAGCGAGAGCACACAAGGGAGGTATGAGGATAGGTAAGACACCTAAAAAATTAGCTAGCATTTGTTGCCCTCAGCGCAGAGAAACTAAAGCAAATACCTTAAAAGCAACTAAGGCCAATAGAAGAAGGGGACCAGCAACTAGAGAAAAGGTGAGATCAAAAAGAATTAACCTAGAAGGTAACACACATGCACAGGAAATTAATGTGAGTCAACTCCCTATGTAGCTATCCTTATCTCAACTAGCAAAAACCTTTGGTCCTTCCTATTATTGCTTATACTCTCTCTTCAACAAAATTAGAGATAAGGGCAAAATAGTTTCTGCTGGGTATGGAGGGGGTGGTAAGGAAGGGGGTGGAGTGGGTAGGGAGGAGAAATGACCCAAGCATTGTATGAACATATGAATAATAAAAAAATAAAAGATTTTTAAAAAGGATAGAACTGTCAATTCATAATTATATAACCAGGGAAATTATCCTTCTGGAATGAAGATGAGATATTTTTTTTAATTTTCCCTGATGAAAGCAAACAGAATTTGTGGTTATCAGGCAGGTCCTAAGTATGGCTAAGTGGAGTTATTCAAACAAAGGGAAATGATAGCAAAAGGAAATTTGGAGCATCAGCAATGAAAGAAAAACAAAAAAGGTAAAACATTAATAAATATAAGAGACTATCTTTTTCCTCTTGACTTTTTAAAATTACATTTGATCATTGAAATCAAAACTTTAATATTATCCAATGTGGCTCTCAATGTATGAAGAGGTAATATTTGCAACAAATATATCACAAAAGAAGGAGTATAAAGAGACCCCAAGGGGGAGGTTTCACTAAAAGTAGTCAAATGCCCACACCAGTACACTTACAGTTTACAGTTATAGTTCTTAGTTTGTTTAGTAATTGCAAGACCTAGAACAACCAGTACACAAGGAGATACATTTGAAAACAATAGATATATCAGATAGGTTTTTTAAAATTTTTCAAGTAACCCACAGAACAGCTGTAAAAATAGAAAAAAGAATGAAAAATTGAGAATTAACAGAAAGTAAACATAATTCAAGCCGTAACACATCAATAATTACATTGACTTTGAATGATCCAACAAATCAACTCAAAGTCGGATTGGTAGGGTAGATCTTCTCAGATGACCTAGTGACATAACTGTCTATAAGAAAGCAGTTCTAAATATGTTACAGATAGGTTAAAAGGGAAGTAATAGAGAAATATATATCAAGGGAATACTAATCAAAAGAAAACCAAAGCAAAGAAAAAAATTGCCGAGGACATTACACAATTAGAAAAGGGTTAAACAAAGAAGACATATTGGTCAAATGTGTGTATGCACCACCAAAATACAGGAAACAAAACCACACAGAACTGAAAATATAGATAAATACCTGGTAATAACAATTACAGGTAAGGGACTTCAACATCCGTCTTTCAGCAAATCATCAAGTAAATAGAAGAGCTGAAAAATACCACAAACCCACAAGACTTAACAGTCACACATAAAATGCTTTATTAAACAGCAATTACAGATTCTTTTCAACAGCACAGGGAACATTTACCATTTACATTTATAGTAAGTCAACAAATGAAATCTAAACAATGTATAAGATTGAAATTATATGTAATGTGCTCTCTGCCATAATGGAATCAAACTACTACAAATAAACTACTATAAATAAAACTTCCAAACAATTGGAAATTAAGTGATGTACTACAAAATAATCTATAGGTCAAAAGTCTTAAGAGAAATAAGAAATATGTTGAACTGAATAAAAACAAAATACAACATATAAGATGATATGCACCAAAGGAAGGAAATCTATAGTGCTAAGTGCTTACATTAGAAACTGAAGTGTAAATTAAATACTTTTAGCTCTCTCTTCAAGAAATTAGAAGGAGAAAAGCAAAAGAAACCCAGAGAAAACAGAAGGAATAATAACAAAGACAATGAAACAGGGTGTCAGGGCCAACCTGGCCACGTTGACAGCTCTGGTCCTCCACAGTATTGAGGCCCTGATCCCCAGGACCTGTGCGCACAGTCCCAGCCTGCCTGCCCCACAGCCAGAAGTAACTTCTTAGTTATCAAGAAGTAACTTTTTGGTATCACAGCTAAGGGCCCTGAGAGTGAGCTGTTTCTAGAAACAGTATATATAAGGAGAAAGCTAATGAAAAATGGGAAACTGTTAGAGAATATAAATGAAAAAAATGTTGGTCCATTCTTAGAAAAAGTTAAATTAATAAAACTCTAGCAACAGCAATATTATGAAAAACAGGTCACACCAGGGGAGGTCACATATGAGGGAGGGAAAAAGAAGGAAGTTAAGAGGGTGAATATGGTTGATGTACTCTCTGTACAAAAATGAACATAGAATTTTTAAACCTGTTGAAATCACTATTAAGAAGGGGACTAAGGTAGAAAGAAGAAAAATAGAGGAGATGAATCAATTTGGGTTATAATACATATATTCATGAAAATGTCACAAGGAAACTCCTTGTATAACTATCTTAAACAAACTAAATTGTCCTCTTTTTGTTTTAAAAATTTAGAGAACAGGAGGACAGAAAAGGTCATGTCTGGGTGGTTGGTGTCAGTGTGGGGGCGGGGATGTGGGGAAAGGGTGTAGGAGGGTGAATATGGTGCAAACACTGCATACACATGTATGTAAATGGCAAAATGAGATCTATTGAAACTATGCCAGAAATGGAGAGAGGTAGTGATAAAGGAGAATGATTCAGAGGGTTAATTCAAGTATGATATATTTGATATATTATAAGAACTTTTTAAAATGCAATAATGTACCCCCAACACAACAATAAAAAAGAGAAAATTAATCTAGCAAGACTGATAAAGAGTGAAGAGAAAATAAAATTAACTTAAAATGAATTGTGGATTTAAATATTAAATGTTTATATTTTATAAGACAATGAAACTTTTAGGATATAATTTAAGGAAAAATCTGTGAAAACTAGGTCTAGGCAATCAGTTCTTAGACTTGATGCCAAGTCACAATCCATAAAGGTAAAGTGATAAATGGGGTTTCGTCATAATTAAAAATATTTTTCTGTAAAAGCTCAATAATTAACAATAATTCAGTTCTTGCCATGTGTCATGCATGATACAAAGTCCTTATATATTTTATCTCAGTTCACCTTCACAACCATAGCTTATGATTTCTGTAACCCCAAAACTTTGTTTCCCTGCAGTAAATAGCTAATTTTCAAAGTGACAAAATGGTGAGAACTTGCTTCATTGAAAGCAAGAGTGAGATATGAAATTGACATAGAACTGGATCCAGTTTTTTTTGATGACACTGGGGTTTGAATTCACACCTTGTGTTTGCTAGGCTGGCACTCTACCAGTTGAGCCACTCCTCAAGCCCAAACTGATTTTATTTTGAGCAAGTCAAGAGAGCCATCCGGATTAGCTGGAGGTTTAGTAGAGACCAGAAAAGAATCAGAAAATGGACTAACTGGTTTACATGAAAATGAAGAGAAGGAGGCTTAGAAAGAAATATTGAAAAGAGGACCCAGGAGGAAAGCATCACTCTCTAGCCGGTGAAGACTGGAGTGGAGGCACAGATGGCAGCACTGAAAAGGGGGAATATCTGTGTAATTAATCTTTGGTTCTACCATGTCCCGTAAAAATACAATTTGTTCCTAGGTGAAGAGTCTTCACTGGCAATGACATACTTTATTTTTTGGCTGTAGGGGGTTTGAATTCAGGGCTTCTCCTGGTTGGGCAGATGCTCTACTACTTGAACCAAACTGCAGTCATTTTTGCTCCGATTATTTTGAAGATAGGGTCTCACTTTTTGCTCATCCCTCATCCCTGCCTGGACCACTATCTTGCTAATCATGCTTCCAAATGTTACAGGGATGACGGGTACACACCACCATGCCTAGCTTTACTGCACATGACATTCCCTCAGATTTGAAGGAAGAAGAAAGATTCATTTTTTAATTTAAATTGTCACTAAGAGAAACACAGACCTCGATGAGGCTTCACTTATGACTGAGCAATAAAAGGAGAGAGATGCTCACCCTATATGCTCAATGCTCATATCCCTCAAAGTCCAATTTGTCTTTCTTCACTCACCCGAACAATTTTCAACTTTATAATCCTAATTTCCGACTAATCTGACTTTTTGTTCTTACTGTTGTATGCTTCTTCATTCTTTGCTGCCACAACCTGTTGGTTGGGGGACATTGAAATTCTCTGCCTCATCAAGCCCAAGTCTTCTTTTCATTGGTCCTTGGGGTGGTATACCTGACCCCAGAACAGTCCACCCAACTGATCCTACAGGCTGAGATGAATCAGACATTGAGCTAGACACCTGGGTTGGAGAAAAGAAATCCATATATGTACTGATATAGCTTTTCTGTATCTTTTTGTGGACAAAAAGAGACCAGATGTCAGAAAGCCTTATATCTCATATAAGAAAATAGTTAAGATTCAGCTGCTAATTGGTGTTTGAACTTCTGAAAGTTTCCTTTGTATACAGCGTCTGATGGCAGGGAAGATGTTAAACAGAGCTCCTATTGGCTCACGGAAGGTGGCCATGTCAGGGTATAGGACTATAAATCCCCCTTCTCATTGTAGGAGTCCATTAAGGGCTGGGAGGGTTCCCTATAATGTTTGGGAAGCTGAAGCTGTTACCTGAAGATGTAAGGACAAGAATGACCATGCATGGTTGCTGCTTTCTCCAAGGACTTGTTTCTCTTCTCCTCATTGTCTCAGGTGGTGCTCAAGGTAAGCCGAACCTCACTCCTTAAGACCACCAGAGATTTGCTCTAAGGCTCTGGAACCCCCATCAACACAATGCCTCTCTATTGATCACTTAGTTTAGAATGAATGTGATCCTTAGTGACAGTGAATACTTTTCTCCTTTGGGAGGTCTCTGATTTTCAAATTTAACATTGAGATGTTGCAAAGATATATTGTTCTCAGATTAATCAGAAACAATGTTTCATTCTCCTCAATAATATCTGAAAGTTCAGTAAATGTCTGATCACTTCTCAGTTTTCCTCTACTAGTTCCTCTAACAGTAAATAGCTGAGAAATGACTTCAGGCTGGGTCTCTGATCTGTTCTTCCTTTAATCTAATTATGTCCTCTCCAGATTGTTGGTATTTATGCTGTTATAATCAGTGAAATTTTGTGTGTGTGTGTGTGTGTGTGTGTGTGTGTGTGTGTGTGTGAAAGAGAGAGAGAGAGAGACTCAAAGACAGAAGTGGATGAAGGAGAGTTTGAAGGGTATAAGAGTATATATGAAAACTAAATGTGTGGACAGGAGTACGTCTACTTGGTAGAAGTCATTTTTTTACACAAGAATCCATAGAAATCACTCCAAGCCATGCTGCTAAATGTCTAGATGAAGGTGGTACTGGTGGTGACATGTGCATGTGATGAGAGCTGTTGTTTAAACCTTGCTGCCTCCCCCATATGTAAAGCCCTCCCACAGGAACATACTTACATCCCTGATAACCCTGAACCCACTGTCTGAGCCTGACTGAGTTTTCCTTTCTTTCTCCATAAACCCAGAACTTCATCATTTCTACTTCACTTCAGTCTTGGCAGAACTTGCGTTGCTTCCATTCTTACCTGTTGGATTGCTGGTCCTCTAATTCCATTGTGCAACAAAAAATATGATGCAGATATAGGTGCTCATGATGGATGGATATTAGTTTTAAGGTAGGAGAGGATCTAGCCTTAGAGCTTTGGTTATGTGCATCTCCTGGTCATGTTTTCGCTTCCCTGTGGGAACTTGTACTTGCTCTGCGAAATCCTAAAGTATCTGCTGTTAGAGAACAGTGCTTGTGAATCTCTTCATGGCAAATTTTCTCCCTTGTAGTTTCAGGAGACACTACATGAAATCTGGTCCACACTGGGCTGATAGCTTAGCAGAATTCAGGATACCAGTGTTTGATCTCCTCAAAGGAGAATTGTCTATTCAAAACCCTGTGAACCACCTCTTCTAGATGGGCATTGGTCCTGGATGCTTCAACAATATTTCTAATCTCTCTTTCCTCACTATTCATTTTTTCTTATTATTTCCATACTGTGAGCTCTTCTAACAAAAGCAGGAGGTTCTGCTCCTCACTCCCTTACTATATATCTTGAAGCATCCAGTTCCTTGGATTTCGGACATATGCCAATGACAGTTGTCCTTTTCTAGCTTTGTTAGCTCTTTGGGTTGGAGATGGACTTGATATTCTTAACATATTTGGTCTCTCCAGCAATGAGAGCAGAAAATTTCTCATCATGCTGAGAAAAAAACTGTACCTCACTTAAACAAGCGTATTTTTCCCACAGAGACAATTTTTTGTAAGTTCTTATTGTCAGGTGGGGCATGGTGGTATGCAACTCTAATCCCAGCTACTAAGGAGACAGAGATAGGGACAATCTTAGTTCAAGGCCATCCTAGGCAAAAGGCATGAGACTATATTTGAAAAATAAGTAATGCAAAAAGAAAGGGCTGGGAGTGTGACTCATAATCTGCCAAGCAAGCACAAGGACCTGAGTTCAAACCCTAGTACTACCATAAAAGATCATATTGTCAAAACATGATTCACATATTAAAGTATTCCGTTCACATGAGTTTTCCCCCATCTACTTGCAAAATTTCAACTTTATTTGATGGCACCAAGAGCATTATTTTTTTTCTTTTGAAAGCAAAGCACGTGCCTATAACCCTAGAATTCCAGAGGCTGAGGCAGGAGGATTGATTATTCAAGGCCATCCTGGACTACATAGAGACATCCTGTCTCAAAATAAATGAAAAAATTTCCTGAACCTGGCACACTATACAAACCTCTACAGAGAAAATTAATATATGCCAGTTCCCTTTAAATTCTTTCTCAATACTAAATATTTTCCATATTAGAGGGCATGCCCCAGTCCCTAAACCAACACACACACACACATACACACATACATGTGCTTACGCATGTGCACACAAAATTGAACGGTAAAGTTTGTGTATATTATTTGATATCTGTTTTCAAAATTGATATATTTTCTATTTCTTTATGTCCCAGTAAAAAACCTTGTTTGTCATTTGTGTGGTTGTCAATATGTTGCTGTACTATTGAATCATAACTTATCTATTTCCAAATGTTGTATTTTACATTTTAAATTATAATGCCATGATGTTCTTATGATTGTCTACACTGACCTAAGAAAGAAGTCACTATTATTTTCTCAAGATAACTATTTTAAAAGTTTCTTGCTCACTAGTCGCTCCTTCCCAGCATTGTTATCTATTCCAGTGAGACTCTGTGCAGGACTTTTACCTCTTGTATAGTCTTCAAATATTTCTTCTACCGATCTCTCTCCCCTGCCTGTTTCTTCTCCTTCCTCTCCCCTCCTCCTTTCTTCTCTTCTCTCAGATTTTAATTCTATAGTTTAGAGCTTTTGAGCATGTTCCATTATCTCTTATGCTCTATTTCTCTCAATCCTTTCTTCCTGAGTTTGTTTTAAATTTTTCTATGGACCTGAGTTTTAACCCTATCTTTGCTTCTGTCTGAACTTATTTTAAATCTGTTCTTTCAATTCTTAACTTCAGATATTTTCTTTTCTTCTTTTTCTTTTCTTTATTGTTTTTTGTTTTGTTTTGTTTTGTTTTGTTTTTTTGAGACAGAGTCTCACTATATAGTTCAGGCTGGACTGAGACTTATCATATAGTCCAAGCTGGCCTCAAACTCAAGATCCTTCTCCCTCAGACTCCTAAATGCTATGATTAAAGTATGTGCCACCAAGCTTAGCTATTGGACATTTTATTTTCAATGGGAAACTGTTTATAATGTTTGAAATTCCATATTAATTTTTTTCTGTGTCCTTGCCTATAGAGGATTTTTTTTATTGTTTTATTATTCATATGTGCATACAAGGCTTGGGTCATTTCTCCCCCCTGCCCCCACTCCCTCCCTTACCACCCACTCCACCCCCTACCTCTCCCCCCCAACCCCTCAATACCCAGAAGAAACTGTTTTGCCCTTATCTCTAATTTTGTTGTAGAAGAGTATAAGCAATAATAGGAAGGAACAAGTTTTCCTGGTTGAGATAAGGATAGCTATACAGGGAGTTGACTCACATTAATTTCCTGTGCATGTGTGTTACCTTCTAGGTTAGTTCTTTTTGATCTAACCTTTTCTCTAGTTTCTGGTCCCCTTTTCCTATTGGCCTCAGTTGCTTTTAAGGTATCTGCTTTAGTTTCTCTGCATTAAGGGCAACAAATGCTAGCTAATTTTTTAGGTATCTTATCTATCCTCACCCCTCCCTTGTGTGCTCTCGCTTTTATCATGTGCTCAAAGTCCAATCCCCTTGTTGTGTTTGCCCTTGATCTAATGTCCACATATGAGGGAGAACATACGATTTTTGGTCTTTTGGGCCAGTCTGACCTCACTCAGAATGATGTTCTCCAATTCCATCCATTTACCAGCGAATGATAACATTTCATTCTTCTTCATGACTGCATAAAATTCCATTGTGTATAGATACCACATTTTCTTGATCCATTCGTCAGTAGTGGGGCATCTTGGCTGTTTCCATAACTTGGCTATTGTGAATAGGGCTGCAATAAACATGGGTGTGCAGGTGCCTCTGGAGTAACCTGTGTCACAGTCTTTTGAGTATATCCCCAAGAGTGGTATTGCTGGGTCAAATGGTAGATCGATGTTTAGCGTTTTAAGTAGCCTCCATATTAATTTTTTATCTTTGTGCTTATTCTCACCTTTCCTCTTCTTTTCCTTAAACAGATTGATTATAATTAATGTCATCATTTTGCTTTATTTGTCTCATGTTTCAAAATAAAAGAATAAAATTCAGTCCATCAGAACAGGTTTCTTGTTTAAGTGCTTTCAGATCAGGAATAGATCTTAATAGGAAGGGTTTAGAACGAAGAACTCCAATGTTGAATAATAAAAACTTTCACAGTAATTCTAAACAGAGATAAGATTCATTTGTGGGAAAAACAGCATTCTATGATTCCTGGTAGAATCTGGTGAATGTTGGTGTCACCTGGTATTGTCTCATGTGTGAAGTTTCCCAACATACCCAAATAGTAGTGGCTTAAAAAATGAGTTTCTAGATCTGAACTCTGAAACCTAGACTCCTAAGTGAAATATTTTTGAATAATGCATGACTTGCCTCGTTATCCATTCATTTTGTAACTCCGAATAACTGTCCAACAAAGAGCAATTCTGGCTTGTCCTGAATTCATGACTGCTACCTGAGGCTTCTGATGAGTTCAGTCAAGTTCATGACTATAATGATTTCATTCTCTGTGCTTTAATCCTAACTCTCAGGTAAATGGCATAAAAGCATGTGGTTCTAAAAACATCACACTGATGACCCATGACAGTGATTTCTAGAACTCATTTAGTAAAAGACACTGTCAACTACTCAGTTTGGGATTCAGATATTTCCAGTATACTTTCCTCCTATCCTATGCAGAACTCTACAAGTCAAAGGGTTAAACTCAGGTAGGACAATTCTAACAACTTCTAAGACTGCAGACTGGATGGTTTTCAGTTTCATTCCATTTCTTGGTTTTCAAACCTCTTAATTTTCTGATGACTTTTGCTTCTGTGGGAAACCAGACCTGGCTTCTGCCCTGGTGCAATGATTCCATGTCAAATCAGCAAGCTCTATAGTCAAAAAGCATAGTGCTGCCCAATGCTTAGCTCAATGGGTCCCAAAAGACCAAAAAATCTTTCTGATTCCCTGTATTAAAGAAACTACTGAGTTGATTTTCTCTCATCAGAGAATCTGCAGCTTTGACTGGTAAATGGTGTCATTTGCTATAATAGGATAGTGGAGACTCCAAAGAGAATAGTAGTAGTCTGTAGTTATGGACAAGCATGGATACAAGTAAAGGTTGAGGTCAGAGGCCCTGACAGATGGTTGGATGCAGATGAGTCATAGCTACAGGCAGGATGGAGAAGACAATCTAGGTCACAGCAGAAGAAAGCTATCATCTTAATGAAAGTTGATGAGAAAATGTGTATACCCTACCATACAAGTCCCAAGTCCATCTGCTTGCCACACAACAAGCTAATTGAATTCCAGAGATAAGGTACTGAGGCAGGAAAGAATTTTCTTTGAAAAATTGGTTCATCAATAACATAGGGGACTATTGTCTGATGTCCATCCTGCATGGAGACTGATTTAGGAGTTGTTAATATAGGCAGGTGGTGTTCTGAGAGTTTTAGGTGTTCTCTCGGAGTAGGTGATGTTTCCAGGTTTGTGACCCAATATTGGACATTTGATTATAAACTCCTAGTCACAAGATGTTTTGCAGTTCTGTGAACCCCAAGCAAAACAGTGATTGTTTTTCTTCAGTGATTAGTTTACTTTTGTGTACTTCCTGATGCATTACACAATGAACAAGCTAGAGAAAATAGCTACCAAGAAAAGAAAGATGAGTGTCATGTCAAGTTCAATAATGACTCCTTAATATTCAGCTTTGTTATTTCTCTTGCTTACCTAGAAAATAAAGCATTAAAGTACTCATAGTGAGAGAATGTAAAAAGGGACATTTCTTCTGACCAAAGGGTCCTACAAAGAAGCTGAGATGTGGACAGTATGGGATCCCTCAGGCCCAGGCACAAGTACAAAACGAGTAATTTCCTGAGTCTGGAATCCTGGAATTCTCTTTTGACTCGGGATTGTGTTTCTCTTACACATGGGCCATGTTTGAAAATTCAGGCTCCTGTGAAAGATAAAAGAAGAGAAGTACCAAGGAATGTGAGATGTGGCATGTACTTAACACCAAGCCTGAAGGAAAAGGAAATGAATACCTGGGATATGCAGCTGTCACCAGGAGGCATAAAACTGGGGCAGTAGAGAATAGGTCTGGATGCTGCCCATATTCTCCAACTTTAAACTTGAACACGTCTCCTACTCTCTCCAGGTTATGTCTCTTCTGTCATAAAATAAGGACATAGTGCTTGAGGTTCCTCAGTGTTATTTAGAGTTTCCAAAACTTGTTGACCTTTAACCTTAGCTCTGAAAGAGACCATTTTCAGAAGACATTTTGGATAATGGAGAATAAGAGCCACTCTTCTTTATACTATTCCAAGAACAACTTCCAAAGAGGCCTTTTGTTGTGTCAAGCACACAAGGCACCTTTAGCCCTTTTTAGTCTGAATCCACCGAGTCCTTTACACCACAAGAGAGTTGTATCTTGCTTTTTCTGGACCTGATGTATTCCTCCTCCTTTTATAAAAATGTGTATACATTGTTGGTGTATAGAAAGGCTACTGATTTTTGTAAATTGATTTTGTATCCTGCTACACTGCTAAAACTGTTTATGGTGTCTAGGAGTTTTTGGGTGAAGTTTTTTGGGTCTTTGAGGTAGAGAATCATGTTGTCTGCAAATAGGGATCCTTTGACTATTTGTCTATTTTTATTCCTCTTATTCCTTCTTTTTGCCTTATTTCTCTGGCTAGGAATTCCAGAACTATGTTGAATAAGAGTGGAGAGAGTAGTCATCCTTGTCTCATTCTTAACATTAAGGGAATGGTTTCAGCTTTTCCCCACTAAATATGATGTTGGCTATAGGTTTATCATATATAGCCATTATAATGTTGAGGTCCATTCCTTCTATTCTTAGTTTTCTTAGGGCTTTTATCGTGAAATGGAGTTGAATCTTATCAAAGGCATTTTCTGCATCTATTTGAGATGATCAAATGGTTTTTGTCTTTACTTCTATTAATGTGCTATATTACATTTTTAATTTGCATATGTTGAACCAACCCTGAATCGCTGAACTGGGTTGTGGTGAATGATCTTTCTGATATGTTGTTGGATTTGGTTTGTCATTCTTTTTTTTGAGGATTTTTACATCAATGTTCCTTAAGGAAATTGGCCTCTGGTTCTCCTTTTTGAATAGGTCCTTGTCCAGTTTTGGGATGAGTACAACACTGACTTCATAGAATTAGTTAGGCAGTGTTCCTTCTCTTTCTATTTTGTGGAAAAGTTTAAGGAGTGTTGGTATTAATTCTTCTTTAAAGGTCGGGTGGAATTCAGCAGAGTGGTTAATGTCCTCTTGGTTCAGTTTTGGATGGTCGTAAGTATCTAGAAATTTTTCATCAAGATTTTCTACTTTATTGGAATATAGGTTCTCAAAGTAGTCTCTGATGATTCCATGGCTTTCCTTGGTGTTTGTTGTTATCTCCCCTTTTTCACTTCTGATTTTACTAATTTAGATCTTTTCCCTCTTCATTTTAGTCAGATTTGCCAGGGGCTTATCAATCTTGTTTATTTTTTCAAAGAACCAACTTTTTGTTTCATTGATTCTTTGTATGGGTTTTTTGGTTGTTTTAACTTCAACCCTTATTTTTATTATTTCTGTCCTTCTGCTTGGTTTGGGCTTTGCTTGTTCTTGTTTTTCTAGGAGTTTGAAATGTAGAATTCAGTCATTTATCTGAGATCTTTCTGTCTTTTTAATACATGCACTCATGGCAATAAACTTTCCTCTTATGACTGCCTTTGCTGTGTGCTATAAGTTCTGGTAGGTGGTGTTTTCACTTTCATTAACTTCCAGGAACCTTCTGATTTCCTCTGTTATTTCTTCTGTGACCCACTGATCATTGAGCAGCCTCCAATTATTTGCATATATTCTGCTGTTATTTTTGTTGTTGAGTTCTAGTTTTAATGCATTGTGATAAGATAGAATGCATGGAACTGTTTCTATTTTCTTATATTTGCTGAGGCTTGCTTTGTGCCCTAAAATATGATGTATTTTGGAGAAAGTTCCATGAGCCACTGAGAAGAATGTATATTGTGCTATTGCTAGATGAAATATTCTGTTAACATCAGTAAGTTCCATTTGATCTATGATGTCACTTAGTCCTAGGATTTCTTTGTTGATTTTTCGTTTGGATGACCTATCTATTAGTGATAGAGAGGTATTAAACTCTCCCACTACCACTGTATTGGAGTCTATATGTGCTTTTAAGTCCTTCAGTGTATGTTTGATGAAATTGGGTGCACTGACATTGGGTGCATATAGGTTGATAATTCTTATTTCTTTTTAATGTATTCCGCCTTTATTAGTATAGCATGTCCTTCTTTACTCATTTGAACAATGTAATTTTGAAGTCTACTTTGTCTGGTATAAGTATTGCTACTCCTGCCTATTGGGGGAGCCACTGGCTTAGTGAGTCTTCTTCCAGCCTTAGACCCTAAGCCACTGTTTACTTCTATCAATAAGATGGGTTTCTTGAAAACAACAAAGTGTTGGATCTTCCCTTTTAATCCAGTTTGCCAAAAAGTGCCTTTTGATGGGCAGTTGAGTCCATTGACATTCAGTGTTAATATTGATAAGTATGGGGTGATTCTTGCCATTTAATTGGTTTTTTTTCTTAAGGATTTGATCATGTGCAGCCAAATCAATGCTTCTCTCTGATTACTTGTCTTTTCTTCTCCTGTGGTTTGATACTTCCCATCCTCTCATCGTTTTGTTTGCTTTCATCTTCTGTGTGCAGAATTCCTTGTAGAATCTTCTGTAGTGGTGACTTGGTGGTAATATACTGTTTTAGTTTCTGTTTATCATAGAAGATTTTTATTGCTCCATCAAGTTTGAATGATTGTTTTGCTGGATAGGGTATCCTAGGGCTGATTATATTCATTCAGTGCCCAAAATACCTCACTCCATGCCCTTCTTGTTTTTAAGGTTTCCATTGAGAAATCTGATGTTATTTTGACGGATTTACCTTTATATGTTATTTGTATTTTCTCTCTTACAGCCTTCAATATTTTGGTCAAGTCTGTTTGGTGTCCTGGAGGCTTCCTATACTTGAATGGGCAAAACTTTCTTTGAGATTTGGGAAATTTTCTGTTAGTATTTTATTGAATATATTACATATCCCTTTGTCTTGCACCTCTTCTCCTTTAGTGTCCATAATTCTTAGGTTTGGTCTTTTGATTGAGTTGCTGAGTTCTTGCATATTCCTTTCACAGCTCTTGAGTTGTTTAAGAGTTCTTCTGGTTTTTTTTTCTTGAATTTCTATTTTATCTTTGAGCTCTGAGATTCTGTCTTCCACTTTTCTAGTATCCTGGAGCAGCCTTCCACTGTGTTTTTTGTTTGAATAAAGGGACTCTTTATTTCCAAGATCTCTGTTTGATTATTTTTTCTGAGGTTTTCCATATCTTTGTTCAATTCCTTTCTTATGCTGTGTGCTGTCATCTTTAATTCATCTCTCTTTTTTTATAGTGTCCTTTGTTTGACTTTGGTGTTTGTTGAAGTCCTCTCTGAATTCATTTATTTGTTTCTGTGTTGTCTCATGTTCTTTATTTTTGGTGTCTTTAAATTTCTTGAATGCATTTTGTATATTCTGGTTAATCATGTCTACTATCTTCTCCAAGAGTTTCTCAGTGATTTCTTCCAAGATTTTTTCTTTGAGGGTTTTTTTTTGGGGGGGAGGGGCATCACTGGGCTATTTAATGACATTTATCATTGTTTTGTTGGGATCAGGAACTGGGTATCCATTTTCTCCACTTCCTAGTGAATCTTATATTGAATTTTCTTTTGAAGAGAGTGATTTCCATCCCTTTTTCTTCTTCCCATTGCTCCACTTGGTGCTGTGCAACTATGTTCTTGATAGGCTAATTGGTGGTTTTAATTGCCTGTTTTCTTTCCCTTGCTTTAATTTTTGTGTTGTGACTGACTTGGTTGTTAGCTAGGTTGATGTGCTCTTTCTTTCCCTGGCCTGGAGGTGTAATTTAGCAAAAACAAATTCACAAGTTCAATGCCAGACCAGTTGCTTATATATTATATAGAAAACTTCTTGGTGATAAAATCTACAAACAGTGGGAGATGGGGGGTAATCATTATTAGTTAGATATAGAAATTTGGGAAATTGGGAAAGGTGGCACTAAAAGAGGGGTGGAAAAAGGGGTGGATGGGTCAGGGAAGGGGTATGGGAGATTCTAGGTTTTGTGGCCCTTGTGTGTGTTTGGGTATATTTCTGTTGTAGTGGAGAGTGCTTGTTTCAGGGATTGCAGAGGGCTGGGATTGTGTGTAGTTGGTACAGTAGGTTAGTCAGTAGGTTGTGATTATGTAGGAGGAAGGGGTAGTGTGGAGACAAGTTGTGGTGGATAAGCAGGGGTAAGTGAAGACAGGGAGCTGAGAAGGGGTAGAAAAAGTAGCTGGGAGGGATAACAATGGATTGTAGCACAGGAAAAGGACAGAAAGTGAGGGGGTAAGAATAGGCATAAGAAAATAGTGATGATAAAGTTAACAGTACAGAAAAAAAACACAACAAAAAACACCAGGTACAGGAGCAACAAAAAGTTCAGTCTTTTAGTAAAAGTTCTGGAGTTATTCCTTAGATGTCCTATCCTTGTATTGATGTACAAGCAGGAGCTCTTATGTGGTCTCACCAGGTTACTGGCTTGTGAGTGGTATTTGGTTCTTTGTGTCCACAGGGTTAGTTGCAATTTGGAGGTGAGGGAAGTCTGCCAGCACATGCAGGGTGGTCAGAGCTGTTGTTGTTTTCACCAGGCCACAACTGTGTTGCCCTTCAGCTGCAGCTCTGTTTTGTCAGCCCCTCCCACCAGCAAGGTAGGGTAATTCAGTTTTAAATGCTTCCCTCTGTCCCATGAAATCAGCTCCAGGATCTACCACTTTGGGAGGTTGGCCTGTCACCCCACCCACTGCTCTCAGCCTTTTTGCCTCTCCTGACCTCTGCTCAGTGCTTGCTCACCTCCTCTAGGAGGTTAACTTGTCACCCCGCCCCAGCTCTCAGCCTTTGTTGTTTGACCTACATTTGTTCACTGAGAGTTCAGCACTGAGAGTTCAGCTCCTTGCCCCACTCCTGTTCTCCAGGGCAGGTTCAGCGTTCCATCCCCACCTCTGCTGTTGGTATTAGATTACAGTTCACTGTTTATGCTGTTCAGTTTCATTGCAGAGGTTCAGTCTGCCCAGGGGCTGCTCTGGATTATGTTCCTGGGGGGATGAGTAGGGGAGTCATGCATGGTGCATGATGCTCACCTGTTTGTTCCACAGATTCACACAAGCAGCTTTGGAGCCAGCCAGCAGGGAGAAATTGTATCACTTTTCTCAGTGTGGCATGGTATAAGGAGACTTTCCATGGGCTAGGGGTCCAGGATGTCACAGAGTTTGGTTCTGACTGATGTTGTGTCTTCTGCTTCTTGACAGAAAAGAAAAAGAAAAGGAGAAACAGCCAAGGGGCTTTTATCCCAGGGCTGGACATGCCTTGCTGGGTGGGCCACATGGGATTTTCATGGCTGTTAAGTGCAAATAAAGGCTGATTTAAGGGTCCGTCTTTGAATTTTATGTGCACCTTATGTGATGGCAGTTATTATTTTGGCTAGAAGCAATCAGAATTACCCAAGTGTAACTCCAGCAACTCAAGGTGGTTTCTGGAGTCACAGAGTTTAGGATTTCTGATTCCCTACCATAACCACCATCTTTAATCTCTTCTCTCTTCTTGATTGAGGCAGTTGCATGGCTCTATGTCTTCTAATTTAATACTCAGAAATATACACCTCATTCTCTGAAGTGCAAGACACAGATTCCAATACTGAGGGGGTTGTAGCTTTTAACATTTGCAGGGTTTGTTTTGTTTTGGGTTTATTTTTTTTTTAGCCTTTAACATTTTCTCTTAACATTTGGAGTTTCTGAAGAATAAGGATAAATGTATTAATTCTGGATTTTGTGGTCCTTCCAAATTCCTCTGCTAATTTTCCTACCTAAAAAATATGTCCTGACACTTTTCACAGTTGTAATGAGAATCCTCACTAACAGACACAACATTGTATAATGTATTTAGTGACTTATATCTTAATAAAAGCCTAGGCAGTAGCTTTATTTTATATTATGTACCAAATATGAAGGAAACAACTTCTAACATAAATACTGTTTACAACTCAGAGGGAGAAGACATCTATCAAATGTTTCAGAAAACCACGGAAAATGACCATTTCAGGTAAATGCTGAGCAACTTAGCTCTTGTCAATTGTGCTCAAGCTATTCCATTCTCTAGGATTCACTAAGAGCTACTCTCACCAAATAATTGATAATTACGTATTCATGCAGAATAGACCTAGATGAATAGACCACAACATTCAAACCTCTGGGATTCTGGAATTCTAAATTGTTCAAACAGAGTAGCAAGTATAAAGTTATACTTTATATTTATTTGTGAATGCATAAGAAAATACAGGTATAAGGAAAGATTAAAATTAAATTGATGGTTTTTTTTATCTCAACCACTTGGTGATGCAGAAGGAAAAGGTAATAGGTTTTTTTTTTTACAAAAAATGTAGGTATTTTTAAAATTAAAAACTCAGACATCCCAGTGGATTCTCCCAAGTAGAACTCAGCAAAGACATAGTGCTATTTCATTTGAACTGAACCATTCCACTAATCTTCTAAGGTGCTAGAAATATATCATTTTTATAATAGAAAAAAAGGAAAAAGAACTGCTCAGACAGAAGACAGGTTTGAGTACATAAGCCAGAGGCTCTGGTTCAGTCTTACAGAACTGGTGGCCCTCAGTATGGGTGTTGATGTTAATTCCCCATGAGGAGATAGAAGTCAGTGGAAACGAGAGTCTGTGGGAAGTAAACATGGCTGCATCCCTAGGCAAGCCTATAGTCATTCTAGGATTCTGTTCTGGCTGGGAGTTGGGAGCATGATAATTATTGTACCTGATCCTGGCCAACAATATTGATGGCTAATATTTATGATGCCAGTCCAGGTCTCATACTCCTTAAAGCCATCAGACCATAAAGATTAGTCATTTCAGTTTGGAATTTTTATCAGGAAACTGCACTCTGACTTACCAGGTAAAGTACATAGCCATCATCCCATTTTTATCATTATATAAATTGAAATGACCTAATACAAACACTTCAGGAATACAGGCTTCATTTTAATACACCAGCATCAGAAAGAGGAGCATGTTTAATTAGGATAGTTGAAGTAACTACTTTAAGAAAGTATCCTCTTAATCATTTTTTTTGTGGTGCTAAAGTTTGAACTCAGTCCTTGCACTTGCTAGGCAGGCACTCTATCGCTTGAGCCATAACCCCAGTCCTGAGAAAGTAGGTTAATGATTTTGTTTTTCATCCGATTTTTATAGCTAACTTTGAAAACATACTGTTACCTAACAAGTTCACATCTGTAGTCAGATATCTTTACAAGGCTCTCAACCCATTCTCTATATCACTTCCTGATCATCTTTACCAGAGTCATTGCTTCTTCAAGTTCTACTCAGGAGTGACAAATTATACCTCTACACAAAAGCAAAATTAAATGAGTGTGCTCAAATCTTAATCATTTCAGATCCATCTTCTAAATTTTCTTTTTGTCTTCTGTAATGAAATATAAAGATCCTGATTAATTTAGGTCACAAAAGCTTGGTTTCTACTGCAATCTTATGCTATTAGTGGGCCTCTATCTCATGGATGAATGAAAATTGTGAAGTTTGATAAATATTGAAAAAATTTCATTCATTAGCAAATGTTAATTCACTTGGTGTTATTATTCTGGAAATAAAACTTTCTGGCAGTTAAGTTGTGTTCCAGAGTTTGAATTCAGGGCCTCATGCTTGATAGACAGGCTGTCTACCCCTTAAGACACTCCACCAGCCATTTTTTTGCATTGGATATTTTCAAGATAGGGTCTCACGATCTATTTGCCCAGGCTGGCTTCAGACCACAATCCTCCGGATCTCTGCCTCCTGAGTACCTAAGATTACAAGTCTTTTTCTTAAATAAAGTCACAATTCATGTCTATATATGAATCTTAGAAATGGAGTAAATGATAGATTGACTTATACTTTTACTATTCTGGACAGGAAGTTCAAAAAGAGATTAGATTTGTTTGGGGAGAGAAAGAAAAAATTATTTCTCCTGATGGAAACTGGACAATGTCAGTGTTAACTGATGTCTCTTATGTGATATTGTCCAAGCTCCTCAAATAGGAACTGATTTTCTGAAGTTATGTATGCAGGTATGAACTATGAACATAGAATCATAAGTGAAATATCTTGAATAGACCATGGCCTGCCTCATGATCCATTTATTTTGCATCTCTGAATGACTGTACCAACAATAACAATTCTGATTTGTCCTAGATTCCTGGCTGCTATCTAAGGCTTCTGATGAGCTCACTTTGGTGCCTGACTTAATTCCTTCTGCTCTAATCCATCTAACTCTCAACCAATAGTATTGTAGTGTTTCTGGTTCATAAGACAACAATCAGGTGTTGGCCTTTTATAGTGACTCTTAGAACTCATCTGGTGAAAAGACACTGTGGACTACTTATGTTGGAATTATAATATTTCTCACTACCCATGCAGAACTCTGTAATTCAATATATCAATTCTGGTAGGAACTGAGTAACAACTCCTATCTGAGACTACAGGTAGATGTTTTTCAATTTAATTATATTTCTTGGTTTTTAATCCTATTAATCCTTTAGTTTTGTGAGAATCAGCCCCAGCTTCTGCTCTGGTGCAATAACTCCATCTCTGCTTAGCAAACTTTGTAGTCTAAAAGAGAGTACTGCTCACTTCTTGGTTGAGCGGCCCCCAAAAGTCCAGAAACCCCATCTGATTCCCTGTATCATCACAACCACTGACATGATTTTCTCTCCTCAGAGAATGTGCAGCTCCGCCTGGTCAACAGTAACAGTGGCTGTGCTGGAAGAGTGGAGATCCTTCACCAGGGTTCCTGGGGCACCATCTGTGATGACTACTGGGATATGACAGATGCTCATGTAGTGTGCAGACAGCTGGGATGTGGAGTGGCCCTCAATGCTGTAGTCTCTGCTTACTTTGGTGCTGGCTCAGGGAACATCTGGCTGGATCAACTGAGGTGCAGAGGAGAGGAGTCTCATGTGTGGAAGTGCCCTTCCTTGGGCTGGGGGAAGCATTACTGCAGTCACTCAGAGGATGCAGGAGTCATCTGCTCAGGTATGGTCAGTTTATTGCCCATTGGCTGGGAACATGGGACATCCCAGGGACACAGGTGTCTGATCCCTGGGGTAACAGGAGAGGACTGAGAGGTCCATCCATAGATCCTGACTTCTCAGAGTACCTGATAATGGCTTTCTTTTTCTTCCCTCTTATAAGAATCATATGCTGTACTTTCCCCTTCCAGTAGTCTTACCCAGCACAGTAGTTTATCAAAGTATCATCTCAATGAAACCCAACTTCATAATCTTGTTGGGTTTTTTTTAGTCAACTTTTTAATTTATTTTTTTATTATGCAGGGTCAGGGTATATTGTGGCATTTACAAAGGTTCTTACAATGTATCAAATATATTAGTCTTGAATTTATCCCCTCCATCCCTATCCTTTATTTCACCCTCCTCCATTCCTGGAATAGTTTCAACAGTATCATTTTTGCATTTACATACATGTGTACAATTTTTGCACCATATTCACCCTCCTACCTTCTTTCCCCATCACCTGTCCCTCCTACTGTTACCAACAGCCCCCTGGGCAGGACCCGTCTCACCCTTCTGTTCTCTTATTTTGTAGAAGAAAAAAGAAAAAATGATTTTTTTCACTTGTTTGAGATAAAGGCAGCTAAACAGAGGGATTCTTTATGATATTTCCATGTATATATGCATTATAACCTAAATTGGTTTATCTCCTTGAATTTTCTTCATTATATCATAGTCCCCTTCTTTCTTATGGTGGTTTCAGTCAGTTTGAGATTTCTATATTCATTATTTACTTATTTTTACTTTTTATTGTTGTACTGAATGGGGGTACATTGTGGCATTTATAAAAGTTCTTACAATGTATCAAATATATCATACTTGAATCTATATTCATTTTTGTATAGAGAGTATGTCAACCATATTCAACTTCTTAGTTTCCTTCTTTTACCCTGCCTCTCCATACATGACCTCTCCTTAGTGTGACCAGTGTTTCATGATATTGCTGCATTTGTCTTAGGTCTATATTCCACATATGATGGAGAACATGCTGCTTTGGACCTTCTGAGCATAGCTAACATTAAGATGATGTTCTCTAGTTTCTCCATTTACCTGCGATGACAAAATTTCATTTTTTTTGTGACTGAGTAGAATTCCATTGTATATCATTACCACATTTTCTTAATCCATTCATCAGAAGTGGGGCATCTCACCTGTTTCCATAGCTTAGATATTGTGAATAATGCTGCAATAAAGATGGGTGTGCAGGTGCATTTGTTGTAACCCTATCCACATCCCTTCCAGAATATCCCTAGTAGTGATATTGCTGAATCGTATGGCAGATCTATTTTCAGCATTTGAAGGAGCCTCCATACTGTTTTCTATAGTGGTTGTACCAATTTACATTTCCAACAGCAGTGTATGAGGGCTCCTTTTTCCTGCATCCTCACCAACATTTGTTGTTGTTTGTGTTCTTGATGTAGCAATTCTAACAGGTGAGAGGTAGAATCTTAGTTGGTTTGAATTTGCATTTCTTTTATGGCCAGGGATGGTGAGCATTTTTTCATGTGTTTTCTTAGGCATTTGGATGTTTTCCTTTGAAAAGACTGTGTTCAGTTCATTTGCCCATTTCTTCATTGGGTCATTGATTTTTTGGGAGTTCAGTTTTTTGAGCTCCCTGTATTTCTGGTTATAAGTCTTTTGTCTGATATATAGCTGGCAAAGATTGTCCCCCATTCTGTGGGCAGCCTCTTCAATTTAGAAACCATTTTTTTTGTTGTTGTGCAGAAGCCTTTCAATTTCATGTAGTCCCATTTGTCAATCCTTTCTCTTAGTTGCTGAGCCATTTGAGTTCTACTGAGGAAGTCATTGCCTATGCTTATTTTTTGCAGTGTGTTCCCCTGCTCTTTCCTGTACTAGCTTCAATCTTTCAGGTCTTATTTTAAGTTCCTTAATCCACTTTGAGATTGGTATTGTATCTAGTTTCAGTCTTCTGATCCAGTTTTCCCAGCAAGATTTGTTGAATAGGCTGTCTTTTCTCCATTGTATATTTTTGGTGCCTTTGTCAAAAATTAGGTGGGCATACCTGCATGGATTCATATCTGGGTCTTCTAGTTTGTTCCACTGGCCTTCATACCTGTTTTTGTGCCAGTGCCATGCTGTTTTTATTGCTCTGGCTCTGCAGGATTTTGTGATGCCTCCTGTTTTGCTTTTTTTGCTCAGTGTTGCCTTGACTATTTGCAATCTTTTGTGCTTCCAAATGAACTTTAGGGTTAATATTTCAAACTGTGATGAATTTCATTGGGATTTTGATGGGAATTGTTTTGACCACGTAGATTGCTTTTGGTAATATACCCATTTTCACTTTGCTAATTCTACCAATCCAAGGGCATGGGCGATCTTTCCATCTTCTGTAGTCTTCTTCAGTTTCTTTCTTCAGTACTTATAGTTTGCCTTGTAGACGTCTTTCATATCCTTTGTTAAGTTTATTCCTAGGTATTTTTTGAGGCTGTTGTAAATGAAATTGTTTTCCTATATTCTTTCTCAGTCTGTTCATTGTTGGTCTATAGAAAGGCTACTGGTTTTTGTAAACTGAATTTGCATTCTGTTACTTTAATGAAGCTGTTTATGGTGTCCAGGAGTTTTTTGGTGGAGTTATTTGCGTCTTCTACATATAAACTCATGTCATCTGAAAATAAGGATTGTTTAACTTCTTCCTTACTTATTTGTATTCCTTTCATTTTTTCTTTCTGTCTTATTGCTTTGGCTAGGAATTCCAAGACAATGTTGAATAGAAGTGGAGAGAATAGCCACTCTTGTCTCATTCCTGACTTTAGAGGAAATGGTTTCATTTTTCCCCCATTAAGTATGATGTTGGTTATAGGCTTGACATATATAGCCTTTATATGTTGAGGTATATTCTTTCTATTCTTAGTTTCATCAGAGCTTTTATCATGAAAGAATGATGAATTTTATTAAAGGCTTTTTCTGCATCTATTGAGATGAACATGTGGGATTTTCTTTGCTTCTGCTAATATGCTATACTACATTTAATGATTTGCGTATATTTGAAACATCCCTGCATCTATTGAGATGAACATGTGGGATTTTCTTTGCTTCTGCTAATATGCTATACTACATTTAATGATTTGCGTATATTTGAAACATCCCTGCATCTCTGGGATGAAGTCAACTTGGTCATGATTTATGATCTTTTTGGTATGCAGTTGAATTAAGTTTGCCATTATTTTATTAAGGACTTTTTCATCTATGTTCATTAAAGAGATTAGACAGTAGTTCTCTTTTTTTGTTGTGTCTTGTCTGTTTTGGGGATGAGTGTAATACTGGCTTCATTGAATGAGTTTGTTCTTGCTTTTCTAAGAGTTTGAGATGCAGCATTAATTAGGTCATTTATTTGAGATAATATATCCACTCGGGGCTATAAACTTCCCTCTTGGGACTGCCTTTGCTGTGTCCCAGAGGTTCTGATAGCTTGTGTTTTCATTTTCATTAACTTCCAGGAATCTTCATGATTTCTTTCCTTATTTCTTCGATGATCCACTGATCATTAAGCAAAGTGTTTTTCAGCCTCCAATTATTTAAGTATTTTTTGCTGCTTCACTTGTTGTTGAGTTCTAGTTTTATTGCATTGTGTTCAGACAGTATGCAAAGGGTTATTTCAGTTTTCTTATATTTGCTGAGACTTGTGTTGTGCCCTAAGATATGGTATGTTTTGAAGAAAGTTCCATGGACTGCTGAGAAGAATGTAAATTGTGCCGTTGCAGGGTGGAATGCTCTGTGGATGATTCTCATGTTCATTTGATCTATTTTGCACTCAATTCCAGCATTTCTTTGTTGGTATTTTGTCTGGATGACCTATCTATCAGTGAGAGTGTGACCTTCCCTATGAGTTGGGGTCTATCTGTGTTTTTAAGTCCAGTAGTATATGTTTAATGAGGTTGGGTACACTGATATTGGGTGCATATAAGTTAAGAATTATTTCCTCTTGCTGTATTGCTCCTTTTATTAGTATGATGTGACATTCTTTGTCTCTTCTGACTAATTTAGATTTGAAGTCTACTTTATCTGATATAAGTATTGCTACTCTTGACTGTTTTTTGGGAGCCATTACCTTGGTAAATCTACTGTTTCACCCTAAGGCAATATTTGTTTCTGTCTGTAAAGTGGGTTTCTTATAAACAACAGATTATCAGGTTTTCCTTTTTAATCCAGAGTGCCAATCAGTGTCTTTTGATGGGGTAGTTGAGACCATTAACATTCGGTGTTAGTATTGAGATTATGATGATTCTTGCCATACAGCTGTTTTTGGTGTGTAAGGATTTGTGTGTGTGCAACTAATTTTATGCTATTATATGATTACTTGTCTGCTCTTCTCTTGAGTTTTAATAATTCTGATCCTTTCATGTTTATATTTTTATTGTCTTTGTGTGTAAGACTTCTTTGAGAAACTTCTGTAGTGTTGGTTAGTGGTCATATATTGTTTGCATGTCTGTTTATCATGGAAGATTTTTATTCCTCCTTCAATTTTGAATGATAGCTTTGCTGGGTAGAGTATCCTAGGACTGAAATTGTTTTCTTTCAATGCTCAGAATACCCATTCCATGCCCTTTTTGCTTTTAAGGTTTCTGTTGAGAAATCTACTTTTATTTTGATGAGTTTACATTTATATGTTTATGTAATTTTTCTCTCTTACAGCTTTCAATATTCTTTCTTGGTCTCTGTGCTAGTTGTCTTAATGATAATATGCCATGGAGAGGATCTGTTTTGGTCATGTCTGTTTGGTGTCCTGTAGGCTTCTTGTGCCAAAATGGGGATTTCTTTCTCAAGACATGGGAAATTTATATATATATTTACATATATATATATATATATATATTATATATATATATAAATTTGCTGAATTTATTATTTATACCTTTGGCTTGACCTCTTCTCCTTCTTCAATGCCCACAACTCACACATTTGGCCTTTTGATGGAATATCTGGGTTCTTGAGAAGTCCTTTCATGGCTTTTGTGTCTTTTGTCTAAAGAGTCTTCTGGGTTTTTTTTTTCTTTAACATCTATTTTGTCTTTGAGCCCTGAAATTCTGTCTTCCGCTTGTTCTAGTCTGATGGAGTGGCTTTAAAGTATATTTTTAAATTTGATTTAAGAATTTTTTATTTTAAGGATTTATGTTTGATTCTCTTTTCTTAGGTTTTCCATATCTTGGTTAAACTCCTGTTCCATATCTTGTATTATCTTCTTTATTTCATATCGCTCTTTGTAAAATAATCTCCTTAGTTTCATTTTGGAATTTATTGAAGTCCTTTCTGAGTTCATTTAGTTGTTTCTGTCTTCTCAAGCTTTTTATCTGTGTTGTCTTGATATGCTTTGAGTTGTTTTTGAATGTTCCCTTTATACTTCTCTTGAAGCTCCTCCATGAGTTCCTCTTTAAAGTCTCCTTTAAGATATTTTTTTAGCATCTCTTTATAGTACTCATTTAGCTTATTGGACATACTTATCATTATTCTAGTAGGGTCAGAAACTGTGTACTCATTTCCTTCATTTTCCACTAAAGCCTCTATTGAATTCTTAGTCTTTTTGGAGGGGTTGTAATTCCCCTGCCTTCTTTTTCCCATGTTTCTGTTTTGTGCCATAATCTTGTGTTATTTATTGGCTAGTTGGGGGTTTAAATCACCTGCTATCTTAATTACTGTACTGTGACTGGTTTAGCTAGGTAGATGTGCTATTTCTCTTCCCTGATCTGGAGGTATAAATTAGTAATAACAAATTCACAGATTCAATGCCAGACAAGTTATTTACATAATATATGGAGAACCCCTTGGTGATATTATCTATAAACAGATTGAATTGGGGAGATAATGGTTGTTTGGATAGAGATAGATACTTAGGTAATTAAAAAGGTGCTATGAGTGGGGAGAAAGGAGCAAGATGGGGCATGGGTGGAAGGAGTGTGATGTTTGGGGGCTTCAGGGTATTAGGGCCCTAATATGTGTTATGGTATAGTTCAGTTGTTGTGGGGAACAGTGCTTGTATCAGGGATTGCAGAGGGATAGGACTCATGGCAGTAATGTGTAGAATTGGTGCAGTAGACTATTCAGTGAGTGAGTGTAGAGGAGGTAGGGGCAGTGGGGTGAAAGGTAGAGGAAGGTGAAGTAGGAAAGGTGAAGACATGAGGAAAAAATGGAAGAAAAAGAAAGAAAAATGGTTGGGAGACAGAAAAGAATGTGGAATAAGAGAGGGTTAAGCAGGTTGATACTTAGGGACAAAGAGGAAGAGGGAAATAGGTAACAATGGGTTGTAGTACCTAAAAAGGAGGAGAAATGAAGAGAGTAATAATAAAGATAATAAAATAACAGAAAGAAAATTTTAAATATTAATTTAAAATGGGGAAAAAAGAAAATCAGCTTGCTGAAAACTCTGGACCTTTTCCTTTGGCATCGAATTTAGGTACTGGTGGTTTTGACTGGGACATTCTCAGTGTCCCTATCCTTTCTCAAGGTAAGTATGCTGGGCTGTGTGGTGATGGATATTGCTACTCTTTGTCAGACAGCTTTGGGGGAAGTTGACTCAGGGTGGTTGAGTCAAGTGTTTCCTTGCTGTGATGGGCCATCTGATGCAGGTAGGATCTCTGAAGTGGTCTCACAAGGAGGCTGGTTTTTGAGCAGTCACTGGTCCCTTCTGCCCACAGAGCAATTGCAGTTGAGCTCTATGATTACTCACTACCAGCTTCTCCAAGGTGGTCAGATATGTTTGTTTCCACCAGGTGGCTGCTGTGTTACTGCATAGCTGCTTTGTCTCTAGCAGGTCAGCCCCTCAAGGTAGGGCAACTCAGCATTGTGCCCCACCCAGAACCCATGAGTTAAGTTCCATGTTTTGCCCATCCCTGCCAAGCAGAGATGAATTATGTTCATTTTTGTTTGTGGTAGGGGTGCAATCTTCCCACAAACTGCATTGGACTATGTGGTTCCCTAGAAGGCAGGCAGGTGGTGTGTGGCTCTTGTTGGAGCTGCAAATTTACTCTGGTGGAGTTGGGTCCATGTTAATAAGATGTAAGTAGGCTGTACCTAAGGGTCCAGTAAGTTGCAGAATCCAGTTCAGTTTGTTTTGCAGTCTTCTGATTTTTCCAAGAAAAAGAAAGAAAAGAAGAGAGGGGAAAAAGGGAGAAATGGCTTGTGGTTTTCCCTGAGGCAGACTGGAAGCTGTGCTGGTCGCAGCCCATGCTAGGACTTCTATGGCTGTTATGTGCAATTAAAATCTGTTTTAAGGGTCAGTTGTTGAACTTTATGTGCACCCTATGTGTTTGGTGGTAATTTAGTTGGCTAAAAAGGCTCAGAATTACCCATGTAGCTACCAGAATTCTGACCACAATTCTGAAGTGTTTTCTGAAATTGTGGAGCTCAGGGTTTCTGTTTTGGTCTGCTATCCACCGTCTTAGATCTCTTCCATAATCTTGTTTTTATAATTTACTTTTTATGGCAGTAGAACATCTATAAATTACCACATATAAAAGGAGGGACAAGAATGGATTGTATTTTACTTAGTTGAATTGAGTGTTTGTTTTTGTATATTATGAGACAAGTTTTTGTTCTAGATTAGTGGATGAATTGGGAATAGGATCAATCAAATAACAGAGTTTTGTATGGATTACAAAAACTTGTAATATCCTTTGCATATACAGATATAAGTATTCGTGGACTTTGGGTTGGAAGGGCCTGAGAATTGTGGATGAAATGCTCTCAGTTGGGCTGATGGAATGCCTCAAGCTGTAAAAGCACCTGCCTAGCAAGCATGAGACCCTGAGTTCAAACCCCAGTGTCACCAAAAAAAGAAGAAAAAAAGAAATGCTCTCAGTCATAGGTTCTCTTTCAATCATTATTACAATATATTCCTTCTATACTTTCTTTTCAAAACATCTGTGTAAACTCAAACATGAAAGTGACACATAGCCTTGTGCTGGTAGATCACTATTGTTTGCAAAAAATAATCGTTGTGTATTTATTATGATAAGAGATGACATGGCTTCGGGGATATAAGAGATGTGCATTTTTGTTTGTTTATTTTAAGGATAGGTGTAAGGAGAGAAATAGACTTTAAAGGGCGGCTAGAGGTAGGAAGCAGAAAGCGACCCTCCTATAGTGAAATCTTGGAGAGACGCTGGAGACACACTTTGCAGGCATAATCACCGAGAAAAGGCATAACTTTGACTCCTCCACATCTCCAGCCAGCACAGAGAATCTCCACTTCACGTTAAACGGAGAACCGAGGAGGCCCCTGGGCCGCCAGTGGCCGGCGCCCATACGGCTTGGGAAGACGCGGACCAGGTGAGCTTCGCGGTACCGCGGTTCCCCCACAGACAAGCCTGGGCCAGAGCAGCATAGCCCCCTGGACAGACTGACCTCCACCCAGGAAAAAAAGAGAAACTGAGTACTAAGCAATAAGAACAGTTAAGACACGCTGGAAAGAGGGTGGGGCGCCCTGAGCGCTGAAGATTGGGGGAAGGGAATCCTTCCCGGGACTGTAAATAAACGAGCCGGGCGGGCCGGAGAGGCTCTGGCGGGAGCGGGGCGCGCCAGCAACCAGGAGCGGGGACGCTTGTGAGAGGAGGGAAGACCCACTTCCCACGTGAACTGTAAATAAACACGCAGGCCTGACAACGCGGGGCAGTGTCGCCTTTCCCAGTGCTTGGAAAGGGAAAAGCCTGTAGCAGAGGCCCCCCTCCCCCGCACAGGAGAACTCTGAGCAAACAAAGCCTGTGGGACCAGGTGAGTGCTAAGCTCACCCCAGAGATCTGCATAAATAACGCCGCCAGCTACAGGCTGAGAGCAGCAGGCAGGCAAGCCACAGTTGCAGATACCACTCTCAGAACTGCCTCCAGACGCTTTTTTTTTTCTTTTTCTCCCTACCTTTGATGAGAGAACAACCGAATTACACCTGCAAGCCGAAAAACTTACTGAAACTGTATTGCATTTGAACTGGGGACACTTGGTGGGGCTTTTTTTTTTTTCTTCTGTGTGTGTGTGAGTGTAGTTTTGTTCTACTTTATGCATCCCCTTTGATGAGACAACTACAGAACAACATCTGAGGCACCAACTCCAGGACTGGAGATTGAGACGGACATCCAAATTATTAAGACTGAAATTGCATTGCATATAAACTTGGAAGTTTTTTGGTTTTTTGGGTTTTTTTGTTTTTTTTAATTTTCTATTTTCCATTTTAATTCATTTTTATAAATAGATATTACTTTCATATACTTATTTTTTATTTATCTTTGATTTTCAATCCTCTCTCTGTCACTCTATTGTCTGTTCAGCTTACTGTCGATTAGTACACTAACACTCCCTGTTTATACCTTTGAAACTCTCTTGTCTGATACCTTGTTCTGCTTTCTCCCTCTTGTCTGTATATTTGTTTTCCCCTTTGCTTTAACTTCTTGCTTTCCATCTCAGCTCACTCTTCCATTCTCAATATTACCATTGTTATTATTACAAGCTAGAAAATACTTAATTACACACAGTACAGGGACAGTAACAACACCAAGGACAATGACAGGAAGACAGAAAAAACAAGGAAACCAGTTTCCCCACAGCAAAAAATTAGTACAGGAACCAGAGGGGAATGAAGAGAACAGAAACTCAGAGCCAGACTCCAACAAAATGAAGATAAACTATGCCAAAGGACCGAATGAAGCCTACAAGAATAATTTAAAAGAAGACATACTACAAGTACTCAATGAGAATTTTATAGAGATGATACTGGATAGGGTCAACCAAAATGTACAGGAGACACTCAAGAAATTCCAAGACAATAAAAATAGAGAATTTGAAAAGGCAAAAGAAGAAATAAAGGAAACCATAGAAGCACTGTATAAACACCAAAGTGAAAGAGAGAACACAATGAATAAATGGATAAATGAACTCAGGACAAAAATAGACAACAATAAAGAAGAAAACAGCCAGGATATGGAAAACCTCAGAAAAAAGAACGAAACAGATCTGCAAAACAAAACGGAAGGCCAATCCAGCAGAATAGAACAAACAGAAGACAGAATCTCAGAACTTGAAGATGAAATGGTAATTAAAGGTAAAACTGAAGAACTACTAATTAAACAACTCAAGACCTGTGAAAAGAAAATGCAAGAACTCACTGACTCCATCAAAAGACCAAACTTGAGAATCATGGGCATCGAAGAAGGAGAAGAGGTGCAAGCGAAGGGAATGCGTAATATATTCAACAAAATAATAACGGAAAATTTCCCAAATCTAGAGAAAGATATTCCCATACAAATGCAAGAGGCCTCCAGGACACCAAACAGACCAGATCAAAATAGAACTACTCCACGACATATCATCATTAAAACAACAAGTTCAGAAACTAAGGAAAGAATATTGAAGGCTGTAAGAGAGAAAAAACAAGTAACATACAAAGGTAAACCCATCAAAATCACAGCAGACTTCTCAACAGAAACATTAAAAGCAAGAAGAGCGTGGGGTGAGATCTTCCGGGCACTGAATGAAAATAACTTCAACCCCAGGATACTCTACCCAGCAAAGCTATCATTCAAAATAGATGGAGCAATAAAAGTCTTCCATGATAAGCAGAAACTAAAACAATATGTGACCACAAAGCCACCATTACAAAAGATTCTGCAAGGGATCCTGCACACAGAAAGTGACACCCAACTTAACCATGAAAAGGCAGGCAGCACCAAACCACAGGATAAGAAAAAGGAAGACAGTAGAGAGTAACATCAAGTTAGGTACACACAATCAAACCTTCAAACAACTAAGATAACTAAATGGCAGGAATCACCACATACCTATCAGTACTAACACTTAATGTTAATGGACTTAATTCACCCATCAAAAGACACCGTTTGACAAAATGGATTAAAAAAGAAGATCCAACAATTTGTTGCTTACAGGAGACTCATCTCACCGACAGAAATAAGCATATGCTTAGGATGAAAGGCTGGAAGAAGATTTACCAAGCCAATGGCCCCCGAAAACAAGCAGGAGTAGCAATACTTATCTCTGACAAAGTAGACTTCAAACCTACATTGATCAAACGAGATAAAGAAGGACATTCCATACTAATAAAAGGGGAAATAGACCAAAAGGAAATAATAATCATCAATCTGTACGCACCCAATGTCAACGCACCCAATTTCATCAAACATACCCTGAAAGACCTAAAAGCATATATAAACGCCAACACAGTGGTTGTGGGAGACTTTAACACTCCATTATCATCAATAGATAGGTCATCCAAACAAAAACTCAATAAAGAAATCCAAGATCTAAAATATGCAATAGATCAAGTGGACCTAGTAGATGTCTACAGAACATTTCATCCAACCTCTACACAATATACATTCTTCTCAGCAGCCCATGGAACCTTCTCCAAAATAGATCATATCCTAGGGCACAAAGCAAGCCTCAGCAAATATAAGAAAATAGAAAAAATACCAGGCATACTATCTGACCACAATGCAGTAAAGGTAGAACTCAACAACAAAAGTAAAGACAAAAAACATGCAAACAGCTGGAAACTAAATAACTCATTACTTAATGAAGAATGGATCATCGATGCAATAAAAGAGGAAATTAAAAAGTTCCTAGAAGTCAATGAAAATGAAAACACAACCTACCGGAACCTATGGGACACAGCTAAGGCAGTCTTGAGAGGAAAGTTTATAGCCATGAGTGCATATATTAAAAAGATTGAAAGATTCCAAATCAATGACCTAATGATACATCTCAAACTCCTAGAAAAACAAGAACAAGCAAATCCCAAAACAAATAGAAGGAGAGAAATAATAAAAATAAGAGCTGAAATCAACGAAATAGAAACCAAAAAAACCATACAAAGAATTAATGAAACAAAAAGTTGGTTCTTTGAAAAAATAAACAAGATCGATAGACCCCTGGCAAACCTGACTAAAATGAGGAGAGAAAAAACCCAAATTAGTAGAATCAGGAATGCAAAAGGGGAGATAACAACAAACACCATGGAAGTCCAGGAAATCATCAGAGACTACTTTGAGAACCTATATTCAAATAAATTTGAAAATCTAAAAGAAATGGACAGATATCTAGATACATATGATCATCCAAAACTGAACAAAGAGGAAATTAATCACCTGAACAGACCTATAACACAAAATGAAATTGAAGCAGCAATCAAGAGTCTCCCCAAAAAGAAAAGTCCAGGACCTGATGGATTCTCTGCTGAATTCTATCAGACCTTTAAAGAAGAACTGATACCAACCCTCCTTAAACTGTTCCATGAAATAGAAAGGGAAGGAAAACTGCCAAACACATTTTATGAAGCCAGTATTACACTTATCCCAAAACCAGGCAAAGACACCTCCAAAAAGGAGAACTATAGGCCAATCTCCTTAATGAACATTGATGCAAAAATCCTCAACAAAATAATGGCAAATCGAATTCAGCAACACATCAAAAAGATTATTCACCACGACCAGGTAGGCTTCATCCCAGGGATGCAGGGGTGGTTCAACATACGAAAATCAATAAACGTAATAAACCACATTAACAGAAGCAAAGACAAAAACCACTTGATCATCTCAATAGATGCAGAAAAAGCCTTTGATAAGATCCAACATCATTTCATGATAAAAGCTCTAAGAAAACTAGGAATAGAAGGAAAGTTCCTCAACATTATAAAAGCTATATATGACAAACCTACAGCCAGCATTATACTTAACGGAGAAAAATTAAAACCATTCCCTCTAAAATCAGGAACCAGACAACGATGCCCACTATCTCCACTCCTATTCAACATAGTACTGGAATTCCTAGCCAGAGCAATTAGGCAAGAAGAAGGAATAAAAGGAATACAAATAGGTAAAGAAACTGTCAAAATATCCCTATTTGCAGACGACATGATCCTATACCTTAAAGACCCAAAAAACTCTACTCAGAAGCTTCTAGACATCATCAATAGCTATAGCAAGGTAGCAGGATATAAAATCAACATAGAAAAATCATTAGCATTTCTATACACTAACAATGAGCAAACGGAAAAAGAATGTATGAAAACAATTCCATTTACAATAGCCTCAAAAAAAATCAAATACCTAGGTGTAAACCTAACAAAAGATGTGAAAGACCTCTACAAGGAAAACTATACACTTCTGAAGAAAGAGATTGAGGAAGTCTATAGAAAGTGGAGAGATCTCCCATGCTCATGGATTGGCAGAATCAACATAGTAAAAATGTCTATACTCCCAAAAGTAATCTACATGTTTAATGCAATTCCCATCAAAATTCCAATGACATTCATCAAAGAGATTGAAAAATCTACTGTTAAATTTATATGGAAACACAAGAGGCCACGAATAGCCAAGGCAATACTCAGTCAAAAGAACAATGCAGGAGGTATCACAATACCTGACTTCAAACTATATTACAAAGCAATAATAATAAAAACAGCATGGTACTGGCACAAAAACAGACATGAAGACCAGTGGAACAGAATAGAGGATCCAGATATGAAGCCACACAGCTATGAGCAACTTATCTTTGACAAAGGAGCTAAAAATATACGATGGAGAAATAGCAGCCTCTTCAACAAAAATTGCTGGGAAAACTGGTTAGCAGTCTGCAAAAAACTGAAACTAGATCCATGTATATCACCCTATACCAAGATTAACTCAAAATGGATCAAGGATCTTAATATCAGACCCCAAACTCTTAAGTTGATACAAGAAAGAGTAGGAAATACTCTGGAGTTAGTAGGTATAGGTAAGAACTTTCTCAATGAAACCCCAGCAGCACAGCAACTAAGAGATAGCATAGATAAATGGGACCTCATAAAACTAAAAAACTTCTGTTCATCAAAAGAAATGGTCTCTAAACTGAAGAGAACACCCACAGAGTGGGAGAAAATATTTGCCAACTATACATCAGACAAAGGACTGATAACCAGAATATACAGGGAACTTAAAAAACTAAATTCTCCCAAAACTAATGAACCAATAAAGAAATGGGCAGGTGAACTAAACAGAACTTTCTCAAAAGAAATTCAAATGGCCAGAAAACACATGAAAAAATGCTCACCATCTCTAGCAATAAAGGAAATGCAAATTAAAACCACACTAAGATTCCACCTCACCCCTGTTAGAATAGCCATCATCAACAACACCACCAACAACAGGTGTTGGCGAGGATGCGGGGAAAAAGGAACCCTCTTACACTGTTGGTGGGAATGTAGACTAGTACAACCACTCTGGAAAAAAATTTGGAGGCTACTTAAAAAGCTGGACATCGATCTACCATTTGATCCAGCAATACCACTCTTGGGGATATACCCAAAAGACTGTTACTCCAGAGGCACCTGCACATCCATGTTTATTGCGGCACTATTCACAATAGCCAAGTTATGGAAACAGCCAAGATGCCCCAGCACTGATGAATGGATTAAGAAAATGTGGTATCTATACACAATGGAATTTTATGCAGCCATGAAGAAGAACGAAATGTTATCATTCGCTGGTAAATGGATGGAATTGGAGAACATCATTCTGAGTGAGGTTAGCCTGGCTCAAAAGACCAAAAATTGTATGTTCTCCCTCATATGTGGACATTAGATCAAGGGCAAACACAACAAGGGGAATGGACTATGAGCACATGATAAAAGCAAGAGCACACAAGGGAGGGGTGAGGATAGGTAAGACACCTAAAAAACTAGCTAGCATTTGTTGCCCTTAATGCAGAGAAACTAAAGCAGATACCTTAAAGCAACTGAGGCCAATAGGAAAAGGGGACCAGGAACTAGAGAAAAGGTTAGATTAAAAAGAATTAACCTAGAAGGTAACACCCACGCACAGGAAATCAATGTGAGTCAATGCCCTGTATAGCTATCCTTATCTCAACCAGCAAAACCCCTTGTTCCTTCCTATTATTGCTTATACTCTCTCTACAACAAAATTAGAGATAAGGGCAAAATAGTTTCTGCTGGGTATTGAGGGGGGGAGCGGGAGGGGGTGGAGTGGGTTTTAAGGGAGGGGGTGGGGGCAGGGGGGAGAAATAAACCAAGCCTTGTATGCACATATGAATAATAAAAGAAAAATGAAAAAAAAAAAAAAGACATAAAGAGATTGATCAGTAGTTGCCAGGGTCTGAGAGAAAAGGGAAAGGTGGAGTGATTGCTAAAAAGTTACAGTGTTTATTTCTGGAGTGATGGGAATGTTTTTGGAATTTGATAGTGATGGTGGTTGTGCAACATATAAATATAACTGAAACCATTAAATTGTATACCTTAAAAAGGTGAAAAATAAATAAATAAATAAATAAAGTTTAAAAAAAAAAAAAAAGACTTTAAACAGGTGGAAAAAGTTTTTAGTAGCTGCAGAGGTGTCAAGGAATCTGACATGGTACACATAAGAATTCTCTGAGCAGCACTGAGGACCCAGGTATAAGGTGGAGAATACCATAAGTACATTTGTGTGGATTCTTATGCCTCTTTGTAGGGAAGGAGAAGAATGAGCTGTAAGAGTGACTCAAGTTTAATATGCTGAGGTCAGGATGTTAGAATAAAGAATCCTAGTGATGAAATTTTATTAAGAAATTTTTGAAATATTATGTACTGATGTATGAAAATGGGAAAGTGAGACCTGTTGAAACTATTCTAAGTAGGAGGAATGCAGGATAATGGAGAAGGATGGGGGTGTGAGTCTAACTAAGTTATATAGTAAGCACTTTTGAAAATGTCACAATGTGCCCCCAGTACAACAATAATATACAAATAAATTTTTTGAAAAAAAAGAAACATCAGAGGGTAGGTCTGGATATCAACCATATTCTCCAACTCTTAAACAAATCTCTTACCCTGCTTAAGTTCTGCCTTCTCTGTCATAAAATAAAAACATAGTTCTTGAGTAAGCCCAGTAGTAGCTAAATTATTCAACACTTGTTGACCTTTAATATTAGCCCTGAAAAATACCATTGTCAGAAGACATTTAGACTATTGGAAGAAAACACTGAGAGTTCTAGGAAGGGAAGGTGGCACTGACAGTGGAACTTTACTAAACAACCAAAAAGACATAGTGCCTTCTTTGCTTAGAAAGAAATCAACACCCCTGCTGCCAGATCATGACTGGGACCCACCCTTCTTTCTGCCACTCCAAAAGTAGCTCCCAGAGAGGTCTTCTGCCATCTTGTGCCAAATACATACAGGACCTCCAGCCATTTTTAGTTCTAATCCCCCAAACCTCTTTACTACATTTAAGGAGAGTCATATCCTGGTGTCTTCCTCCTTCTTGACTGAAGTAAGAGTGTGTCTCTATCTCTTCTAATTTATGACATAGAAATATGAGCCTAGTTCTCTAGAATGCAAGATATAGATTCCAATATTTAGATATTTTGTTGTTTTTGACATTTGTCATGTTGGTCCTCATGAGTTTCTGGAGAATGAAGATAAACATATTAATCCTACACTTACGGGTCCTTGGTAAGATTGTTTTCGTGTGCCATTCATTCTCCAGAAAATATGTCTTGACATTTTCATATCAGGTCAGGAAGACAGATTTACATTAAAATGACAAAGAACTGAGTAGCTGCCAGAGGAAGCCCATTTCCTCCCTGGAAATTTACCCACTCTCCTTAGATAAGTCAGTCTTGAGTTCAGTGAGGAGCTCCACATGGCTCTTCCATAGATTTTAGATGTCAAGAAACTATCTTCAAATAAAAATATACATGGCACCAATCAGAGTCGGAATATAGATAATATTTCAAAAAAAAGTAGATGCCTCTGGTGAGCCCAAACTCTATCTTACCTTATATAAGAACATCTATGGAATCATTAGACTATCAAAACTTCATTTTTCACTAACAATAACACCCTTGCACGTATGTCCTTTACTGGCATAACCTGGGTGACTGAAGCCATAAAAGATGAGGGGACTACTGAGTCCTGCTCAATACCCACTGTAATGAAGCATCCTTTGCTTTTTATAAACTCCTTTTACACACAGAGCATTTGATCAGAAAAAGCGTGCCAAGTATTATGTGTTACGGTTACATTAGCACAGGGAAGTACAGTTAAAATTAACTCTTTGTTATGTCTCCTTTAAAACGGAAACAGAGAAGCAGAAGAAGCACATATCAACAGAACTTTCTTATTTACATCTGAAGGACACGAAGCCATCTGGGAACCCTGAATACTGTTTTTCTGGATGTCTAGCTTTCTCACAAGGCCAGATATCAACTCACACAGGCAAGGTCTGGTCTGAGACTTTTGCCCCAGTTCCTTGGAGCTTTCTCACAAGGCCAGATGCCGATTCACACAGGCACAGTCTGGTCTGAGACTTTTGCCCCAGTTCCTTGGAGCTTTCTTACAAGGCCAGATGCTGACTCACACAGGCAAGGTCCCTTTGCTGGCTCTGACAATTCCCTCTTTTTTATTTTTTAAATGTATCAATCCCAATGTGACCGTGGCTTCAGAAGTTTTGTAAAATTTTAATTGTCTTTGGAAACAGAAGTATCCTATACAAAAAATGACAAGACAAACAGAAAACATAATGCTGGCTCCTAATAAACTACAAATAATGCTTTGAAGCCAAAACCTAGGATCCATACCTTCTAAAGGGTCTGCAATACCTTTTGCCAAGCCTTCAAAAGAAATGCCAGGCAATTTACTTTTGAATGTGCTAAAAGTGTCCCTTTTTAATTCTTTCACATCTAAGGTGATATTACCTCTAAGATCTTGTAAATGGTATTTTATTTGTTCCCAACTATATTGGGAAGCATTATATTTTGCTGGAGTAACACAATACAGAGTAACATTCCAATCATAAGAAAGCATTAGTTGATGTTGTATGCTAACTATCTGATGCTCTAGCCATGAAACAGTTTGTTGTAGGTCTCCTATTTTGTTTTCTATCTCTTCATTGATTTTAGATTGGGTAGTCCATAGCATGTATTATTGATTTTGCCATTGTGCAACAAACTCATGTGTTTGAATGGAAGTCTGTAATGCTACTCCTACCACGGCAGCCATAGTAACAATGGCAGTCAGACCAACCATAGCAAGAATAACCCATTCGATAAATCTTTTTGATCATATCAATAATTTAGACACTACTTTAGTCATTAAACCTTCTAAGGGAGAGTGTTGTCATTCTCTTGTTAAGTTTACAGGCAACCAAACATCTTTTCTTGCCCTTAATATAAACAATGTTTGAGAGGACCAATTAATAGACAAAGAATTGTTAATATAGATGTATAATCTACAATCAAAGCAGTAAACACTTTTTAAAGTAAAATTAAAACTAAAATTTCCAAGAGCTAAGACATATGGTAAGCTAACACATGCTTGCATATAAAGAGACACATTATAATCAAAGACATAATCAGACCAGGAATGTTTGTTTCTGGAAAAATTTTCTTTCCAATTATTCATCAGTGCAGAGGCAGCAACCAATTTCCAGATTTCAGGTTGCTCTGGATAAGTAATATTTTGTATTAGCAATTGGGGCCTTGAGGATGACATTCCTCCATCATGCCATGCCATTAGTCCTTTTATATGATGTTCTCTATGTAATGGACTATTTTGCCAAACAATTTTGTTAATATAATAGGACAGACCGTCCTATTCTAATCTTCAGGACAATTGTGTACAAAGTGTCCATGAAGGCCCCAATCAATAAAAGAGAAATTATGAGTAGATACAAATAACTTTCCAGTGCTGGCATGACAATTGCTCCAATGAGGAGGGGAATGTTTCCAATGTTTACAGGATATAGTCTTGTATGTGGCCTGTTCTATTTGTTCATCTTTAAGAGTCTCCCTCTGAGGGGCAGTCATCACTTTGTTGGACATGTTCATTGGTTTTTCTGGGCCTGACACTCTAAAGAGCAACCGATAATGTTTCGGGGGATCCATGGACATCTGTAGAAACACAAGCATAACCCTTGCCCTTTTTAAGGAAGAGCCCAGGCAACCAAGAGTTAAAAGATTTATACCAAATCGGACTTGTATGTGTGGAAAAGAGGGAGGTTCACCAAAATGCTTATTTTCTGCAGTCAAAATATCACCCTGGGGTAAATTTTAAAACTTTAAAGTGAAAAGTGTTAATGTCAAGGTATCTAGGGGAATTCCCCCTTTTTTATTTTTAACAATTGTGTTTTAAAGTTCTGTGTGCCCTTTCAATGATAATTTGTCTTTTGGATTATAAGGGAGGCTAGCGACATGAACAATGTTCTATTCTTTACAAAATTGTTTAAATCAATGACCTGTATAAGCAGGTCCATTGTCTGTTTTAAGTTTAGAAGGCACTCCCATAACTGTAAAACATTGTAAAAGAGAGGCAATGATGGCACAAACATTTTCATTACATTGAGGAACAGCCCAAATGAATTTAGAGTAGGTATCAATAACAACATGTAAATATGGTTGCTGTGGAAAAAAGGTTATGTGAGTCACATCCATTTGCCATAATTCATTAGTACATAGACCTCAAGGATTAGTACCAGACGGGTGAGATCTACAATGTAAAGGAGCACATACAGGACAAGATTTAACTATATCATGAGCAGTATGAAGAGGAATTTTATAATGTACATGTAATCTGTTGGCATTAGTACATAAATGCTGATGTTCTTTTTTAGGGGATGAAAACACTGTACATGTAAGTTTATCTGCAACATCATTTTCTATCACTAGAGGGCCGGGCAGATTAGAATGAGCCCTAATGTGAGTAACATATAAGGGATAAGTGTGGGTCTGTATTAGATGTTGTAATGTGGATAATAATGTTTTCATAACTTTATGAGAAGTAGAAATAAGGACAGTTTCAAAAGCAGGAAACAGTCCTACTACATAAGCTGAATCTGAGACAATATTTAATGGTTTCTCTGTAATTTTTTACAATAAATAAATCAGAACTGCTAATTCTACCTCTTGTGTAGAAGAATAGTTTGAATAGCTTTATGTAAATCAGGTTCATGTATGCCTCCTTTACCAGATGATGATCTATCTATATAATAAACTAAGTCATGAGATATAGAATTTAATTTTACTATAGTGTTAACAATAAACGGAGTTCATTTTTAAAAATCCCACAACTTACCTTCTGGGTAATGATTACCTATATATCCCTAATAATTGTTTATACTACTACTTAAATTATCATTAAGGGGTAACAGATTTTTAAACTGTTTGTTAGTGAGGGGTAAAATAATGAGTTCTGGATCAAATCCCAAAATCTGTAGGCGTCTTGTTCTTCCCTGTGTAACTAAAGAGGATATTAGATCAGTGTGTGAAGTTAACACTTTAGGTTCTTTTTGTTTTAAATATAACCATTCTAAAGTAGAGTTCTTTGGGGCTAAAATTCCTATAGGAGAATGTGGAGAAGGAAATATTAACAGGGAAATAGGTTTTAAAGGATCAAATCTTGTTAGAAAGGCAGTCCATAACTGCAACTCAAAAAATTGTAATTTGTTTTCAGCAGCAGGTGTTAAAGTCTGAGGGCTCTCCCAGGGTGGTATCACCTTCTAAGATAGAAAACAAATTAGTAAGTTTATAATTTGGTATACCTAAAGAAAGATGAAGCCAATTAATGTCTCCTAGTAGCTTTTCAAAGTCATTTAAAGTTGTTAATGAGTCTCTTTGTATGGCAGATTTTTGAGGATGAACAGTGAGTCGCTTAACTGCATGACCTAAATATTGAAAAGGAGTAGTAGTTTGCATTTTTTCAGGAGCTATTGCCAATTCTTCTACTTGTAAAACTTTTTATATGGTTTCAAAAATTTTTTGTAATTGTTTAGAACATGCATGAGAAATTAAAATGTCATCCATATAGTGGATGATATATGCATCAGGAGATGTTACTCTAATAGGTTGTAATATTTTTCCTACAAAATACTGATACATAGTGGCAGCACTGTCCATTGATATCATTGTAAAGGTTCTTGCTGATTTAAGCTAGGAATGGAAAATGCAAGGCTTTCCCTATCTTTGGGATGTATAGATATAGTATAAAAGCAATCTTATAAATCTAAAACAATCAAAGGCCATTCTTTAGGAATACATGCAGGAGTAGGCAATCCAGCTTGTAAAGCTCCCATAGTTATCATAGATGCATTTATATTTCTTAAATCTATAAGAAGTCTCCATTTTCCAGATTTTCTCTTAATAACAAGCACTGGGGAATTCCAAGGAGAAAAGGAAGGTTCTATATGTTTGTGCTCTAATTGTTTTTGAACTAATTGTTTTAAAGCCTGCAATTTTTCATTATTTAGGGGCCACAATATGAAAATCATAGGAAATCTACCCAGCATTATTTCTCTGTACTGTCAAATATTCTCTACAAAAAGAAGAAGCAGGACCATAAGTTGCACATGCCTTCTTAAAGTCTTTTATAAAATTCATATCCAATCCATTATAAGTGTTATTGCTATTCATATTAAACATAACAGGAAACAGCAGTCGCAATTCATGTGGCCTTGGGCAGATAGGAATGCAAGCTGCTAATGAAGGGGCATTCTTTATTCCCAAGCCCTTGTTGGGGTGAATATGTAAGTAACGCACCTCCTCTTCAATGTTTCCCCTTTCAGGATGTTCATTCCAATCCTCCTCCTCTGGGGGAGGAGGAAAAAAATCAGCAGTCTCTCTCAGAGGAACCTTTGCAATTGCCTGCGCTGCAAGCAGCAGTTTACTTTCAGTTTCCTCCAGCACAGTAAAGCCATGACTAAAGTACCTTTTACTTTCCTTAGTGATTTTTTCCATATCTCCTGTACCTAATTCATACTCATGAAGGGAGGCTACAGTATCTTTTTCTAAATTTTCTTCCCTTCTCTCTCCTCTAAGTAATAAGAATTACAGATTTAACCAGAGCCCATGTTATCCAAAAATGAACAGGTATCTTTTCTCTCTGTCTGTATGCCTTTTCAACATTTTTACATGCTCACTCCCAAACTTCTTCATCTAAAGCACCTTCCACAGGAAACCAAGGATTATATTCACAAATTACTTCTAAGCAGTCCTTTAACTGCTGTTTGGAAACTTGAGCTCCTCCTTGCAATAAAAAATGATGCATGAGTGAAAGAAAAGGCTGGACACTGCAGTGATTTTGCCCCATCTTGTTCATTTATCTCCTTCTGTGAGGGGCTTCACATCACTTTCAAAATTCTCCTTTAGGTCCCTGTTTCAGGTGCCAACTGTATGCCTTTTACCAGCGGAACCTGGGTGACTGAAGCTGTAAAAAGATGAGGGGACTACTGAGTCCTGCTCAATACCCACTTTAATGAAGCATCCTTTGCTTTTTATAAACTCCTTTTACACACAGAGCATTTGGTCAGAAAAAGCGTGCCAAGTATTATGTGTTAAGGTTACGTTAGCACAGGGAAGCACAGTTAAAATTAACTCTTTGTTATGTCTCTTTTATAATGGGAACAGAGAAGCAGGAGAAGCAAGCAGTCAACATAACTTTCTTATTTACATCTGAAGGACACAAAGCCATCTGGGAACCTTGAATATTGTTTTTCTGGATGTCTGGCTTTCTCACAAGGCCAGACACCAACTCGCACAGGCACAGTCTGGTCTGAGACTTTTGCCCCAGTTCCTTGGAGCTTTCTCACAAGGCCAGATGCTGACTCACATGGGCAAGGTCCCACTGCAGGCTCTGACATTGCACAAATATTAAAGTGTTCTTACCATGTATTAATTAATTATCATTACTTTTCATATTTGGAAAAATATGCAACTGTAGGGGAAGAAAACCAAAACACCCTCTTCTTTTTCATTTTTTGTTTTGTTTTAGGGAGGGGTTATTGTTATTCATCCCTACTTAGTCTAAATGAAGGTAAGCATCCCCTATTAGCAAACTGCTCCTAGGACAGTTGGTCATCCTATGAAGTGGTTGTGTCTTCTTTGTGTAATATCTCAAAGACAATTCATTAATCTCCATAAAAGCACTTCAGATTTTAGAAGATTAACCATTAATACACAGAAAAGAATAGAGTTGTTATCTTTTTTATCCTACTGTTTTACATTGAATGCTTCATTTTGATACTCGTTTCTAAGGACTGGGGTCCTCAGAAAAGACATAGATATGGAATCAAGGAAGATGGCCAGGTGAGGAAAGTCACCCATCTACCCTCCAAGATACCCTAAGAATTGTCATTAACCAACAGAAGGAAGGTTGGGGCAAAGAATAATCCTCTCCTGATCTGTCAGAGCACTTTTAGCTTCAACTTGTGTCCTCAGAAGTAAGATAATAAAATTCTGTTGTTTTAAGCAAAAAAAAAAAATGTGCTTATTAAACTTAGATCAATGAAAGGATTTCTGTTACATCACAGAAATCAACAATTATGGTAGATATGGAAATTTTGGACCTTGTTAGAGGGCATGCTGAAGTTTATGACAATAACAAAGCATAGGTGAGTTTTCTTTACAATTGACTATAATATTTTTTCATAGAATAGGTATAATTTTTCCTCTCCATGTGTACAATTCACTTTGAGATGTATATATTTAACTACTGTAAAATTTACAGTGTAGAGGACAATATCAAGTTGATTTTATTATTTTTAAACCTATCCCTAAGTTTTCTGAGACTATAAAGTATAAATATTTTAATTACTGAAAGTGTTCTTTTTGAATACTAAATTCCTACATGTATGAATGCATATACACATAATACATATATATGTGCACATATATGTATATATTTTTGTGTCTATATATTCTGCCATATTGTACTTTCAGCTATTGATATATGAGAACACAGTCCTTTTAATATTTTAATATCTTGTGCATATCTTACCCTCTCAAAGCAGCCTTCTATTTCATAAATTTCCTAGCAATATTCTCACATTTATTCTTCATTGTGAACTAAAATTCCATCATAAAAATAATATTAATTTGACTATTGACCAGTATTTTACCAAACATAAGCATTTGTTGGGAAAAAACTTAAAAAATAAATTTACCTTTCCATTTGAAAATGTAAGGTCTTTTAAACCTTCAAGACTGTATTGTAGTTGTATTTATATTTACATAGATCCCACATACTTTTTCTACTGTCTAGTAATGCAGAAGAAAATCTATTTTTCTCTATATTACTATATATCCCTGAGATACTTCCAAAATGTTTGTATTTTTGCAGTTAAATAAATACTAATGAGAATATTTAAACCATTATAAGGAACACTGACTTATTTGAAGACCTACATAGCAATTCCCATCTTTTGGATCACATGATCTGGGTTTGTAGAAAAAAATGTACTTCTGAACCTGAAACCCTGACTATGTAATGATTATACTTTATTATTTGTGACATACTCCTTGAATTGATGTGAATAACAGACAGGCATTGCCTCTACATGGAGTTGGTAGTAGCTTACTGAGATTTTTTTAAATCATGTTTGATTCCATGGTTTTATAATGTACATTATTCTATAATGCAATACCTACAACATAGTAAATGCTCAACAAATATGTATTGTTTATTTTTTCTCTTTTTTATTAGCATACATTAATTGTAAAAAGGAGGTTTTACTGTGACATTTACATACATGAACATAGCATATGTTCTGTGGTCAAATTCTCACTCCTTCTTTACCCTTTCATATCTCCCTCTTCAATTTATAAATAAGTTTTAATTGTTTTATTATTTTACTTTCATACATAGCTATGAAATACATTGATGGTAATCAATCCCCTTCACCATCTCCTTTCACACATACCTGTTCCACTCTTCCCAACATGCAAGCTGTCCCCCAATATTATACTCATGCCATTTTTTTCAAGATCTAAATTCCCCATGTGAGAGAGAATGTGTGGTTTTTGTCTTTCTCAGTCATGCCTATTTCACTTAACATGATGATTTCCAGTTCCATTTATTTTCCTGAAAAATACACAATTTCACTCTTCTTTATGGCTTAATAATACTTCATTCTGTATCTATACATTTTCTTTATCCATTTATCAGTTCATGGAAATCTAGGCTGGTTCTTAATTTTACTATTGTGAATAGTGCTATAATAAACACGACATGCAGGTATCTCTATCATATGCAGACTTGCATTCCTTTGAATGTATGCCCAGGAGTGGTATTGCTGGATCATATGTTAGTTCTACTTTTAGTGTTTTGAGGAACCTCCAAACTGATTTCCATAGTGTCTGCACTAATTTATATTCCCACCAACAATGTATAAGGGATCCTTTCCCCCACATTCTCACCAAAGTTTGTTTTATATTTTCTTGATGGTAGCCATTCTGACTGGGGTGTGATGGAGTCTTGGTGTCATTTTAATTTCCATTTCTTTTATGGCTAAGAATATTGAACATTTCTTTAAGTTTTTGTTAGCTATTTGTACTTTTGAGAACTGTCTATTCAATCTATTTACCTATTTATTAATTGAATTGGGGTGTTTAATTCTCTCTCTCTCTCTCTCTCTCTCTCTCTCTCTCTCTCTCTCTCTCTCTCTCTCTCTCTCTCTTCCTCCCTCACTCCCTCATGCTTGCTAAGCAGTCACTCTATTGCTTGAGTCACAGTTCTAGCCAAATACTCTGGAGATCACTCCTTTATCTAGTGAATAGATAGCAAAGATATTCTCCCTTTCTATAGGTTGACTCTTGATTCTGCTAACTGTTTCCTTTGCTGTGCAGCAACTTCTTAATTTGATACAATAGTGTTTTTCGATTTTTGCTCTTATTTCTTGAGCAATTGGAGTGCTAAGGTCTTACCTGTATTTTCTTCCACTGGTTTCAAACACTTAGGTATTTGATCCATTGTAATTAATTTTTTCAGATATGTTTTTGGTAACTGTCTAAAATCAAATGGCTGCCACTGTGGGGGATTATTTTTAGACCATCTATTCCATTCCATTTGTCTACATGTTTGGTTTTGTGCCAGTAACATGTTTTATTGCTATGGCTCTGTTGTCTAATTTGAAATCAGCTATTGTGATATCTCAGCATAGCTCTTTTTTTCCAGAATGCTTTGGCTATTTGGGATCTTTTATGTTTGCATAAGAATTTTAGGATTGATTTTTTTATTTATGTGAAAATTACAATGGAATTTTTATGGGGATTGCGTTGAATCTGTGAATTGCTTTCAGTAGCATAGCCATCTTCACACTGTTAATGGTGCTGATCCATGAATATGGGAGGTCATTCCATCTTCTACTGCCTTCTTCAATTTCTTTCTTCAAAGTTTTATCATTTTCATTGTACAGGTCTTCCACACCTCCTCAATTAAGTTTATTCCTAGGTACTTTATTTTATTTTTTGAGTCTACTTTGAATGGGACTGTTTTCTTGATTTACTTTACAACCCATTTGCTATTTATACACAAAAAATCTACTAGTTTTGTAATTAATTTTGTTTCCTGCTACTTTGCCTGAAAGTGTTTAACAGTCTAAGGATGGGGTTTCTTTTTTCTCAGGAGGGGACAGTTGTTTGTTTGCTTCTTTGTTTTGTTTTTTTTTTTTTCTGGAGTCTCTAGGGTCTTCTAAGCACAGGATCATATCATCCACACAGAAGGAAAATCTGGTTTCTTCCTTTCCTATTTGTATCCCTTTCATTTGTTTATCTTGCCTTATTGCTCTGGCTAGGAATTCAAAAACTACATTGAATAAGAATGGAGAGAGTGGACACCCTAGTCCCATTCCTGACTTTAGAGAAAATGGTTTTGTTTTTTCCCCATTGAGTACAGTGTTGACTGCAGGTTTATCACAGACTGCCTTTATTATGTTGAAGAACATTCCTTTTATCCTTAGTTTGGTTACGGTTTTTACTGTGAAGAGATGTTAAATTTTATGAACGACTTTTTCTGCTCCTATTGAGATTATCATGTGGCTTTTGTCCCCATTCTATTTATATGCTATATTATGTTTACTGATTTGTGTATGCTGAACCATCCTTGCATCCCTGGAATGAAACAAACTTGAACATGGTGTATGATCTTTTGAATGTGTTGTTGAATTCAATTCACAAGTACTTTATTGAGAATTTTTATATCTATGTTTATCAAGGAAATTGGTCTGCAATTTTCTTTTTGTTATGTCTTTATCATGTTTCTGTATCAGGGGAATACTGGGCTACATAGAATGAGTTTGGTAACATTTCTTCCCATTCTACTTTATGGAATATATTGGGGAGCATTGGTGCTTATTTTTCTTTAAATGTATGGTAGAATTGAGCAGTGAATACATCTTGTCCTGGTCTTTTCTTTATTAGGAAAATCCTTATCACTGCTTTAATTTCATGGATTTTTATAGACCCGTTTAGATGCTTTATTCCCTCCTGGTTCAATTTCAGTAGGTCATAGTATTTGTAAACTTACCCATTTCTTCTAGATTTTCCAGTGTATTACAATATGCTGCAAGGCAGACCCTCTACCACTTGAGCCACACCTCTGGACCTTTTACTCTAATTATTTTGGAGTTAGGATCTCACTTTTTTGCTTAGGTCAGCCTGGACCATGATCTTCCTATTTTATTCTTCTTCCATTACTGAGATGACTGGTGCTTGGCACTATGCCAATCTTTTCTTCCGTTAAAATGGGGGTCTCACAATATTTTTGTCTACTCTGGCCTAGAGCCATGATCCTCCCAATCTTAGCCTCCCACATAGCTTGGGATGACAGGTATACCATTGCACCCAGATATTGGTTGAGATGGGGTCTTGTGACCTTTCTTCCCAGGATGGCCTCAAACCACAACCCTCCCAATCCCAGCCTTCCCAGTAGCTAAGATTACAGGCATGAGCCACCAACACCCATCTCTCTCTCTCATTTCTTAATTAAGGTATTCATAGCTATAAAATTCTCTCTTAGCATTGCTCTTACTTTGTCCCAATGGTGCTGGTAAGTTGTGCTTTCATTTTCAATTTATTATAAGAAATTTTTTATCTCTTCCCATATTTCTTTGATGACTTACCAACCGTTAAAGAGTGAAAGTGTTTGGACATTTTCTATGGTGTCTCTTGATACTTGTTTCTATTTTTATTCCATTGTAGTCTGATACAATACAGAAAATTATTCATCTCTTTTTTATTTGTGAAGACCTATTTTATGTCCTAAAATGTGAATTATTTTGAAGAATGTTCCATGGGCTGCTGAGAATAGGTTTTCTGCAACTGTTTGGTGGAATATTCTGTAGATGTTTATTAAGACTTTTTAATATATAGTGTTGTTTAATTCTGTAGCTTCCTTGTTGATTTTTTTTGTCTGGATAACCTTTCTATAGGTGAGAGTGGGGTACTAAAGTCATCCATTGTGTTGGGGCTATCTGTGTTTTAGGTTCACTTTTAAATTTGGGTACAGTGATGTTCAGTGCATTTCTCATAGACAACAAATGGTTGGGTCTTGGTTTATTTATTTTGTTTTTATTATTGTGCTGGGGGTACATTGTGACATTTACAAAAAGTTTTACAATATATTCTAGTTGAATTCACCCCCACCATCATTCTCCTCTATTTCTCCCTACCCCAATTCCTGAAATAGTTTCAACAGGACTCATTTTATTATTCACATACATGTATAAACAATATTTGCACCACATTCACGCTCTTACACCCTCTCCCCATGTCTTCCCTACACACACCGGTACTAACCTCCCAGAAGAAGTGGTTCTGCCCTCCTGTTCTCCAATTTTGTAAACAAAATGATGTTTTTGTTTTTTTTATAAACATAGCTATTCATTGGTTTCCTTGTGACATTTCAATATATATATGTTATGTAACTCAAATTGGTTCATGCTCTCTATTTTTCTCCTTTCTACCTTAGTCCCCTTCTTATAGTGATTTCAACAGGTTTAAAAGTTCTGTGTTATTCTTGTACAGGAAGTACATCAGTAATATTCACCTTCTTAACCTCCTTCTTTTACCATCTCTCTCATATGTGATGTCCCCTTAGCATGACCTGTTTTCATAATATGGCTTATATTTATGTTTGTATTCCACATATGAGAGAAAATATGATCTTCTGTTTTATGAACCTGACTACCTTCACTTAAGATGATTTCCTCCAGTTCCATCCATTTACCAGCAAATGACAAAATTTCATTCTCCTTTATGGCCTTATAAAGTTCCATTATATATAAATACCACCTTTTCTTAATCCATTCATCAGTAGTGGGGCATCTTGGTTGTTTCCATAGCTTAGATATTGTGAATAATGCTACAATAAATATGGGTGCATAGGTGCCTTTATTGTACCTTGATTTACATTCCTTCAGGTATATCCCTAGGAGTAGTGTTGCTGGATCATATAGCAGTTCTACTTTTAGTTTTTTGAGGCGCCTCCATATTGTTTTCCATAGTGGTTGTAATAATTTACATTCCCACTAGCAGTGTATGAGGGCTCATTTTCCCCCACATCCTTGCCAACACTTGCTGTTTGTGTACTTAATGATAGCCATTAAGAGTGAAGTGGAACCTTAACATGGGTTTGATTTGCATTTGCTTTATGGCCAGGGATGTTGAACATTTCTTCATGTGCTTTTTGGCCATTTGGACTTATTTTGAAAAAGCTAAGTTCAGTTCATTGCCCATTTCTTCACTGAGTCATTGATTTTTGGGGAGTTTAGTTTTTTGAGATTCCTGAATATTCTGGTTATTAATCCCATGTCATATGTATAGCTGGCAAAGATTTTCTCTCATTCTATGGTCTGCCTCTTCAATTTGGTGACCATTTCTTTTGTTGTACAGAAGCTTTTTAATTTCATGTGAATCCTTTCTCTTAGTTGCTGAGCCATTTGAGTTCTATTAAGGAAATCATTGCCTATACCTGCCAATTCCATTGTATTCTCTGCTCTTTCCTGCACTAGCTTTATATTAAGGTCCTTAACTCACTTTGAGTTAATACTTGTACAAGGTGAAACTTGGATCTAGTTTCAGTTTTCTACATGCAGATATCCACTTTTCCCAGCAACATTTGTTAAAGAGGCTGTCTTTTCTCTATCCTGTGTGGGCACTTTGGAAAAAACCAGGTGTGCATAGCTGCATAGATTCATTTCTGGGTCTTCTATTCTGTTCCACTGGTCTTCATGTCTGTTTTTGTGCCAGTACCATGCCATTTTTATTGCTACAGCTCTGAAGTATAGCTTGAAGTTGAGTATTATGATAGTTCCAGTGTTGCTCTATTTGCTTAATATTGCCTTGGCTATTCATCATGTTTGGTCCATCATGCTTCCAAATGAACTTTAAGGTTAATATTTCAATCTCTGTGATGAATGTCATTGGGATTTTGTTGGGGATTGCCTTAAGCAAACATGTACATTGCTTTGGCAATATAGCCACTTTCACAATATTGATTCACCAATCCATGAGCATGGGAGATCTTACCATCTTCCGTAGTCTTCTTTGATGTCTTTCTTCAATGGTTTATAATTTTCATTGCAGAGTCCTTTCACTACCACTACTTTGGTTAAGTTTATTCTTAGGTATTTTATTTTTTGAGGCTATTGTATATGGAATTGTTTTTCTATATTCTTTCTCAGTGTGTTCATTGATATATAGAAAGGTTACTGGTTTTTGTAAATTGATTTTGGGTCCTGCTACTTTGCTGAAACTGTTTATAATGTGTATGAATGATTTGGCAGAGGTTTTTTTGGGTCTTTTTGGTGTAAGATCATGTAATCTGCAAATAGGGATAGTTTAACTTCTTCCTTTCCTATTTGTATTCCTTTCATTTCTTCTCTTTTTCTTATTGCTCTGGCTATGAATTCCAAGACCGTGTTGAATAATAGTGGAGCGAGTGGACACCCTTGACTTCTGAAGAGGAAATGATTTCAGTTTTTCCCCCATTTAGTATGATGTTGGTTATAGCCTTGTCACATATAGTCTTTATATGTTGAGGTACATCCCTTCTATTCCTACTTTCATCAGAGCTATTATCATAAAATGATGCTGAATTTTATTGAAGGCCTTTTCTGTATCTATGGAGATGATCACGTGGGTTTGTTTTTGCTTCAGTTAATATGCTGCATTGCATTTAATGATTTGCATATCTTGAGCCATCTCTGCATCTCTTAGATGAAATTGACTTGATCATGGTGTAAAAACTTTATGATATGTTATTGAATTTGGTTTACCAATATTTCATGGAGGATTTTTGCATCTAAGGTCATTAAATAGCCTGTAATTCTATTTTTGTGGTGTTCTTGTCCTGCTTTAGAATAAGTGCAATACTGACTTCATACAATGAGTTTGGCAATATTCTATCCCTTTCTATTTTGTAGTAAAGTTTGAGGAGTACTATTTTTTTTCTTTAAATTTCTGTTAGAATTCAACAGTGAATCCTTCAGGTCCTGGACTTTTCTTTTCTGGAAGACTTTGTTATAGATTGCCTGCTATAGATCTATTCAGCTGATTTTCATCTTCTTGGTTTAATTTTGGATGGTCATGTACCTGCAGTTTTGTCCATTTCTTCTAGATTTTCCAGTTTATTCAAATATACGTTTTCAAAGACATAGCTAATGATTCCCTGAATTTCCTAACTGTTATTATCTCCCTTTTTCATTTTTAAATTTTATTAATTTGTGTCTTTTTCCCCCTCATTTCAGTCAGATTTGGTAAGGGTTTATTAATCTTATTCATCTTTTCATAGAACCAACTTTTTGTTTCATTAATCCTTTGCTTTTTTTTGTTTCTGTTTCATGAGTTTAGCCATGATTTTTATTATTTCTCTCCTGCTAATTTTGAGTTTAGCCTGTGCTTTTCCCTAGGAGTTTGAGATGCAGCATTAGGTCCTTTATTTGAGAGCTTTCTGTGTTTTTAATATATGCATTCATGGCTATAAGCTTTCCTCTTAGCACCACTTTTGGTATGTCCCATAGGTTCTAACAGGTTATGCTTTCATTTTCATTAAATTCCAAGAACTTTTTGTTTTTCTCCCTGTTTCTTCAATGACCTGATAATCAAGTAGCAATGTGTTCTTCAGTCTCCAGGTGTTTGAGTATCTTCTAATGTTCCTTTTGTTGTTTAGTTCTAGTTTTATTGCTTTGTCATTAGACTTGTGTAAGGAGTCATTTCTCTTTTCTTATATTTGTTAAGACTTGCTTTGTGACCTTAAATATGCTCTATTTTGGAGAAAGATCCATAGGCTGTTGAGAAGAATGCATGTTGTGCTGTTGCAGGATGGAATACTCTGTGGATGATTCTTATATTCATTTGATCTAGTTTTCATTCAATTCCAGCATTTCTTTGTTGGTATTTTGTCTGGATGACCTATCTATCAGTGAGAGTGTGACCCTCCCTATGAGTTGGGGTCTATCTGTGTTTTTAAGTCCAGTAGTATATGTTTAATGAAGTTGGGGGCACCAACATTGGGTGCATATAAGTTAACAATTGTTGTTTCCTCTTGACATATTGCTCTTTTTATTAGCATGAAGTGACCTTCTTTGTCTCCTCTGACTAATATAGGTTTGAAGTTTACTTTATCTGATACAAGTATTGCTACTTCTGCCTGTTTTCAGGGACTATTAGCTTTGTAAACATTCTACAACCATTTCACCCAAACAGAATATTTGTTTCTGTCTGTAAGATAGCTTTCTTGTAAACAACAAATGTGAGGTCTTTCTTTTTCATCCAGTTTACCAATCAATGTCTTTTTATGGGGTAGTTGAGGCCATTAACATTCAGAGTTAATAGTGAAAGCTATATGGTGATTATTGCCATTTAGTTGATTTTGTTGTGTGAAGATTTGTGTGTGTGTAAGTAATTCTGTGCTATTCTCTAATTATTTGTCTGCTCTTTCATTAAGAGTTAATAACGTCCATCCTTCCATGGCTGTTTGTTTTTATCTTCTGTGTGTAGGATTCCTTTGAGAAACTTCTGGAGCGCTGATTTAGTGGTCATGTGTTGCTTTAGTTTCTGTTTATCATGGAAGGTTTTTATTCTTCCTTCAATTTTGAATGATAGCTTTGCTGGGTAGAATATCCTAGGATTGAAATTGTTTTCCTTCAGTCCTCAAAATACCTCACTCCATGCCCTTCTTGCTTCCAAGGTTTCTGCTAACAAATCTGCTGTTATTTTGATGAATTTACCTTGATATACTATTTGATTTTTCTCTCGTGCAACCCTCAATATTCTTTTCTTATTCTCTGTTGTAATTATTTTAACTGTAATATGTTGTGGAGATATTCTATTTTGGTCATGTCTGTTTAGTGTCTTTGATGCTTCCTGTACCTTTACAGGCATCTCTTGCTTGATATTTGGGAAATTTCCTGCTATTATTTGTTTGAATATATACCTATACCTTTTTTGTTGCAACTCTTCTCCTTCAATGACCAGCTGGTCTTTTCATGGAATCACAGACCTCTTGCATATTCCTTTTGCAGGTCTTCAGCCTTTTGTCTAAGGATTCTTCTCTTTTTTCTTTAAAATGCATTTTGTCTCTGAGTCCTGAATTTCTGTTTTCCACATGTTCCATTCTCCTGGAGTTACTTTCAATTGTACTTTGTATTTGACTTAAGGAATTTTTTGTTTCCATGTTTTCTGCTGGATTCTTTTCATTTGCTTGTTTGAGACTTTCCATAACTTTGTGAAGCTTCTCTTTCAAATCTTGTACTGTCTTCTTTATCTCTTTTTAAAATAATTTCCTTTTCATTTTGGAGTTTGTTGAAATTGTCTGTGTGTTCATTTATTTCAGTGTCTTCTTGGGATTTTAACCTTGTTCTCTTGGGATTCATTGCTTTTGTGTGTGTCCCCTTTAAGGTCATTAAACATTCTTCTTATTATTATTCTGACCACAACCACTGAGATTCATCCTCTTCGCTTTCTGCCAAATCCTCTGTTCTGTGATTGTTTGCTTTTTGAAGAGTCATATTCCCCTGCATTGTTTTTCTCCTCCTGTTTTTATTTTGAGATTTGTTCATGTGTTTTTAGTCAGTTGGGTGTTTAAATAACCCTTTATCTTTCTTTTGACTTAATTTTAAGTTCCTCCTAGCTTAGTTGTTAGCTAGATTGTTGTAATGTTTCTGTTCACTGATCTGGAGGTATAACTCAGCAAGAACAAATTCACAGATCCAATGCCAACCAGTTATTTACATAACACATAAAACCATTGACAATATTATCCATAATCAGGAGGCATTGGGGAGAAACAGTTCTTTGAATAGAGATGATACTTAGGTAATGTAAATGCTTATGCTAGGAGAGGAGGCAGGAAGGAGTGAATGGGGAAAGTGGGAGAAGAAGTATGAAGTGTGATGGCTATGGGGTAGTAAGTCCTTAATGTATGTAAAGATGTAGTTCAGTCATTGTGGGGGAGAGTGAGATTGTCAGGGACTGCAAAGGGACAGTAAGGATGGGAATAATGTATGATATTGGCATAATAGACTACTCAGAAAGTAGTTAGTGTGGAGGAGATAGGGACAGTGGGGGGAAAGGAGGGGGTGGGTGAGAAGGGTAAGGAGAAGGAAGGAAGAGAGAAAAGGAAAGAAAAAATTGGACAACAGAAAGCAAAGTGGAACAAGAGAGGGTTAAACAAATTGAAATTTGAACAGAGTGGAAAAATGAGATAAGTAACAACAAACAAAGGAAAAGAAAAGAAAAAATACATTGTAATACATATGTATATATAATAAACACATGAATATATATAATACATACATACATATTATATATACATATATAATACACATATATATACATATACATATAATATAATATGTATATGCATTATATATATACATATAAATATTATATTTGGCATAATATGTATATGTATGCCAAATTTCTTTGTTTTTATGGAGTGGAGTGAGTTTCCTCTCAGTTCAATGACTGCTCTTGGCTCTTCCCTCTGATTTCCATTCTAGGTGCTATCCCTTCGGATAGGGGCTTTCTCTGTGTCCCTGCCCCTCCTTGTTGGTATGCTGGGATGTGTGGCAATCAATGATGCCCCTCTCTACTAGAGAGCCTTGTGGTAAATCTGCTCAGGGTATTTGAGCCCAAGCTCTTTTGGGGGAGAAGGGCCATTTGGTTCAGCTTCCTTTTTTGTAAATAATTTCTACCAAGTGGTCCTACAAGGAGCTGTATGTGAGCAGCTACCATCCACTTCTGCCCACAGGGTTAGCCTGTGAGCTAGAATTGAGCTTTTTGGTATACAGCTTTTCTCTGGGAATGCTGTTAGTTTCAGCTCACTACCAGTTACTCAAAGATGGTTGAACATTTGCTATTTTCCCAAGACTGCAGCTGACCACCCATCCCCATACAGCCTGGATCAGCCCAGCATTGTGTCCCACCCCTACCAGGTGGAGGTGAAATTTTCCCTCCATTTTTTAGATTACCAGTTTTGTCCAAGAAGGATGCACTCTTTCCACAGCTGCACTAGACTATGTGGTTCCTTCCAGAGCAGACAATGTGACCCACTCACCTGGAGGGATTGTAGTTTCACTCAGGGATATCAGGGATCAGCATGGGGTGACACAAGCAGACAGCAGTCAGAGGTTCTATGTCCATGAATTTTGGTGGGTCCAAGACATCCCAAATGCTTTGCAAACTTATTCTACAGTCCTCTGCATTAAGTTTTTGGTATTTAGAGAGAGGAAAAAAGAAAAAGAAAAAAAAAGGAAAATAGCTCTCCAGCTGGTGGGCCAGCATAGCTACCACACTGCAGTGCCTGGGTTTCCAGGGCTGTTATGTGCTATAAAAAGTTAATTTAAATGTTGGTCATTGTACATTGTATTCCCCATATGTATTAGCAATATCTTACTTGGTGGAAAAAGCCAGGATATCTAATGCTTCTACCATGAATCTGGCATATTCTTTCAGATTCTTGCAGGGTTTATCAGATTGTTCATTCCTGGGTCTTGTTTTTTAATCCAATCCATCAGGCTGTCTTTTGACAGAAGATTTGAGAGCATTAACATTCAGAGTTATTATTGAAAATATGTAGTAATTCCTTCCATTTTATTGATTTTGTATTGTTTGATGTTACTTAGTCCTCATTTGCTTATGTACTCATCTAGTGAGTTTGTTCTTTCCTGTATTTTCATGGTTGCCCCTATGTTCCTCTTCTGTGTCTATGAGTCCTTTAAGTATCTTCTGCAGCACTGATTTACTGGTTTTCAATATCTTTAGTTTTTGTTTATAATGAAGGGTTTTATTTCTCAAATTTTGAATGATGTCTTTGCTGGAAATAATCTAGGTTAGCAGATATTTTCTTACAGGTCTTGAAATGCATCATCCCATACCCTCCTTGCTTTTTTAGGTTTTTGTTGAGAGGTCTCCTGTTATTCTTATGGCATTACCTTTATAGGTAACTTGATACTTCTGTCTTGCAAATCTCAATTTTTTTTTCATGTTCTGTGTCCCTAATGTTTTAACTTTAAGATTACCAGGGAAGATTCTTTTCTGGTCTTGTTTATTAGAATTCCTATAATCTTCCTGTACTTGAATGATGATTTCTTTCTCAAGAGCTAGAAAGCTTTCTGATATTATTTTATTCAGTGTATTTTATATACCTTTAGCTTGCACCCCCCTCCTTCTTCCATGATCGTGATTCATAGCTTTGATCTTTTGATGGTGTCTCATATGTCCTGCATATTCTTCTTGAAGTTCTTAAGTGGTTTTTTACCTCTGTCTTCACCTGCATGGGTTAGCACATTTACTTTGTCTTCAAGCCCTGATATTCTGTCTTTAACTTGATACAATCTACTGCAGAGACTTTCAACTGAGTTTTTTTGTTTGATTTATTGAGCTTTTCATTTGCAGGATTTCAATTTCATTTTTTCAGAATTTCTATATCTTTATAGAATTTCTTTTCCATTTCATGCATTGTCTTCTTTGTTTCCTTCCATTCTTATTTTAAGTCTTCTTGGAACTTATTATGTCCCCTTTAATTTCTTTGATCATTCTTGTAATCATTTTTTAAAAATTCTTTGTCTGAGATTTTGTTCATTTCACTGTCATTAGTAGCATTACTGTTGAGTTGTTGAGTTTGGGACAAGTCACATTGCCTTAGTTTTTCATATTCCTTGTATTTCTGCAATGGAATTTGTGCATCTGAGGCTAATTTTTCGGTTGGCAGTTCTAATCTCTTGTAGTCAGTCGAAGTACTCTCAGTACTTTGGAAGTGCACTGATGTGGCAGAGTTAAGGTGCAATTTATCACCACTGGGTTGGAGGTGTGGCTCAGTAGCCAAGAATTCACCCCCATACTCAAGGTACTAGTCCTGAGCGCTGCTCACATCAAGGTAAACTGACTATAGTCTCTTATAGAAGGATCTGTTTTCCACTTCTGGCCTGCTTTCACTACAGAAGATTCCCTTCTTTGTGTACTGGTTGCTGCTGACTACAGAGATTTATAGTCTGTTGGCCAGATAAGTTCCCACTTGCTTCACAAGCCCCCCCAGTTTGTGTCCACAGGGGCAGCAAGCATCCAAGCTCAGGTAATTCCATACATGTCAGAGAGTGTGGAAAGCAAACATAAACCTAAGGCTTTACAGGCTGTGGATAACTGAGGGACATAGGTACTCTGACTGCTGTTTCCATTGCTTCCAGACCATATACAGCAGTTCACCTCCTTATGGGGAGGAGGCTATGGATGTCACATGATTTGGACGTTCTATCCTTGGAGCTTTCAGGCAGCCTGCCAGCTAACACATACTAGGACGTAGTTCCTAGAGGTGGGCCTCACTGCTTTCAGGTCCTGTCTAGCAGTTTGCTTCCCAGTATAAGAGAGGATGTGGATATTATGTCATTTGGAAAGTCTGAGCTCAGAGCCCTCTGACCAACATAGGAGTCAAGACATGCAGCCAGGAGACTGACCTTACAATGCCAGCCACAGGACCAGTGCTTTGTTTCTGCCTTGACACTCAGGGGATGGGACATGTTTCTCACCAGGGAGCACAGGACATCTGATCTCTACATCCTTCATTGTTGCAACTTCCTGCTGCTTGAAGTTTCCTGTAGAATCATGTCAGACCTCAATTTCTCCTGGCCATTTCTCATCCACTGTGGCAGAGTGTCCCAGGTCTCTCTGGACACAATTGTTCCTTGTTTTCAAGCCCAGAGTAACTCAGTCTTAAACAATAGATACTGTCTCAAGATGGCACTTTGCTACAGCCCTCCAACAGAAGGAAAATAACAAACCATTATTTCTTCACTGGGGCTAATCTTCCCCACTGGAGCAATCACTGTCTCAGATACCCAATACCCGTACTCGGTTTAAGGTTTGAAGGAATTATGGTATGATCTTACAGCTAGAATTGCCAGTATATTACCAGAGCCATCTAGCTTACCCTGTGATTGTGTCTTCTGCTTCTCTTTCCTCTCCTTGAGAGCAGAGGATAAGCATTGAACTGTTTACTGCTGCCTTTCTGTGCTGCCTCAGTTTCTCTGTGCTTGTCTTCTGGACTGTCACCTCTTCTGTAATTCCTGATGATCTTCCTCTCTTTTTATATTCAGAAAATAGTCTCTCATGGATTCAAAACAGTGGATGCTTCTAATCCACCAACTTGCCCTCTCTCTCAATAAATGATGAATAAAAGGATATCGGAGATGACAGCAATACAGCTGTTCAGCTCATTTCAAGGTCTCTGCCCACATAGTGTCTGACACTCATATGATGCCCTAGAACATCCATTGTATGAATTTTACTCTTATCTCCTCTCTCTTGCGTGCAGGAGGATAGGTCTCATTTACATGTACAGAACAGATCAATAAAGTTAAAAACTACACAGAATAATCTTTGTCTTTCCCAGAAATGTTTCTAATTTTCATCAAGAGAAATTATGTGAAAGTTCCTTGCAATGGTTTTATCTTTCAAAGGAAATCTTTGACTAAGACACAAGCACCATCATAACAAGTAGTTCAAGTAGAGGGCAACATAGAATGATATCTCTCTCAGTGGATTCTTCCAGATAGAACTTACCAAAAAATGCAGTGCTACTCAACTGAACCAAGCCATTTCACCAGTCTTCTAAGGTGCTAGAAATGTACTATTTCCAATAATAAAAAGGAAAATGAGAAGGAAATACTGAGACTGAAGACAAGACTGAGTATGTAGTTAAACCAGAGGGGCTGATTCAATCATGTAGAAGTGGTGGCACTCCATGGTGGTACTGATAATAACCCTATCATGGAGAGAAAAACAAGTGAGTGAAAACCAAAGTCTATAGGTAGAGGACATAGCCACATCCATGAGCAGAGCATGCAGCCATTCAGGGCTTCTGTTCTGTCTTGGAGTCAGGGGAAATGATCATATTGTACCAGGCTTTGGCCAACAGTATCAGTGGATGATTTTTTTATGATGACATTATAACGTATCATACTCTCTAAAGCCATAAGGCCATAATGACTAGTGGTTTCAGTTTGAAAATTTTATCAGAAAACTCTGCATTATCATTTTCCAGGTAAAGTACATAAGGTCATTCCATTCTAGTCATGATATAAATTGAAATGACCTAATAGAAACATTTCAGAAAATCAGATTTGCTTTCAGTAATGTCATTGAGAAATACAGCATGTCCACTTAGAATGTCTGAAGTCACTATTCTAAGGTATTAGATTAATACTTTTTCTTGCTTTTCCCATTTTGTTGGCTTATTTGGAAACATCACTGAAGATGTTTCTCTCTTGAGAAAGGCAATGCCTGCTGAACTTCATAATGAATATTTACTATTACATAATGAATACCTATGGAAAAATGTCTCACCCATACTCTGAGCCCATTTTCTAAATCACTACCTGATTATCTTCACTAGTGGTATAATGGTTTCTTCAAGTTCTACTGGATAAAATTATACCTCAAGACCAAAATAAAAGAAAAATGCAAATGAGCATAGTCAAATCTTAATCACTCAGACCCATCTCTTAAATTTTCACTCTGTTTTCTGTAATGGTGGTCTGATGTAAAGAACTCTGATTGCATTAGTTGTGATAACCTGGTTTCTAAACTGATCTCACACTGTTCGGTGGGCTTTTTTTTCTATTACTGACATGGAAATAACACAATGTTATTTGTTTATATATTAAAGAATGTTACCTCCATTGGGATTATTAAGCAGAAAATGAAAATGGCTGGGGATAAAATAGTTGAAGAGTTAAGCTTAGTTTTTCATTGAGTTTATATTCAGTGGATAAAAATCTTATAAAACAAAGTAAGTACACAAAAACAGATATCCCTTTAATACATAGGATAATATGTCCTTATGAAAGTTTATTAAATTTTTCATTTATTTATTCTTTGAATTCCTATTTTGGACTGACTCTTCCTCCTGAAATAGTCTTCAGGCACTTTCTAATGTAAACCCCATTCTGAAGTTAACTCTTGAATACATCTTTTTACACCATCCTGGGGAGAAAAGGAATCTTTCACATCATTGCTGTGAGATTTTTTTTTCTGACTGAAAAGGCAGGACAATGATCATTACAGGGTTCACTTTGTTGTTTCTTTCCTCCCCCTTTAGGTTTTGTGCATCTGGTTGGAGGAGGTGGACTCTGCTCAGGAGTGGTGGAAGTGAACTCTGGAGGAAACTGGACTCAAGTATCTGATGGGAACTTTATATTTGCTAATGCCCGGGTCATCTGTGCAGAGCTGGGGTGTGGCAAGGCTGCATCTGTCCTGGGGGATGTGGCCTTCAAAAGTGCCAATGGACAGGTCTGGGCTGAAGAATTCCAGTGTAGGGGTCAAGAGCAAAGGCTCTGGTTCTGCCCCCGAGTGCCATGTCCTGGAGGCAGCTGCCAACCCAGTGGGGCTGTTCACATTGTCTGTTCAGGTGAGACTCAGAGCAGGACTTGAACCTCCCAGCATGCTCTGTAGGAATAAGACAAATGACAGATGTTGCTGACATCCTGTCTTCTCCTGCAGAGTACGCTGAAGTCCGGCTCATGAATAATGGCACCTCTCGGTGTGAGGGTCAAGTGGAACTGAATACTTCTCAAGGCTGGAGAACACTCTGCGCCTCCCACTGGAACATGGCCAACGCCAATGTTGTTTGCCGTCAGCTTGGCTGTGGCATCGCCATCTCAACCCCAAAAGGAGCATACTATCTAGAAAGAGGTGAAGAGATCTGGAAGGACCGATTCCACTGCTCAGGGTCTGAGTCCTTCTTGTGGAGTTGCCCTGTGACTGCCCTAGGTGTTTCTGCTTGTACACACAGAAATACAGCCTCTGTGGTCTGCTCAGGTAAGAGAGTAGGTAGTGCTGACTGGTGACTGGGGTGCAACCAGTGTGCAGAACTGACTTCAAAATCAGACATTTTGTGTGAAGTATGGTTTTTCTCACTGATCATTCATTTTCAAAACAGGTCAAGTAATAATAACACAAATACTTTTTCAAATAAACATTATTTAATCAAAATTCATTAAGAAGAGTGTATAACAATCCCAGATCAGCAAAGAGAAAGTTAGCAGTTCCCAGACGTCTCCAGCACATTCTAGCAATCACTGTGCCCTACTCCATTTCAAAGAAAACCACTCTAACTTCTACCAAAGAATTTTTTGTGAGTTTTTTGTGAAACATTGTGTAACTTACATAGTACATTTTCTTTTGTGTCTAGGTTCTTAGGCTCAGTATTGTGTTTGGAAATATTCCCATTTGTTGATAGCAGAGCTTGATTCATTTCCATTACTATAGTGTTTTCCACTGAATGACCACTTGGCTATGTACTGATCCATTCCACTGATGGTGGAGAGTTGAGTTGTTTTCAGTTCTGGATTATTATAATGCCAACAACTTTTAATGCAAATATATATGTATTTATTTGAGGTTTTTAAGCCTTGGCTATAATTTTTGCTCTCTTAATATTGTATTATTGAGAAGTTAAATTCTTACTCATAGTGAAGCACAACTTTTCAACTTTCTCTAGCACACTTAGTGTGCTTATGTCCTTTTATAAGCATATAATGATCCTAAAATGATTAAAATACTCTTCAAGAATGCCTCATAGACATTTATTTACTTTTCTTTTGTAAATCATTTTATACTCTTTATGGAATTCATACCATATATGCTATAAGAAAAAGTTTCACATTGTTTGAATCTAACTGACTCAGAATCCTTTTCTGAAAAGAATCTTTTCCCCACCCTAGTGTCCTTTTTTTAATAAACAGAGTGCAGATGTATCTGAATCTCTTTCTATAATTTATAATTTGTTCTGTTCCATTCTATCATTTATCTACCTTCATACCAATACTGTACCTCCTTAATTATTATAACTTTATAGTATATCTGAAAACTTTTACTTGAAAGAAATTACTTTAAAGTAACTTCTCTAGTTTATTTTCCTTTTCTCTATTTTTCAATTTTTGTGGGGTTTACCTTACACAATTTTAGAATTACAAAAATGTTCCAAAACTAAAATGAGAATTCCTAGATAGCCTTTACTCAGATGTCTGTTTGTTACTTTTCTGCTGTATTCTCCCCCTCTTTCAGCCTCATTTTCCCTGAATATATAAAACCTTTCTAGGTGAATGGTTAAAAGTAGGTGTCCGTGTTTCTTTGCCCTAAAAAACACTTTAAGAATTTCCTTATGTAGGGCTGGCAAAGTGGCTCAAGTGGTAAACTGCCTGCCTACAAAGTGTGGGGCCCTGAGTTCAAATCCCCAGTGCTGAAAAAAAAAGAATTTCCTTATGTTTACCACACTGTGGTTACCAAGTTCCACACTTAAAGTGATTCCCCTATGTTTTCCTCTAGTAGTTTCAAACCTTCATGTCTTACATTAAGATCTTTAATTCATTTTGAATTTATTTTTATACAGTGTGAAGGACAGAGATTAGTTTCAATCTTCTAAATATGGATATCCAGTTTTCCCAGCATCATTTGTTTAACAGGCTGTCTTTTCTCCAACATATGTTTTTGGCAACTTTGTCAAGAATCAGATGGCTAGAGCTGCATGGGTTTGTTTCTAGGTCATCTATTCTATTCCATTGGTGTACATTGTCCATTCTGTGCCAATACTATGCTGGATTTGTTTCTGTGACTGTAGTAAATTTGAAATCAGGTATGTGATACCTCTTCTTTTGGTTCAGGAATGATCTGGCTATTCAGGGTCTTCTGTGCTTCCATATGAATTTCAAGATCATTTTTTTCAAGTTCTATGAAGAATATCATTGGAATTACAGTGGAGATTGCATTGAATATGTATATTACTCTAAGTAATATGGCTTGGCTAAAGAAAGTAAATGAGTAGGGGGAGGCCTTTGTTGATAATACCTAGTCCCCAATCTCTTCTTCTGTCTCTGCCCCCTGTCAGCCACAAGCTCCCATTGCCATAATGTTCTGCCTTACCACAGGCCCAGAAATAATGGAGTCAAAGACTAATGACTTAACCCTCTGAAACAATGAGCCAAAGTAAATACTTCCTCCCTTAAAATGTTTTGCTCAGGTATTTGGACTCAGTGACATAAAACTGACTAACACAAATCTATTTTGAAGATAGTTCTATGGGCTGTTGATGAAAATGTGTTTTCTAACTCTGTTGGGCTGTTCTCTAAATGTCTATTAGATAAGTCTGTTTTATCCAAAGTGTTTTTTAATTTCAATTTTTCTTTGTTGGCTTTTTATTTGAATGATCTGTCTATTGATGAGAATGGAGTATTGAAGACATCCACTACTATTTTATCTAGAACTATCTGTCCCTTTATATTCAGCAGCATTTGTTTTTATAAAATTCAGTGCTTCAACATTCAGTACATATATATTTACAATCATTGCAGATCCTTGGTGGATTGATAGCTTTTCCAATATGTAATGACTTTCTTTGAATCTTCTGACTGATTTTGGCTTGAAGTCTGTCTGCTCAGACACAAATAAAGCTACATCTGCTACTTTCAGCTTCCATTGGCCTAGGACATCATTTTCTATCCCTTTACTTTCAGACTGTGCATATCTTTGCTAGTGAGGAGTGTTTCTTGCAAGCAACAAATTGTTCAGTATTGCTTTTGATCAAGTCAGTCAATCAGAGTCTTTTATTTGAAGAATTAAGACATTTATGACTATTATTGAAAGCTGTATACTAGTTCTTGTCATTTTGTAGTTTTTCTTCTGGTAGTTTTGCATAACCTGTGCTCATTTCTTCCTCCTTTTTATATCTTAGAGGTTTGATGACTCACTAAGTTAATTACTCTTATTCCTAATTTTCATTTGCTTGTCTAGTCTTCTAGCATGATTTATTCTTTCTCATCCATTCATGATTGTGTTTTTCTTGCTTTCTGTTCTGGGTGTAGGGTTTCCTTAAGTATCTGCTGTAGTGGAGATAATTTTTTTAATTTGTATTTATCTTTAAAGATTTATTTCTTACTCAACTTTGAAGGATACCTTTGCAGGTTATAGTACTCTAGGCTGGAGTTTTTTCTGGGCTTGAAATACATCATATTGTTCTCTTTTGGTATCTCAACTCTATACTGAAAAATGTTTTGTAACTTTGATGTGCTTTCCTTTACATATGATTTGGCATTTCTCTGTTGAGGCTTTTAATATTCTTTCTTTCTTTCTTCTGAATGTTGACAGTTTAACAGTATTGTGTCATGGAGAGGTTCTTTTCTGATAATATCTGTTTTGGAGTTCTAAATGCTTCTTGTACTTGAATGTCCATCAACTTGTAAAGATTTAGACATTTTCTTGTATTTCAGTGAATACATTTCCTATACCTTTAGATTATGCTTTGTTACTTTTGTGTATACCAAAAATTATTAGGTTTGATCTTTTAATGTTGTCCCATAGGTCTTGAATATTTTGTTCATTCTAATTAGTTTTTCATTATGACTGTCTGAATGTTCCAATTTGTTAACCTGTCCTTAAGCCCTGATATTCTGCCTCCTGTATAATCAAGTCTGTTGGTGAGGCTTTCAACTGAGTCTTTGATTTATTGAGCTTTATACTTCCAAGATTTCTGTTTGATTTTTTTCAGAATCTTTCTTTATTGAATTGTTCTTTTGTGTTGTGTATTATCTTCCTTATTTTGCTTTGCTGTTTATTTGTATATTCTTTAAGTTTGTTGAACGTTTTATAGGCATTCTTTTGAATCTTTGACATTTCATCTATTTCAGTATGACTAGAAGGTGATAATGTACAATTATTAACTTTTGGAGGAGTCACATTGTCTTTACATATTTCTACATTGATATCTGCATAGACATTTTAATTTTATGTGAAGCCCTTCTTAGAGGGCAGCATTCTCTTGGCAATGTGGCCTGGTATGCCAGTCCATCTTGTAAATTTGAGTTTCATTCCAAGAAGACCTCATTGTGTAATTACACTTCATTAGCTGTATTTTGAGAGATTTGCTATAGTTCTTACTGTGTGAAAATATGAGACACCTGTTTTCTCTATAAGTCTTGCAGGAGAGGTATCCTTCTAGAAGTTAAGGCAGGTGTGTTGTAAACCACAAGTATATGAGATTGACACTCTGTGTTTACTCTTTTAGTTTAGTGTGCACTGTGAAGTCTAAAAGTGTATGAGGATGGCCTACATTGTGGTCTTTAGTAAGTGCAGTGTCTATAGGAGCTGTGTTATTTCTTTCTGTTATTGCTAAGAAAGTAAATATCTTGGAACCAGTCTTCAAGATCCCATAACCATGGAATGATCCACAATCACCATCTGGGAGCCTTAATTTCTCTATTATTTAAGTTGATGCATCCACAAAAGTTTGAGCAAAGCTGAGTCATGATGGGATTAAGCTTTGGTGAATGTTATTTTTTTCACCTGGGATAGGAGTATTGTTCAGTAGCAAAGTGTCACAAAGTATGCTCAACATTCTAGGATCAACCCTCAAGACCACTCACAGAGAAAAAGTCAAGTCACCCCTCCACATAAACAAACTAGATACAGAGATGCAGTAAGCTTAAAATAAAAGCCACCACCACAGAAGCCATAACAGAAAAAAGGGTAAGGATAATACAAAATTCTTAGAAGTTAAAAATTAATATAGGATTCAAAACAAAACAGAACATGAAAGGGAATATAAAAGTCAAGCAAAATAGAGGGGAAAAGAATAAAAGAGAGAAGAATATAAAAGAATGAACAAGAAGAAAAGAAAAAGTGAGGAAGGTTTAATTAAAGAATGAAAGTCATAATAAAATAAGGTAAGAATATGAAAAAATGAGAAACACAAATAAAGATGTCAAACACTACAATAGATGGAAGAAAAGAAAAAGTAAAAGAATAACCAAAACAGAAACAAAGTAAAAACAAAGAAGAAAATAACTAGTAAAAATTCCTCTTAGCCTAGGAATTTGTAGTGGGGAGGTTTAATTCTGTACCTTGTAATGTTAGAATTTTCCAGGTAATCAGGCAAGAATCAGGAGCTTATTGTGGTACATGTTGAATATTTCTCAGTGTAAGTCAAGGGGGTTAGGGACATGGTGAATGCTTGAGCCACTTCAGTGAGTCTATGTTACTGATAAAATTTTATCTGTGTATGGACCATGGTGGGCAGGGGATCAACCTCTTTTGAACCTCCTGCCTGCACTTCTGCAGAGCCAATGACTGGGCCACAATAAGCCATATTTTTTTTATTTTGGAAATGGTGTTTTATTTTTATTGCTGTTTTTATTAGCACATATTAATTATGCAACAAAATGGGTTTCATTATAGCATTTTCATAATGCTTGTATTTTGATCATATTCTCTCCATATACATTCTCTTGTCCCCTTTCTTCCCTTCCCTAGATCATTTCCTCTTCTTCAATAGTTTCCCTCCTACTTTCATGTTTTTCTCTTAATCTAAGTTCACATATTAGTGAAAACACGTGATACTTGCCTTTCTGAGTCTGGCTTATTTAACTTGATATGATCATCTCCAATTCCTCCCATTTTTCTTGAAATTACATAATTTCATTTTTCTTTATGACCAAATAAAACTCCATTGTGCATATATTCCATATTTTCTTTATCCATTCATCCACCGATAGGTGCCTAGGCTGATTCCATGACTTGGTTCATGTGGATAGTGCCACAATAAACATGAATGTGCATGTACTCTATTGTATGCTGAATTACATTCCTTCAGATATATTTTCAGGAGTGGTATAGCAGGATCATATGGCAGTTCTATTTTTAATTCTTTGAACACCTCCATTACTGATTCTTATGGTAGCTGGACTAATTTTCATTCTCACCAACATTAGTAAGGGTTTCTTGTCCTCCTACATTCTTATTAGTATTTGTTATTCATTTTCAATGAGCCCCATTTTACCAACCATGTTTTGGCTGTTCATGAGCAGCACCAGTGTCACAAAATCCAATCCTGGATCCAAGCTTCTTTAGCATCTTCCAGAGAAACCTCACGAGGCAGTGCCAAACTTCCCAGCTCTGTACTGAAGAGGTACTTAGTAGGAACTAAGTGATCTGACAGTCTCTGTCTGGCACTCTGTCTGGTCTGGCTCCCTTTTCAAATCATACTGGACTTGTTCCAATTCACTGAAGGCAGGACCACAACTTCTGTACTCTTCACTCCTCATTGTGCCACAACCTCTGCCTCCTACTAGTCAAATCTCTCTTGGTGGTTAGTGACAGACATGCCCCAAAGGCAAGACTGCCTGGAATGGCCAGTCAATGCAATATGCAGTATGGTGTTCATGAGACTCTGGTTTGATATTTCTATCTCTAGACCCCAAAAGAGTCTAGTCACTAATAGGATTCCTCTCAAGATGGCCTCTGGTTACAGTCCTCCCCCAAAGTTTTTTGAAGCAATGGTGCCATCAGTTTCATATAAAATCCCTGAATTGGACCTAAACTCTGTATGGAACTTGGATTTCCCCTCTAACAAGATTGCTAGTCAGTTTCCAGTCTAGTGATTAATTGTACTCCCATCTCAGCTTATCTTAACACTGGCCATATAGCACTCCCTGACCTCACCAGCTTGTAGATTGTTCTACTTCTATTTCTGTACTACATTTCTAACTCTCTCTATTATTTGGGACCTCTAGTCACTTCTTTATTAGTTCTCAAAATTTTTTCTCACTTTCTCTCCACTAGATATCGTCTCTCTTCTGTTGGTTTGAACCTTCTCACTTGCAGCATCAAAGGTTACCATTTCAGCTATAACCCCTGACATTATATCTTTGAAGAATAAAGGCCACTAATTTTATAGAATGTGCTTGTTTTGAGCTGTTAAGATAAGTACAATAATTATTATAGGTGCTCAGTAAGTTGATATGAGTCTGTCCTACATGAATTTTAATTGGCTTTCACTTCTTTTACAAAGTAGAATTTTTGAAAATAAATAGCCATATTAATCATAGAATACCAATCCTCCTTAACTTGTTGCAAAATAAGAATTATTAACACCATATTGGATATGGATAGTGCTATGCGAACTACCTATAGCTTGTAATAATCATTACTATACATTCAGGTCAACTATTTTAGCTTCCACATAAGGGAGAAAGAAGATGTGGTACTTGTCTTTCTGTGACAGGGTTATTTCACTCACCATAATATCCTCCAGTTCTATCCATTTCCTGCAAGTGGCCTTATTGCTCAATGACATTCCATTATGTACACATACTACATTTTCTTTTACCATATACTTGCCACTGGGTACCTAGGTTGTGTCCTTAGCTAAGATGAAGAGTGTGGCAGTAACTATGAAGTGGAACCTTGTTTGGTATGGTGGCAAATGATGTACCCTGGTTAATATTGCATAATAAATTTTCCCCAAAATGTAACAGCAGAAAACAAAAAGATATATGTCATTTTTGCTCATTATTTCATGCCTCAGGAATTTGGGAAGGACTCAGCTTGGCAGTTGTCTTTTGGAGTCTCTCCTGGGTTTGCACCTAGGTGTCATTTAGGGCTGAAGTCATGTGGAGCCTTCACCATGCTGAGAATCCAGGATAGTTTATTCGTATGACTGTAGCTAGAAGTTAGGTTGGGGCTACTGAGTAAACCACACACATATAGCTTTCTTAGAGCTTTTATCATGAAATGGGTTGGATCTTGTCGAAGGCTTTTTCTGCATCTATTGGGATGATCAAGTGGTTTTTGTCTTTGCTTGTATTAATGTGCTGTATTATATTTATAGATTTGTGTGTGTTGAACCATACCTGCATCCCTGGGATGAAGATGACTTGGTCATTGTGTATGATCTTTCTGATGTGTTGTTGGATTCAGTTTGCCATTATTTTGTTGAGGATTTTTGCATTGATATTCATTAAGGAAATTGGCCTATAGTTCTCCTTTTTGGAGATGTCTTTGTCTGGTTTGGGGATGAGAATAATATTGCCCTCATAAAACGAGTTAGGCAGTGTTCCTTCCCTTTCTATTTCATGGAACATTTTAAGGAGGGTTGGTATTTAGTTCTTCTTTAAAGGACTGATAGAATTCAGCAGTGAATCCATCAGGTCCTGGACTTTCCTTTTTGGGGAGACTCTTAATTGCTGTTTCATTTCGTTTTGTGTTATAGATCTATTTCGGTGATTAATATCCTCTTGGTTCAGTTTTGGATGGTTGTAAGTATCTAAAAATCTATCCATTTCTTCAAACTTTTCAAATTTATTTAGACTATAGGTTCTCAAAGTAGTCTCTGATGATTTCCTGGATTTCTGTGGTGTTTCTTGTTATCTCCCATTTTGCATTTCTGATTTTACTAATTTGAGTTTCTTCTATCCTCATCATTTTAGTCAGGTTTGCCAGGGGTCTGTCAATCTTATTTATTTTTTCAAAGAACCAGCTTTTTGTTTCATTAATTATTTGTGTGGAGGGTTTTTTTGTTTCTATTTTGTTTATTTCAGAACTTACTTTAATTATTTCTCTCCTTCTGCTTGTTTTTGGGTTTGCTTGTTCTTGTTTTTCTAGGAGTTTGAGCTGCAGTATTAAATCATTGATTTGAGATCTTTCTGACCTTTTAATATATGCACTCATGGCTATAAACTTTCCTCTTAAGACAGCCTTTGCTATATTCCATAGGTTCTGGTAGGTCATGCTCATTAACTTCCAGGAACCTTTTAATTTCCTCTTTTATTTCATCAATGACCCATTGAATATTGAGCAATGTGTTGTTCAGCTTCCAGTTGTTTGCATGTTTTTTTACTGCTGTTTTTGTTGATAATTTCTAGTTTTAATGCATTGTGGTCAGATAGAATGCAAGGGATTATTTCTGCTTTCTTATATTTGCTGAGGCTTGCTTTGTGCACTAAGATATGATCAGTTTTTGAAGAAAGTCCCACAATCACTGTGCTGGAGTTTATATATGTTTTTAGGTCCTTCAAAGTATGTTTGATGAAATTGGGTGCATTGACGTTGGGTGCATATAGGTTGATAATTGTTATTTCCTTTTAGTGTAGTTCACCTTTTATTAGTGTAATGGGTCCTCTTTATCTCATTTGATCAATGTAAGTTTGAATTTTATTTTATCCGAGATAAGTATTTGTACCCCTGCTGTTTACAGGGGCCATTTGCTTGGTAGATCTTCTTCCAGACTTTCACTCTCAGCCAGTGCTTGTTTCTGTAGATGAGGTGGGTCTCCTGTAGGGAGCAGATTGTTTGATCTTCCTTTTTAATCCAGTTTGCCAATCAGTGTCTTTTGATGGGGGAATTACATCCATTAATGTTTAGTGTTAGTATTGATAGGTATGTGGTGATCCCTGTCATTTAGTTGTCTTTGTTGTTTAAGGGTTTGATTGTGTGTAGCTGAATCAATGTTACTCTCTACTTTCTTGCCTTTTCTTCTCCTGTGGTTTGGTGCTACCTGTCCTTTCATGGTTTTGTTTGCTTTCACTTTCTGTGTGCAGAATTCCTTGGAGAATCTTTTGTAGTAGTAGCTTGGTGATCATATATTGTTTTAGTTTCTGCTTATCATGGAAGACTTTTATTTCTCCATCTATTTTGAATAATAGTTTTGCTGGGTAGTGTATCCTAGGGTTGAAGTTATTTTTATTGAGTGCCCAGAAGACCTCACTCCATCCTCTTCTTGCTTTGAAGGTTTCCATGGAGAAATCTGCTGTGATTTTGATGGGTTTACCTTTGTATGTTATTTGTGTCTTCTCTCTTACAGCCTTCAATACTCTTTCTCTAGTCTCTATGCTTGTTTTAATAATATGTTGTGGAGTCATTCTGTTTTGGTCAAGTCTGTTTGGGAAATTTTCTGTTATTTTGTTAAACATATTACACATTCCTTTTGCTTGCTCCTCTTCTCCTTCTTCAATGCCCATGATTCTCAGGTTTGGTCTTTTAATGGAGTCAGTGAGTTCTTGCATATTCCTTTACAGGTCTTGAGTTGTTTGACTAACAGTTTTTCAGTTTTTCCTTTAATTACCAATTCATCTTCAAGTTCTGAGATTCTGTCTTCTGTTTGTTCTATTCTGCTGGATGGCTTTCCATTTTGTTTTGTATTTCTGTTTCATTCTTTTTTCTGAGGTTTTCCATGTTGTGGGTCAGTTCCTCTTTAATGTTGTCAATTTTCATCCTTAATTCATTTATCTCTCTACTTATGGTATTTTCTGTTTCATTTTGGTGTTTATTTAGGGCTCCTGTGATTTCATTCATTTGTTTTTGTATTGGAATTTCTTGAGTGCCTCTTGTATGTTTTGTTGACCATGTCTATTAACATCTCCATGAAATTCTCAGTGATTACTTGCAGGATTTCTTCTTTCAGAGTGTTCTTGTGGGCTTCCTTGGGTTCTTTGGCATAGTTTATCTTTGCTTTGTTGGAGTCTGGATCTGGGTATCTGTTTTCTTCATTTCCCTCGGAATCCTGTACTAATTTATTTTTGGAGGGGAATGGTTTCCATCCCTTTTTGTCTTCCCATTTTTCCTCTTTGCACTGTTTCTCTCCCTGGACTATGTGTAATTTAGTGTTAGCTGAGTTACAATAGTGAAACTAACAAAATCAAGGAAGAAGGAGAATATAGAGAAAGAGAGAGAAGTAGAAGGAAAAAAAGAAAAAATTAAAAAAGAGAGTACCAAGGAATACAGCAGAGACAGATGGTGGGCCATCAAAGAGCAAACCAGACAGCCAAACCTTTAAAGGAAGGCAAATAAACAAACAAACAAACTATATATCTAGATAGATAGATAGATAGATAGATAGATAGATAGATAGATAGATAAAATAAATCACCAGTTCAGGAATTTCAGTCTTAGTAGTTCTGCTGTTGCTCCTTTAGCATCTAGATCTGTCTGTGTCTCCTATACAGGCTTGGAGCCCTCCTGTAGTGTGTGACAGGTGGGTGGGGTCCCATGGGCCCACAGGCAGAGGCCTGTTGTTGAGGCAATCTAGCAAGCCTTTGGAGCTAGAAGTCATGAATGCCTGTGGAACAGGCAGGCCTTAGGAGCACAGCCCAGTGGAGCAGAGATCGTGCAGACCTGTGCAGGTCTTAGCAGGTCTTAGGGGCTTGGGCCCAGAGTGGAGATTGTGAATGCCTGTGGATCGCCAGCTTGGCAGGCCTTAGGGGCACAGGTGGGCAGAATGGAGATCATGCAGGCCTGTGCAGTCCTGAGGGGCACCGCCTGGCAGAGCAGAGATTGTGCATGCCATGGATCACAGGCTTGGCAGGCATTAGGGGCATGGCCCAGCAGAGCAGAGATTGTAAATGCTTGTTGATTGCCAGCCTGGAAGGTCCCAGGGGTGCAGCCCAAACAGCAGAGATCATGCAGGCCTGTGCTGGCCTTAGGAGCACAGGCCCTGCGGGGCAGAGATGGTGAATGCCTATGGATCACCAACTTGGCAGGCTCTAGGGGTGCAGCCTTGCCAAACAGAGATCCTGTGGGCCTGTGCAGGCCTGAGGGGCATGGCCTGGCGGAGTGGAGATCATGCGTGCCTGTGGATCCCCAGCTTGGCAGGCCTTAGGAGTGCAGGCCTGGCAGAGATCATGAATACTCGTGGATCACAGGCCCAGCAGGCCTTAGGGGCACAGCTGGGCAAAGCGGAGATTGTGTGGGCTTGTACAGGCCCAAGGGGTGCAGTCCAGAGGAGATCGTGCGGGTCTGAGTGGGGGAGTTTGGTGGATCGTGGCCCCAGCAGGGCTGAGGAGTGGGCCAAAGGATCAGAGATCCCATGGCCTGTGGAGCAGCGGCTCCGAGGTGCCTATGGGGCGGGGCTTGGCATGCAGCACCAGCCGCTCTTTCAGCAAGTCATGGTGTGGAGAAGCCTTCCACAAGCTATGGGTTCAGAGTGTTGATGTTTCAGCTCTCCCTGGTTTCTCTTAGGTTTTTTTTTTATCAAGCCACCTTATATGGACTTTTAAAATTGACATTATATTTGAAAAATCAGAGAAATCCTTCAGAAAGGATTGTGTTTGTCCTCTAGACACTTTTTTTAAAGGTATGTCACCTTATTTTACAAGAACAGGAGTAGAAACTGGGCACCCAGTCATTTGAGGAATTTTCTGCCCTTCATTAACTCTTTCTTCTATAGTTCAGAGCTCCTGGTTATCCCTTGCCCATCCTTGAGTTACACTTCTGTTCCCTCAGCTTTGCTGAAATACCTCTGCTGAGCTTTTCAGAGCCTCAGCTATTAAATTTTGAGCAACCAAATGCCTCAAAGGAAAAATGGCTCATCTTAATCCTTTACTTTCTCTAAACTTTGCTACAAAAATTCTGTTACCCTCAGAACTCTATGATGCTTTCAAATGGTACTGATTTATTCCTACTTTTTAGTTTAAAACAGAAAAATCTGGCATAGTCAGAAGCAGAAATCTCTATTCAGTAAGTTAATTCTGAAGATAGGAAATTATTATAGCTTTCATTTTGAATGTTACCACTTTTTTTTAGTTTAATTCAATGTCCTGTTCTTCAGTCCCTTCTGTAGGAAACCAGACCCAGCTGTGGCACCAGTACATTGTTTCCTTCTCTGACCCAGAGGGCTCTGCCACTTCAAAGGGAAGTGCTGCCAACAGCTCAGGTGAGGAAGTCCCACAGAACATAGACCTTCTCCTTCCCTGTGGACATGCCCACTGACCTGATCTCTCTCTCTTCAGACAGCAGACAGCTGCGCCTGGTGGATGGGGGTGGTCGCTGTGCAGGGAGAGTGGAGATCCTGCAACAGGGCTCCTGGAGCACCATCTGTGATGACAGCTGGGACCTGAGCGATGCCCACGTGGTCTGCAGACAGCTTGGCTGTGGAGTGGCCCTGCATGCCATGGGCTCTGCTCACTTTGGGGAAGGATCGGGGCCCATTTGGCTAGATTACTTGAACTGCACAGGAAAGGAGTCCCACATGTGGGAGTGTCCTTCTCGGAGCTGGGAGCAGCATGACTGCAGACACAAGGAGGATGCAGGGGTCATCTGCTCAGGTCTGCACGGCTCTCTGTGCATAGGATGGGGAGGAGGAGGGAAGGTCTTAAAGATGGCATCTGAGTCCCAAGGATGGTGAGGGTAGTTGCTGAAAGGCCCAAAGGGGAAGGAGGTTCCCTAACAGTGGCTGGCTTTCTGGCAGACAGATGATCTGCTTCCATTTCCTCCTGTGGCATCTGAAGTTTTGGTCTTTCCTTCTCAGTATTGTCCCCTGATACCTTAATTTCTTACAATATCAATTTGAAAGCAGGGCTCACTCTTCACTTACCTGTGGGTGCAAAACACTGAGATGCAGTGTAGTAGTTCCCTTTCTACTTTAATTACTGGTCAGTATCTTAAAACAACACACATTACTATGTAGGTTAGAAATCTGACCTCAATCTGGCTGTGCTAAAAACAAGCTGTCATCAGGGCTGCACTCCTCTGAGCCCCCAGGAGAGTCATTTCTTCACCCTTTCTAGTCTCTAGAAGCTGCTTACATTCTTTGGTCTATGACCCTTTTCTTCTTCTTTAAGCCACCCATGTTGCAACTCCCCAGAATGAGAGAGGGTCTCCAGGATGGTATCTGAGCCCCAGTGTCAGAGAAGGGAATAGTCCAATAGTCCAAAGGACCAGAGAGGAAGGAAGCTTGCTCTCCAGTGTCTGGATTTCTAGCAGAAAAGTTGATAAGATTCTTCCATTCCCTCCTGTAGTTGAGGATCTGGTCACTCTTTCATTTCTTACAATGTTCATTTCAAAGCAGTTTTCTCTCTTTAGTCCACCTGTGGGCACAAACACTGAGACCCACTGTATTAGCTTTCTACTGCTGTTATAGCAAATTACCCCAGATGTAAGGTTTAAAACAATGAAAATGATGATGTTGATGTTGTGTAGGTTAAAGTGGCCTGTTTCTGGCTGGGCTAAAAAACAAGCTGTCAGATGGGCTATAGTCTTCTGAGCCTCTGGGGAAGAGTCAATTCCTAACCTTTTCTAGCTTCTAGAAGCTGCCTACCTTCTTTGGTTTATGATCCCTTCCTTCTTTAAACCTATCATGTTGCTACTCTCTGACCATATCCCCATGGTCACTTCTCCCTCTAACCAGGGACAGAAAAGCTTATCTGCATTTAAGGATATAGGACCCAAGGATATTTTTATCAGAGGACAAATGAGCAAGCTCCCACAGCTTCCTAGCTCACATGCAAAATAACAGGTCCTTGAGACCCACAAACATGAAAAGCATTTCGAGGTGTCTCACAACAATGAGTCTTACAAGGTGGAAGTTTTAGCAAGGATTTATTTTAGTATAACAGGGTGTAGTAGAACAAGATGGGGGTGGGGAGAAACATTTTCTAACCTCCATGCAGGAAATAGGAGCAAAGATTCAAAATGGGGGTTCAGTGTCTTATACTTTCTTGGGATGGAAGAATCCACACCATAAGTCTAACAACCCTAACCATTAGATAGTGGTTCTGAGTACCTAAAATTGGAACTGTGTATTATTGTGAAATACAGAGATGTTATCTAGACCTACCCAAAACACAGACACCATAGGTAAGTTTTAGCACTTCCCTTTGCCAAACAAGCCTTTCCCTCTACCTATTAGAGGATCCTTGTAACTTGTTAACATCTGAAAGAGGAAGGCAGATTCTGGTAACCCCTTTAAGTCCACCTGTTCATATAACTTAACATCTAAAAGGAGATGGGAGAGGGTTAGATGCACTGGATTTTCAGTTTTTACTTCCTTGTTTCAATGTCTGAATCTGGCCCTTTAAAAACTTTTTTTAAATAATATAATTTCCCTGTCTTTTCATTGATCTATCCTGCCTCAGATATAATTAGATTAGGATCATCTGGTTAATCCAGGGTAACCTTACTATGAAAACACCTCACCTTCATACTCTCTGCAAAGCCCCTTTGCTTTGTGAGTCAGCATATTCACAGGCTTCAGGAATTAGAAAGCAGACATAGTTGGGACTCCATGACTCTTTCCACCCACTGTTCACACTCTTTTTTGAAGGGTTTCTTAGAAGTTTAGTCAGGAAATAAGGCTCCTTCTTTATTCATTCTCTACTTCATCATTGCTGCAGAAGTAGAAAGAAGGGTACAAGTTGGAAAATGGAGAAAGAGGATAAAAGTTTGTCTTTTCACAAAGTGGGCATTTCCTCATCAGAGTCAGCAACAAGCATTCACCACTTAGGCATAAAGCAAACCAGAACACTAACAGCTGAATGCCTACTCTGCCCTGTTTTCTCCTCTTGGTTTCAGAGTTCCTGGCCCTCAGGACAGTGAGTGAAGATCAGGAATGTGCTGGGTGGCTCGAGGTTTTCTACAACCAGACCTGGGGCAGTGTCTGCAGCAGCCCAATGGATGCCACAACCTTGTCTGTGATCTGCAGACAGCTTGGCTGTGGGGAAAGTGGGAGTCTCAAATTTTCTGTGGCTCCCAGAAAAGGTTCTAGACCCCGCTGGGTCGATGGAATCCAGTGCCGGAAAACTGATACCTCCCTCTGGCAGTGTCCTTCTGACCCTTGGAAATACAGATCTTGCTCTTCAAGGGATGAAATTTATGTCATGTGTGCAGGTGAGCTACTGTCTATTTTTATGTTTCTGTCCTCTTCCTGTGGGTTGCCATTAGTGAAACTGTATTTTCAAATCTGGAAGATGAGTTAAAATAAGTCTACAAAATTAATTTTTGTTTTGTTTTTGTCCTCTAAAACTGACCTTACCTCATTAATTTCTCCTAATTGTCCCTATGTCACACTCCTCATCTCACTCTCTAGACCCTTTAAACACTGTAAGAGCTGCCTATTGGAGTCTTACTCCTCCTTAGCTAAGTCCCCACCCTAAATCTCATGAATTAAAATACATCTACACACCAACAGCTCCATAATATCACCTCCTCAGTTTACCTCTGCTCTTAGCTCCAAATTCATGTATTCAATTTCTTCTTAATAATCACACTTGTATATCTTATGGGAAACCCACATTTAGCTTTCCAAATTAGAATGTTGACTCCACTTTCAATCCCTGCTCCTGATTTCTCTTGCCTTCTCTCTTCTCCACTTCAGTTAATGCCACTACCATTACTCCATTACTTAAGATCAGTACATAATAGTTAACCTCATTTCTCCATTTTCCTCTCTCTCCTCTCCCCATATAATAGCATGTTCTGCTGCCTCCATTTCTACATATATCTTAATCCTCTTCCTCCTTCCATCTCACTTCATCTTAATTTGTTAAAGATCACCTGTTGCCTGGATCATTACAACTATCTCTAGTGGTCACCTAAATTCACTCCTTCTCTTCTATAATACTTTCTCTGCCAGAAAAAAAAATATTTTAAAAATTAGTTAACTTGTTTTTCTTTGCCTATCTACCTCTGTGGCTTCTTCCTGAATTTAAGACAAAACCCAGAACTGTTATTCTGTTGACAAATTCTTACATGAGCTGTCCCCCTTCTCACCTCTCACTTCTCCTCTCCTATTTCTCTTCCATGCATTTCCCTTACACGTTGTTTATCTTTGTGTTCATTATCGTTTATTTCCCCGTGGACTTTCCAGTGTGTTCTCTTCTTAGGCTTTTGTACAAGCTGTTCTCTTTGCTGAATAATCTGAGAATAGGCAAGAAAAGTAGGATAGTTAAATGTGTTAGTATTGTGTTAGTATATTGAGGTCATCAGTAAGTAAAAATTGAAAAGTGCCTGAATGTTAAATTTAAGTAGCTATAAGTCATTAAATATCCAAATGAGATACTTTTAGGGTGAGGTAGTTGTGGGGGTTGTAAACTAGAAATAAATCTATCAAAAAATAAGGAGGAGTAAATGAAAAATGTAGGTACAAACCCTTTGAGAAACTGACTGTGAAGGTGAAAAAGTGAGAACTGAGGTGTCAGAGTATTTTATTTAATGCTGCTGGAAATACATGAATTTTAACTACCAAGTTGATTAATGCATTGATGTATTGTAGGATAACCCACATTTAGAAGTGGCAAGACACATTTCATTGTGCCTTAGGTACAAAAACAATTAAAAACCATGTCATAGGAGTCTATAATTAGTCTAATTAGCATAAATACTAGAAGAGATGTAGCCATCTGTTGTTCTCAGACTTTGAAGGATACTACCAGAGAGAGGGATGAGACTATGAGTTGTTTTAAGAAGCAGAGCTGTGACTGGTGGATAGAGGTTACAAGAGTGCAGGGTTGAGTTCACTCTAAGTAACACAAACAAGCCTCACCCACGTTTGGTCCCTCAGGAATGAATAATGCTATCTGTCTTGTTAAAGAACACTGGAAACAGGATAGGATGGCTGCCCACCTTCCCTTTACTTCCTGCTTTTGTCTCTTCCCTGAATCAGCCACATTGTTTTTGCTGAGTTTGTACGTGTTTGGCTTTAAGGGATTTATATTCTTTCTCAGATTTGCTTTAGGCTTACATATAAACCATTTGCTTCCATCTTGCTTAAATTGCAAAAGCATTATTTAATCTTTGAAAGTAAGACATGCAAAAATGTAAGATAGTCACATCACTCCTCATCCATTCATATTCCTCTGACATAAATAGGATTAACAGGCTAGAAGGACTATTTTCAAAATCCTCCATCATCATAGAAATATGCCTGAATTCATAATATGCATTAAAATTTTGATCTTGATGAGGTCTTTTTTACTTATTTTAACAATATCAAGGTATCATACACGTTAAGGTTAATACTTAATCTTAAATTATGTATATTATTCTTTTTTTTTCTTTTATTATTCATATGTGCATACAAGGCTTGGGTCATTTCTCCCCCCTGCCCCCACCCCCTCCCTTACCACCCACTCCGCCCCCTCCCTATCCCCTCCACCCCTTCAATACCCAGCAGAAACTATTTTGCCCTTATTTCTAATTTTGTTGTAGAGAGAGTATAAGCCATAATAGGAAGGAACAAGGGTTTTTGCTGGTTGAGATAAGGATAGCTATACAGGGAGTTGACTCACATTAATTTCCTGTGGATGTGTGTTGTTACCTTCTAGGTTAATTCTTTTTTATCTAACCTTTTCTCTAGTTCCTGGTCCCCTTCTCCTATTGGCCTCAGTTGCTTTTAAGGTATCTGCTTTAGTTTCTCTGCGTTAAGGGCAACAAATGCTAGCTAATTTTTAGGTGTCTTACCTATCCTCACCCCTCCCTTGTGTGCTCTCGCTTTTATCATGTGCTCAAAGTCCAATCCCATTGTTGTGTTTGCCCTTGATCTAATCTCCACATATAAGGGAGGACTTACGGTTTTTGGTCTTTTGGGCCAGGCTAACCTCACTCAGAATGAGTATATTGTGTATATTATTCTTAAATTGGCTTTTCTCACTTAACAATATACCATGAATATTCCTCAAGGTATATTTAAGTTTGCCAATGGTTTTACAGATAGATGATAGGTAGATGGATAGATAGATAGATAGATATACAGTTTTTAATAGCTATCATCATGCTATTTTCTGGAACTAATTATTTTCAATTTCCATCTTCTTATCTAGATAGAAAACAGTGCCTTTTTGGTAACCTGAACATTAGTCAAAGAACATACAGAAACTAAAAATTGATAGTTACAAAGTCTACAATTTTCAGCTTAAAATTCTTAAAAGTGAAAATCAATATAACATATTGCATTGATCCTGCATTGCAATATTTCAAAGCATCAAATAGATGAGGACTGAAAAGTATCCATGACACTTGCATTCTCACAGTGGTTTCCCTTCCTTCAGCACATGCTTCATTAAATTTTACCTTGAATAATATGCTAGGGATTGCTTGAAATCCCCAGTAGGGAAAATATTTCAACAAATATTTTAAAAGCAGATGCTTGCTCTTCTTCTCATGTCTATTTCTCCACCATTTTGGTTTATTTTCCTTTTCCACCTGGTGGCTAATGAGACATTAAACCATAAGACCGTATGTTGATGATATTTTTCCTTCAAGACACGATTGAGAGGTAGTGACGTCTCAAATTCTAAAAGTAAGCAACCACCCAACAAGTCCTGCCATCATTTTCAGATGTTCTCTCCATAGGGTAGGAAGTTGGACAAGATAATATGGAAAATATATACCAATTCTAGTATTTTCTAACAAGTACCATGTATATTTTGCAATTATGTGTATTTTTTTTGTTTTAATTTTATGTAGCTTTTTTTTAGTTCTGTGCTATTTCTGTGTCTTCTCATGTGTTATTTTTCATCAGTGTATTTATTTGAGTTTTGTGCAGAAATTTCTTCAACCACCTATCTGGTATCCACTTGTTTGATTATTCTGAGTCCTATTTGTTTTATTCCTTTCATAGAAATCTTTTTCTTCTTTCAATTTGTTTTATAATTTTCTATTAAAATTAAGTGTAATATTGAATACAAATGACTTTTGTGATTATACACTAAGTATATTTTAATGACCAATATTATTACCACAAATCATTGATATTGCTTTATATTTCACTTATTATCCTACCATTGATCAAGAATTTACAGGATTTACTTTTAATCATATTTTACAAAGAAACAGATAAAATAATTTCAGTGGTGATAAGGGTTGTGCTATAGTGAATGTCGCAACCCCAGCCTGTTAGACTAATTCTTATGCTGGTTCTCTCACCTGTTATCTGGGCTGAGACCAGTACTTCTGAGAGCCTGGTCTGGGCAAGACCCCCACCCCTGACCCAGAACTTCCCCACTGTCTGTTCCTGCAGGAATGAGACCCAAGAGCTGTCCAGCCACTGCCCCCTGCACAGGTACCTCAGCCCTCCCCCCTCTTTCATGGGTCCCAGGGGCTCCTTCCCTTCTACCAAGGCAGTAAGAGGAAGTGTGGCTGCTTTTTCAGACAGAGAGAAGCTTCGTCTCAGAGGAGGAGACAACGAGTGCTCAGGGAGAGTGGAGGTTTGGCATGAAGGCACCTGGGGTACAGTATGTGATGACAGCTGGAGCCTGGCAGAGGCAGAGGTTGTGTGTCGGCAGCTGGGCTGTGGCTCTGCCCTGGAGGCCCTGAGGGAAGCTGCCTTTGGCCCTGGAAATGGAAGCATCTGGCTGGATGAGGTGAAGTGCAGAGGAAGTGAGTCTTCCCTGTGGGCTTGCATGGCACCACCATGGGGGCAGAACAACTGCAAGCATGAGGAGGATGCAGGTGTGAGATGCTCAGGTGAGTGGCAAGGCCAGGATGTTGGAGCCAGCTTGGCCATTTTCCTGGAATTTACTGTGTGTCTGGAATTTACCTTGGTTTCCCCACTCTGACTCTACAAGCAGCTTTCTGCTAGCTCTGCAAAATTACAAGCCTCCAGCGAGCTCCGTGAGCTCTGTAATGTTTCCTGTGACTGTGACCTCATTCTATAGGGAGGTGGGGGACAAACTCTGTAAGTATTTAATCCAGCTCCTGACATTGATCAGGGCTCAGAGTTTTGAGAGATTATCTCCCCTGAGTCTCTAGCAAAATAAACTCCTTGACTTTGTTTCCCTCATCATTCCCACAACAGGGAAAATGGTCACAGATGGAATGTGTTTGTCCCCAAAACAGTGCCCAGCTGACCTGTAGTCCTGTGCTCTGGCCCTGGACTGCTCTAGCTCTGAATCTTCTGGTCTCTGGAAGAGAACCATGTGTCCATGGTGGTAGGTGTTACCCAGAGACTTTTCAGACCAACCCAGTACGGTGACCCATTTTTCTTCTCTTCTTTCCAGGTGGAAGGACAACAGCTTCCCCCACTACTAAAAGTAAGTGGTTCTTCTGCTCTAAGCCATGCCATAGAGGAGATGCTTAGGTTTTCAGGCACCTGCATTATTGGATATGTAAATTTCTGGGAAAATTACAGTAGGCCTGCTGAACAGGTGTGTAAGCAAACTTGAGGTTTATCAAATTGTAGCAGCCATAGGGCTCCAAAGGCTCCTTAGCATGTGCCACTGAGGCTCAGCAGATAGTCAACAAAGCTCTGGGTAGAACCGTGGGTATAACATCTTGAGGTTCAGGCAGGCCCACTGTATCTGATCTGGTGACTTCATGGTCCAGAGGACTCAGGAGATGACCAGAATAAATGGATTTTCCTGAGCTAATGACCTTCTCTAAATACTAATGAACCTTTTTCTTCCTCAGACACCAATTCAGTCCCAGCCCCAGTCCCTGGCATCTTCTCCATAGCTTGGATCCTCTGCATTATCCTGGGAACTCTTCTCCTCCTGGTCCTTGTCATCCTGGGGACTCTACTGCACAAATGGAGAGCAGAGGGCCAAGGTGGAGCTTAATGATGACAGTAACCTGGAAAGGATGTGGGGAGAGAACTAAACCAGTTGTGATTTTTTTTAAAGTACATGTTTTACTTTTCATTCTCATTATTTGGAAACCTGCCTTCTCTGCTATAAACTTCAGTGGTCAAAAGACTTGAAGCCTTGGTCCTTGGTTGAATATGGAAACTCTTAAATATGATAGCTTATCATGTAGACAGTGTCAGTGGAGACTGAGTGTAGGATCTAGGTAGATTCAGGAAACTGAATTCTGTTCCATGAAGCAGAGAGCTAAAGAAGAGACCTTCACAAGAAGGGTTTCTCCATGAATGAGTACTGGGAACACAGAAGGTTTTGTCTGGTGGTATGAAAACAGTTCCAAGAGCAGTCTCTGAACTAATGCTGTTTTCCCCAGCCTTATACAGTTTTGAAGAATCTTCAGATGAGCCCTTGTACCAGGAGATAGTTTATCCTGTGAATTCAGAAAAGGACAACATGTTGGATAACCCAGGTATGTCCTGTACCCTCATTTCTGTTCATGAATTGGCACTTGCTGAAGATGTGTATCTTCAGCAAACACAGACTCCCAACACTAACCCAACATCCCACAATGTATTTGTCAGCTCTTCATTACTATGAAAAAATACCTGATAGAAAGAGGCAATTTAAAGAGGACAGTTTTGTTTTAGTTCACAGTTTTACAGATTTCGCTCCATGGTCACATGACCTCATTGCTTTTGGTGCTGCAGCGTGTCAGCACAAATGGAGAGCACATGGTAGAGCAGATGTTCACCTTATGTTGAACAAGGAAGGAAAGGGGAGAGGAAAAGACTTGTCACATAATCCTCTTGGAAGACATGCCCCCAGTGATCTAAGTCTTCCCACCTGTCCCCACTTCTGACAGTTTCCAACAACTTCGAATACCACCAAGTTACTAATCAAGCCTTTATCACCTTGGCCTTTGGGGGTTTGGGGACAGAATAGCACATGATCAGCCTCTTTCTAAGGCAGGAGCTCTAAGCCCTCTCTCTACAAGTGAACATTACAGATTTCTTCTGAACCATAACACTGGGCCTCTTTATATGTACTTGTCTGATGACTCAATGTCTAAGCTGCCCTCTTACACAGGGGACAATGAGGAGAAGGCAGACCCTGAATCTGGTCCACATAATAAAGATAGGTCTCCCCTTGCATGGTGGGGATAAAGAGGCAGAATCTCATCAAAGAAAACTCATGGCTGTGACTAGGATAGGAAGGGTTGATTTGCTGCAGTTCAAAACACAGTTTTCCTCTCTGCATATCTGTGACCTCAGAAAGAGAAAGGTCAGGCTCAATTCGGTCACTATATGAAGCTACTTCTGTTGTCTCACAGACCTATGTCAAATGTGTTATGATGCACTCAAAGTCTATACTTGTTTAAAATGACATCAGAAAGTGATCATCTCTAAAATACTATGGTGAGAGATAACACTGGGTTCATTAGGTTTTAATCTTAGAGTGATATGTGAATCGTTTCTGGAATGTGTGAATATAGAGAAAAAATTGATGTTGATAATCCCTTGAATACATGGGATGCATGGTGCTGATATTTCTCAATTACTAGAAGTCCTTCTTTATAAGAGATATGAGAGGAACACATTAACCCTAGCTTGGGGAGCCACGTGGTAAAAGTGGACAGCAATTGAAAGTGGACACGATTGTCCAGGAGAATTTTGTGGAGATGGTATCATCAGGCCAACAGAGCAATAGAAAAGATTGAAAGCCCAGGCTCCTATGTATAAGATTGGTGGGATCCCCAGTCTGCAGGTGAGAGAAACACAAGCTTCACTCTCTCTGACAGCTCAATGTCTCCTGCTACCTCAAGGCACCTGAATAGCCTGGACTCTCTTAGTCCAGATTCAGTCTACCTCAGCCACTAATATGTATATTTAGAGTTTAAACTCTCTAACATAAGCCTTAAAATTGTGCCAAAACTCACAGAATAATAAATTATGATATTGTATTTTATGGGAGGAAGTTTTAATAAAATATTATTGGCCTAAATATACTGAACAGTTACAGGTTTTACATAATTTGTAAGTACATTGAGATCAAATACATGCCTTTGGAAAACCATTGGAATATGGTGCCTGCATTTATCAACTATTAGAATCTTTGCGTTAGAAGAGACATAAGACATCACCTAGATGAACTCAAATTTTGCCTTTTTTTACCATGTTCTTTGTCTGGTTTCAGAACCTCCAGAACAGCGTGATGTTGCTACAGGAAATGGTTATGATGATGTTGAAGAGTTACCTGTTCCTGAAGTCCCTACTTCCCCTGGGTTGAGTGACAAGTATCTTTCCCCAGAAAAGGAAAGTGGTGCCAGGTATTCTCAGACAGGTGTGTCAATGGCTTTGTCTCCAATCGTCTTGCTTCCTCACCATGTGATGGAAGAGTTTAGACCCATTAGTCCTCAGCTTTTGTTCACTAAGTAGCCTTGTTTACTAGGTGATATCAGATCTTCCCTGCCCATGGTTTATTGTAGCTATTCCATCTGTTGCTTAAGGAGAAACATATTGTGTTCCCCATGTCCATGCCCATCGCTGACTTGGTATAGACTTCTCTGTATGAATTTAAGAGTCTTTACGACGTTGTTACTATTTTTAACTGTGAAATCAAAACAGTGTTCTGACAGTAAATAGGGGTAATCTTTCCAATTGTGAAAATTAATCCGGAAACCTTTTAATTAGTAAGGTAACTTAAACCTATGAGCTATCAACTTTTGTTTTAGGGAATGCAACCAAACATTTGAATTTGACACTGCCCAAAATTAAAGAAAATGTAGAATGGTCTTTTTTTTCTTCTATCCCATTTATTGTTCAAATATTCATTGAACATTTTATTTCTACATGTTACATAATTTACTGTTATTATTTTTGCTTTAAACAGTTTTTTTCTCATTTAAAGAAAACTGTCCAAATGAAAAAAATTTCCATTTAATTGTACCTTTACTATATCTGGTTCTTTTCACCATTATATGAAGATGAAAGATTTCAACTTTATTCATTTTCTTTTAGCTTCAAGAATAGTGTAGTCAGCTGGTGACAAATTTTCTCAGCTCTGAAAACATGTTTATTTCAACTGTATTTCTGAATGAAACTGGATATAGAAGTCAATTGTTTCCTTATCTTTGCTCATCTCACATTATTTTTATATCTTTTTCATCTTTATTTCATTTTCAATAATAGGTATAAGAGACCATTTTTCTACTACTGCTTATCTGACAATGTGGGGTACTAGGGATCAAACCCAGGGCCTTGTGCATGGAATGGTCTTAATTAGAGACAAGATTTCATTTCTAGAAAGAAAAGAGAACATTTTCTTAGTGTTTCAATTAACATATAACATTGATCTCTGGTGCGTTGTGCTCATGTATGGCTATGTGGTCCACAGGGACCAGAAAACTGTGGGATTTGGTTGAATTGACTTATTTTGGCATCTGACAGAGGACACACATTGCTCTCATGAATACTTTAAGGTCAAGTGTGGTCTGTTATTGAGATACTGAGGCCTCAAGGGAGGTCTTTTCCTGCCTCCAGTCTTAAGAAATCAGACCATCCAGGTGTGGAAGAGTCATGTCTCTTTCTTATTCCTTGCCATTATTGACATATCTCTTTTCCTATTGTTGAGATCAAGAAAAGACTTTGCACAGAGTAGTCGATATGAGGTACCTCTACCTAGCATTTCAGATAAGCTCTGGGCTCCCACAGACATTTGGTACCACTCTGTACTACACTTCCCTTCTACAAAAGGACTCTGTACATTTTTTAGTTTGTTGTTGATCTGTTTGTCTGCCATCACTGAAATCACAATTCTCCTTACCATTTCAGCCATCTCTCTTCAGTCTCCTAGAGAAGCTTCCAGCATGGCAGAGAAAGAATTCACAATGATGCTGAGACAAGAAGACCCTGCGTCTGATGATATTGAGCTTGATATCATGTAGTGTCATTTTTAGAGTAACCAAGTCTGCAAAGAACTTCCCTGTGGTAATTGTTTTCCAAATAAATGAGAATTGTCTTCTTTATTACTGTTAATTTTTACATATACTGCTGATGAAAGGAAATTATTGATAATAAATATTCTGAGCCTTCACTGACCAGTGCTGTCCTCTTAAAAATGTATATTCACCCCAATGACTTTGAAAACTTCAACTTCAAACATTTCCTTTTCCTGGAACTCGAGCACATCATCCTTAGTGAAGTTAGCCAGGCTCAGAAGACCAAAACTCGTATGTTCTCCCTCATGTGTGGACTTTAGAAATAGGGCAAAGGCAGTAATGTTGTTAGACTTGGGTCACACACTAAGAGGAGAACACATATGGGAGGAATGGGTATAGGTAGGAAACCCAAAACTTGAAAGTGTTTGATGTCCCCACTGCAGAGGAGCTAATACAGTAATCTTAAAGCAACAGAGGTCAATATGAGAAGGTGACCCAGAAGTAGTGAAGAGGTAAGGAAGAGATGAATCAATTTGGGTTGTAACTCTTGTGCATGGAAGCAATGTTAGGAATCTCTCTGTATACCTATCCTTATCTCAACTAGCAAAAACCTTTGTTTTTCTTATTATTGTTTATATTTTCTCTTCAACAGAATTGGAGAAAAGGGCAAAACAGGTTCTGCCTGGAAGCAAGGGGGAAGGGAGATAGAGGAAGGGGACAGGAGGAGAAAGGACCCAAACAATGTATGCACATATGAATAAAGAGAAAAAAACAAACATATCCTTTTCCCCAGGTATAATCTTATCTGAGTTATCACTTCCCACAGACTACCCTCTTGCCTTCCACTGGGTACAGAGAAAATAGTGATGATCTTGAATAGCATAAACCTGTGAAATGCAGCCCCAAACTAAGTGCTTTCTCTCAGGAAGATGGAGATATGAAAAAAAAAGATGGACATATGAACACTTAACTGAACATTCCAAGATACCCCTTCATCCTTCCACTAATCCTTTACTATCACATAGAAGTGTGCTTCAGAGTAACAGGGTTTGTCATATGGAAAGGAATTGCCTATAGTTCTTCTAAATTTGCCCAACCTTTTTCTTTTCCAGTTTTTTCCTAACCCTCCTTCTCCATCAAACTGCATTTCCTATACTTCATCAAATTCTATTGTTTTCTATCCTTTCCCATTAGCATATCTTTCCATTCCTTTCTCTGTCTTGTTTAAGCACCCCACAACTCTGTCATCCTCCAATTGCAACAGCTTTTTAAGTCACTATATGGGGGGAGAAATGAACCAAGCCTTGTATGCACATATGAATAATAAAAGAAAAAGGAAAAAAAATAAATCACTATATTACATCACATATTTAATGCAGTTGCATTACAGAGAGCCCAAGCCAAAATCTGTAACACCTCTGCCAAAATATTAATTATTACTTATAATTAATATTTAATTAATTATTATCTATAGCATAGTTTTTAATTTTCAGTTTTAAACATATTAGCATAATGAATGTTTTCATATATGCATTCACTGTATAATCTTTAAGATTTTCCTTAATTTTCTTTTTTTTCAGGATATGGAAGATTTTAATGACAATCAGACACACACATGCACACATAAGTTCACTAACCATAACTCTGTAATATACTGGGCATACTGGTGACGCATTTGCCCATGAACAGACAAAGCAATTACAATGACACAGTATCTATAAAAGTCCTATACTGAATTCTTTATTACAATGCTGTAGAATTAGAAATCTATGATGAAGAGAAATAATATCTTTTCCTCAAAAAATTAATAGCTTACACTTGAAAACTCAAAAAAAATCAAAGTAACAAATAACTGATAATTACAAGATAAAAATCACAAAGTAAATTTTCAAATTTGGAACCAACTAGCAAGGGATATACACTTTGTCAAAACCTGTGAAAATATACTAAAATGTTGCATGACATTTGAACTTTGTTTCTAAAGAATTAGCCATTTAATTCATAGGGCTAGGGAAAGATTAGTAGAGTTAAGCCCAAGAAAAGTGAGGAGGTAAATATTTACAGAAATTAATAAACTAGAGAGCAACCACACACATACAGACACAAACAAGGTAAGCAAAAACTAATTTTATAGCTTTTTTAAAAAATAGCAAAACACTGAAAGCAATTTCAATACTTTTCAACAGGAGATTAGTGTATAAAATGTACCATGTACATTTACAAAAGTAAAGACAAAAACATGCAAACAGCTGGAAACTAAATAACTCATTACTTAATGAAGAATGGATCATCAATGAAATAAAAGAGGAAATTAAAAAGTTCCTGGAACTCAATGAAAATAAAAACACAACCTACGGAACCTATGTGACACAGCTAAGGTAGTCCTGAGAGGAAAGTTTATAGCCATGAGTGCATATATTAAAAAGATTGAAAGATCCCAAATCAATGACCTAATGATACATCTCAAACTCCTAGAAAAACAAGAACAAGCAAATCCCAAAACAAATAGAAGGAGAGAAATAATAAAAATAAGAGCTGAAATCAACGAAATAGAAACCAAAAAAACCATACAAAGAATTAATGAAACAAAAAGTTGGTTCTTTGAAAAAATAAACAAGATCGATAGACCCCTGGCAAACCTGACTAAAATGAGGAGAGAAAAAACCCAAATTAGTAGAATCAGGAATGCAAAAGGGGAGATAACAACAAACACCATGGAAGTCCAGGAAATCATCAGAGACTACTTTGAGAACCTATACTCAAATAAATTTGAAAATCTAAAAGAAATGGACAGATTTCTAGATACATATGATCATCCAAAACTGAACCAAGAGGAAATTAATTACCTGAATAGACCTATAACACAAAATGAAATTGAAGCAGCAATCAAGAGTCTCCCCAAAAAGAAAAGTCCAGGACCTGATGAATTCTCTGCTGAATTCTATCAGACCTTTAAAGAAGAACTGATACCAACCCTCCTTAAACTGTTCCATGAAATAGAAAGGGAAGGAAAACTGCCAAACACATTTTTTTTTCATTTTTCTTTTATTATTCATATGTGCATACAAGGCTTGGTTCATTTCTCCCCCCTGCCCCCACCCCCTCCCTTACCACCCACTCCACCCCCTCCCGCTCCCCCCCTCAATACCCAGCAGAAACTATTTTGCCCTTATCTCTAATTTTGTTGTAGAGAGAGTATAAGCAATAATAGGAAGGAACAAGGGGTTTTGCTGGTTGAGATAAGGATAGCTATACAGGGCATTGACTCACATTGATTTCCTGTGTGTGGGTGTTACCTTCTAGGTTAATTCTTTTTGATCTAACCTTTTCTCTAGTTCCTGGTCCCCTTTTCCTATTGGCCTCAGTTGCTTTAAGGTATCTGCTTTAGTTTCTCTGCATTAAGGGCAACAAATGCTAGCTAGTTTTTTAGGTGTCTTACCTATCCTCACCCCTCCCTTGTGTGCTCTCGCTTTTATCATGTGCTCATAGTCCAATCCCCTTGTTGTGTTTGCCAAACACATTTTATGAAGCCAGTATTACACTTATCCCAAAACCAGGCAAAGACACCTCCAAAAAGGAGAACTATAGGCCAATCTCCTTAATGAACATTGATGCAAAAATCCTCAACAAAATAATGGCAAATCGAATTCAGCAACACATCCAAAAGATTATTCACCACGACCAAGTAGGCTTCATCCCAGGGATGCAGGGGTGGTTCAACATACGAAAATCAATAAACGTAATAAATCACATTAACAGGAGCAAAGACAAAAACCACTTGATCATCTCAATAGATGCAGAAAAAGCCTTTGATAAGATCCAACATCATTTCATGATAAAAGCTCTAAGAAAACTAGGAATAGAAGGAAAGTTCCTCAACATTATAAAAGCTATATATGACAAACCTACAGCCAGCATTATACTTAACAGAGAAAAATTAAAACCATTCCCTCTAAAATCAGGAACCAGACAACGATGCCCACTATCTCCACTCCTATTCAACATAGTACTGGAATTCCTAGCCAGAGCAATTAGGCAAGAAGAAGGAATAAAAGGAATACAAATAGGTAAAGAAACTGTCAAAATATCCCTATTTGCAGACGACATGATCCTATACCTTAAAGACCCAAAAAACTCGACTCAGAAGCTTCTAGACATCATCAATAGCTATAGCAAGGTAGCAGGATATAAAATCAACATAGAAAAATCATTAGCATTTCTATACACTAACAATGAGCAAACGGAAAAAGAATGTATGAAAACAATTCCATTTACAATAGCCTCAAAAAAATCAAATACCTAGGTGTAAACCTAACAAAAGATGTGAAAGACCTCTACAAGGAAAACTATACACTTCTGAAGAAAGAGATTGAGGAAGACTATAGAAAGTGGAGAGATCTCCCATGCTCATGGATTGGTAGAATCAACATAGTAAAAATGTCGATACTCCCCAAAGTAATCTACATGTTTAATGCAATTCCCATCAAAATTCCAATGACATTCATTAAAGAGATTGAAAAATCTACTGTGAAATTTATATGGAAACACAAGAGGCCACGAATAGCCAAGGCAATACTCAGTCAAAAGAACAATGCAGGAGGTATCACAATACCTGACTTCAAACTATATTACAAAGCAATAACAATAAAAACAGCATGGTACTGGCACAAAAACAGACATGAAGACCAGTGGAACAGAATAGAGGATCCAGATATGAAGCCACACAACTATGAGCAACTTATCTTTGACAAAGGAGCTAAAAATATACGATGGAGAAATAACAGCCTCTTCAACAAAAACTGCTGGGAAAACTGGTTATCAGTCTGCAAAAAACTGAAACTAGATCCATGTATATCACCCTATACCAAGATTAACTCAAAATGGATCAAGGATCTTAATATCAGACCCCAAACTCTTAAGTTGATACAAGAAAGAGTAGGAAATACTCTGGAGTTAGTAGGTATAGGTAAGAACTTTCTCAATGAAACCCCAGCAGCACAGCAACTAAGAGATAGCATAGATAAATGGGACCTCATAAAACTAAAAAGCTTCTGTTCATCAAAAGAAATGGTCTCTAAACTGAAGAGAACACCCACAGAGTGGGAGAAAATATTTGCCAATTATACTTCAGACAAAGGACTGATAACCAGAATATATAGGGAACTTAAAAAACTAAATTCTCCCAAAACTAATGAACCAATAAACAAATGGGCATGTGAACTAAACAGAACTTTCTCAAAAGAAGAAATTCAAATGGCCAGAAAACACATGAAAAAATGCTCACCATCTCTAGCAATAAAGGAAATGCAAATTAAAACCACACTAAGATTCCACCTCACCCCTGTTAGAATAGCCATCATCAGCAACACCACCAACAACAGGTGTTGGCGAGGATGCGGGGAAAAAGGAACCCTCTTACACTGTTGGTGGGAATGTAGACTAGTACAACCACTCTGGAAAAAAATTTGGAGGCTACTTAAAAAGCTGGACATCGATCTACCATTTGATCCAGCAATACCACTCTTGGGGATATACCCAAAAGACTGTTACTCCAGAGGCACCTGCACATCCATGTTTATTGCGGCACTATTCACAATAGCCAAGTTATGGAAACAGCCAAGATGTCCCAGCACTGACAAATGGATTAAGAAAATGTGGTATCTATACACAATGGAATTTTATGCAGCCATGAAGAAGAACGAAATGTTATCATTCGCTGGTAAATGGATGGAATTGGAGAACATCATTCTGAGTGAGGTTAGCCTGGCTCAAAAGACCAAAAATCGTATGTTCTCCCTCATATGTGGACATTAGATCAAGGGCAAACATAACAAGGGGATTGGACTATGAGCACATGATAAAAGCGAGAGCACACAAGGGAGGGGTGAGGATAGGTAAGACACCTAAAAAACTAGCTAGCATTTGTTGCCCTTAATGCAGAGAAACTAAAGCAGATACCTTAAAGCAACTGAGGCCAATAGGAAAAGGGGACCAGGAACTAGAGAAAAGGTTAGATCAAAAAGAATTAACCTAGAAGGTAACACCCACGCACAGGAAATCAATGTGAGTCAATGCCCTGTATAGCTATCCTTATCTCAACCAGCAAAACCCCTTGTTCCTTCCTATTATTGCTTATACTCTCTCTACAACAAAATTAGAAATAAGGGCAAAATAGTTTCTGCTGGGTATTGAGGTGGGGGGAGCGGGAGGGGGTGGAGTGGGTGGTAAGGGAGGGGGTGGGAGCAGGGGGGAGAAATGAACCAAGCCTTGTATGCACATATGAATAATAAAAGAAAAAAAAATAAAAAATAAAAATAGCAAAACACTGAAAGCAATTTCAATACTTTTCAACAGGAGATTAGTGTATAAAATGTACCATGTTACTATGCCATATTTTTTAATTTACTTTTTATCATATTATTGTCTTACAGATGGTACACTGTAACAATCACAGAAATTCTTACAATGTATCATAGTTGAGTTCACCCCCTCCATCATTCTCCTACCTCTCCTTACCCCATTGGTAAAATAGTTTCAACAATCTCATTTTTCCATATTCATACATGAGTACCTAATATTTCCACCATATTCACCCTCCTACATGCTTTCTCTATATCCTCCACCCTCCCACTGGTACTAACCATCAGACAGGACCTGTATTACCTTCCTCTGTTTTAAAAAAAGACACTTTCCCTATTTAAGATAACTATCCAGGATGTTTCATTGTGACAATTCCATATATACAGGTAACTATTCTTTGATTTTTTTTATAAACAAATTATAGAATTGTAGGTGTGGCCTGGTCAGTTCTCAAAATGCTTTGCTGCTGTAATGGTTGCCCCTAGCCTGCCCAGAGCTAGGCTTGTTCCAGCAGTGTGAAGGGACTGGTGGCAGAGCCAGACACCACGAGGGAGTGGGTGTCTACTCAGCTCACTTCTAAGCATTCAGAGGAAAGGCATAGGCACAACATTCTCTTCCCTGATGGCCTCAGCTTCTTTTTTTGTTTGTTTATTTATTTATTTATTTATTTATTTATTTATTTATTTATGATGCTGGGGATCAAATCCAGAGCCTCACTCACACTAGGCAAGCACTTACTACTGAGCTACATCCCCAGTGCAGGAAATTGGAATTTTTTTAATTTTTTTTATTATTCATTTATTCACATGTGTGTACATTGTTTGGGTCATTTCTCCCCCATGCTCCCCTCTGCCACCCTCTCCTCCCTCTCTCCTCACTTCCAGGTACAATCTGTTCTGCCCTTGTCTCTAATTTTGTTGAAGAAAAGACATAAGCATAATCAGGAAGAAAAAGAGTTTTTGCTAGTTAAGGAGAGATATACAGAGAGATTCCTAGCATTGCTTTCATGTACAAATGTGTTACAACCCATGTTGATTCATCTCTAACTGATCTTTACACTAGTTCTTGATCCACTTCTCATGTTGACCTCTGTTACTTTAAAGTTTCTGTATTAATGCCTCTGGAATATCGCTTTCATGTTTTGGGTTTTCTACCTATTCCAATATCTTCCATATGTGCTCTTCCCTTGTCATGTGATCCAAGTCCAACCACATTGCTGCATTCGCCCTAGATCAAAAGTCCACATATGAGGAAGAACATACGGTTTTTGGTCTTCTGAGTTTGGCTAACCTCGCTGAGAATGATGTTCTCCAGTTCCATCCATTTACTTGCAAGTGATAAGATTTCATTCTTCTTCATGGCTGAGTAAAATTCCATTGTGTATAAATACCACATTTTCTTGATCCATTCATCAATAGTGGGTCATCTTGGCTGTTTCCATAACTTGGCTATTGTGAATAACACTGCAATAAGCATAGGTGTGCAAGTGCCTCTGAAATAACCTACATTGCATTCCTTTGGGTATATACCCAGGAGTGGGATTGTTGGATCATATGGCAGGTCTATGTTTAGATGTTTAAAAAGCCTCAAAATTTTTTTCCAGAGTGGTTGCACCAGCTTGCATTCCCATCAGCAGTGTAGGAGGGTTCCTTTTTTCCTCATATCCTTACTAACATATGTTGTTGGTGGTGTTTTTGATGATGGCTACTCTAACAGGGGTGAGGTGGATTCAGTGTGGTTTTGATTTGCATTTCCTTTATGGCTAAAGATGGTGAGCATTTTTTCATGTGTTTTTTAGCTATTTGAATGTCTTCTTTTGGGAAAGTTCTGTTTAGTTCAATTACCCAATTCATAGTTGGTTCATTGATTTGGGGAGAGTTTAGTTTCTTAAGTTCCCTGTATATTCTGGTTATCAGTCCTTTGTCTGATGTCTAGCTGGCAAATATTTCTCCCACTCTGTGGGTGATCTTTTCAGTTTAGACACCATTCCTGTTGTTGTGCATAAGATTTTAATTTTATGAAGTCCCACTTGTCCATACTTTCTCTTAGTTGCTGGGCTGCTGGGGTCCTATTGAGGAAGTCCTTGCCTATACCTATTAGTTCCAGAGTGGTTCCTGCTCCTTCCTGTACTAACTTCAGAGTTTTGGGTCTGATATTAAGGTCTTTGATCTATTTTGGGTTGATACTAGTACAGGGTGATAGACATGGATCTAATTTCAGTTTCTTGCAGATGATAACCACTTGTCCCAGCAACATTTGTCGAAGAGACTGTCTTTTCTCCATAGTATATTTCTAGCCTCTTTGCCAAAAATGAGGTGGGTATAGTTGTGTGGACTTCTATTCTATTCCAGGACTTCTATTCTATTTAATAGAATAGTTTAATAGAATTCTATTCTATTCCAGGACTTCTATTCTGTTCCACTCATCTTCATGTCTGTTTTTGTGCTGGTACCATGCTGGGGTTTTTTTGCTATTGCTTTGTAATATAGTTTGAAGTTGGGTATTGTGATACCTCCACCATTGCTCTTTTTGCTGAGTATTGCCTTGGCTACTTGTGATCTCCTGTGTTTCCAAATGAACTTTAGGGTAGATTTTTCAATCTCTGTGATGAAAGTCATTGGGATTTTGATGGGAATTGCATTAAACATATAGATTGCTTTTGGTAGTATAGCCATTTTTACTATGTTGATTCTTCCAATCCATGAGCATGGGAGATCTTTCTATCTTCTGTAGTCTTCCTCGATCTCTTTCTTCAGGAGTTTGTAGTTCTCCTTCTAGAGGTCATTCACATCTTTTGTTAATGTACTCATAGGTATTTGATATTTTGGGGGCTATTGTAAATGGAATTGTTTCCGTATATTCCTTCTCAGGTTATTCGTTGTTGGTGGTGTACAGAAAAGCTAATGATTTTTGTAAGTTGATTTTATATCCTGCCACCTTTTATAATGTTGAGGTACTTTCCTTCTATTCCTAGTTTTCTTAGAGCTTTTATCATTCAGTGGTGTTGGATCTTGTCAAAGGCTCTATCTGTATCTGTTGAGATGATCAAGTGGTTTTTCTCTTTGCTTCTATCAATGTGCTGTTTTACATTTATAGATTTGCATATGTTGAACCACCCCTGCATCCCTGGGATGAAGCTGACTTGATCATGGTATATGATCTTTCTGATGTGTTGTTGGATTCAGTTTACCATTGTTTTATTGAGAATTTTTGCATCGATATTCATTAAGGTAACTGGCCTATAGTTCTCCTTTTTGGAGGTGTCTTTGTCTGGTTTGAGGATGAGAGCAATATTGGCTTCATGAAATGAGTTAGGCAGTTTTCTTTCCCTTTCTATTTCATGGAACAATTTAAGAAGGGTTGGTATTAGTTCTTCATTAAACGTCTGATAGAATTCAGCAGTGAATCCATCAGGTCCTGGACTTTTCTTTTTAGGAGGCTATTAATTGTTGCTTCAATTTTGTTTTGTGCTATTGATCTATTCAGGTTATTAATATCCTCTTGGTTCAGTTTTGGATGGTCGTAAGTATCTAGACCATCTGTCCATTTCTTCATAATTTTCAAATTTATTAGAGTATAGGCTCTCAAAATAGTCTCCAATGATTTCCTGGATTTCCATGCAGATTGTTGTTATCTCCCATTTTGCATTTCTGATTTTACTGATTTGGGTTTTTTTCTTTCATCATTTTAGTCATGTGTGCCAAGGGTCTGTCAATCTTCTTTATTTTTTCAAAGAACCAGCTTTTTGTTTCACTAATTCTTTGTATTTTTTTGTTTCTACTTCATTGATTTCAGCCCTTTTTAAAATTATTTCTCTCCTGTTTGTTTTGAGGTTTGCTTGTTCTTGTTTTTATAGGAGTTTGACCTATAGTATTAAACCATTGATTTGAGATTTTTCTGACCCTTTGATATATGCACTCATGGCTATAAACTTTCCACTTAGGACTGCTTTTGCTGTGTCCCATAGGTACAGGTAGGTTGTGTTTTCATTTTTATTAACTTCCAGAAACCTTTTAATTTCCTCTTTTATTTCATCAATGACAAATTGATCACTGAGCAATGTGTTGTTCAGCTTCCAATTGTTTGCATGTTTTTTCTGCTGTTTTTGTTGTTGAATTCTAATTTTAATGCATTGTGGTGAGATAGAATGCATGGGATTATTTCCATTTTCATGTATTTGCTGAGGCTTGTTTTGTGCCATAAGATATGACCAGTTTTGGAGAAGGTTCCATGAGCTGCTGAGAAGAATGTATATTGTGCAGAAGTTAGATGAAATATTCTGTAGACATCAGCTAGGTCCATTTGATCTGTGGGGTGATTTAGTTGTATGATTTTTTTATTGATTTTTTGTTGGATGGCATATCAATTGGTGATAGGGGGTATTAAGGTCTCCCACTGTCACTGTGCTGGAGTTTATATATGTTTTTAGGACCTTCAGAGTATGTTTGATGAAATTGGATGCGTTGACATTGGGTGCATATAGGTTGATAATTGTTATTTCCTTTTGGTGTATTTCCCCTTTTATTAGTATGGAGTGTCCTTCTTTATCTTCTTTGATCAATGTAAGTTTGAAGTCTACTTTATCTGAAATATGTATTGCTACCCCTGCCTGTTTTGGGGGGCCATTGGCTTGGTAGATCTTCTTCCAGACTTTCACTCTCAACCAGTGCTTGTTTTTGTCGATGAGGTGGGTCTCCTGTAGGCAGCAGGTTGTTGGATCTTCCTTTTAAATCCATTTTGCCAATCAGTGTCTATTGATGGGGGAATTTAGTCAGTTAACATTCAGTGTTAGTATTGATAAGTATGTGGTGATCCCTGTCATTTAGTTGTCTTTGTTGTTCAAGGGTTTGATTGTGTGTAGCTGAATCAATGTTACTCTACTTTCTTGCCTTTTTCTCTCTTGTGATTTGGTATTGCCTGCCCTTTCATGGTTTTGTTTGCTTTCACTTTCTGTATGCAGAATTCCTTGGAGAATTTTTTGTAGTGGTGGCTTGATGGTTATATATTGTTTATTTTCTGCTTATCATGGAAGACTTTTATACTCCATTTATTTTGAATGATAGTTTTGCTGGGTAGAATATCCTAGGGTTGAAGTTATATCATTTAGTGCCTGGAAGACCTTACTCCATGCTCTTCTTGCTTTGAAGGTTTCCATGGAGAAATCTACTGTGATTTTGACGGGTTTACCATAGTATGTTGTTTGTTTTTTCTCTCTTACAGCCTTCAGTAGTTTTTCTCTAGTCTGTGTGCTTGTTGCTTTAATAATAATATGTTGTGGGGTAGTTCGATGTTCTGGAGGCTTCCTGCACCTGGATGGGCATAGTTTCTCTAGATTTGGGAAATTTTCTGTTATTATTTTGTTGAATATATTGCGCATTCCTTTTGCTTGCACCTCTTCTCCTTCTTCAATGCCCATGATTCTCAGGTTTGTCTTTTAATGGAGTCAGTAAATTCTTTCATATTTCTTTCACAGGTCTTGAGTTGTTTTGACTAATAGTTCTTCAGTTTTTCCTTTAATTACCATTTCATCCTGAAGTTCGGAGATTCTGTCTTCTATTTGTTCTATTCTGCTGGATGGCCTTCCATTTTGTTTTGTATTTCTGTTTCATTCTTTTTTCTGAGGTTTTCTATATCGTGGGTCAGTTCCTCTTTAATATTGTCAGTTTTCAACCTTAATTCATTTATCTCTGTATTTATGGTGTTCTCTGTTTAATTTTGGTGTTTATTTAGGGCTCCTATGATTTTGTTTATTTGTTTTTGTGTTTTCTCATATTCTTTATTTTTGTTGTCTTGGAATTTCTTGAGTGCCTCCTCTACATTTTGGTTGACCATGTCTAGTAACATCTCTATGAAATTCTCATTAATTATTTGCAGGATTTCTTCTTTCAGGTTGTTCTTGTGGGCTTTGTTGGGTTCTTTGGCATAGTATACCTTTGTTTTGTTGGATACTGGATCTGGGTATCTGTTTTCTTCATTTCCCTTTGAATCCTGTACTAATTTATTTTTGGGGGGAGAATGGTTTCCATTCCTTTTTCTTCTTCCCATATTTCCACTTCGTATCATTTCTGTCCCTGTACTATGTGTAATTTAGTGTTAGCTTAGTTACAATAGTGAAACTACAAAACCAAGAAAGAAGGAGAAAAAAGAGAATTAGATGAAAAAAAAGAACCAAAAAGAACAGCAGGGAGAGACGGTGGACGATCAAACATCAAACCAATCAAACCAGAAAGCCAAACCCTTAAAGAAAGGTAAAAAAGAAAAAAAAATCTCTGGTTCTTGAACAGTAGAATTTCAGTATTAGTAGTTCTGGTGTTACTCATTTAGCATCTAGCCCTGTCTGTCTGTGTTTCCTATACAGGTTTGGAGCACTCTTGTGGCAGGTGACAGGTGGACAGGGCCCCATGGGCCTGCAGGCAGAGGCCTGTTGTGGTGATCCAGTGGGCTTGTGGATCGTGGGTCTGGCAGGACTGAGGGGCAGAGGCCTGGAGGAGATCCAGTGGGCCTGTGGAGCATGGGCCTGGCAGGCTTGAGGGGCACGGGTCTGGCGGAGATCATGCAGGCTTGTTGAAAACAGGCCTGGTGGGGCTGAGGGGCAAGGCCCCAGCAGAGATCTTATGCACCTTTTGAGTGTGGGCCTGGCAAGCCTGAGGGGTGCATGCCCATTAGAGATCGTGTGGGCCTGTGGACTGCATGCCTGGTGGGTGAGGAGTTTGGGCCTGGCAGAAATCATGCCAGCTTGTGGATTGCCAGCCTGGCAGGCCTGAGGGGTGGAGGCCCAACGGAGATCATGTGTGTCTGTGGAGCATGGACTTGGCAAGGCTGAGGACTAGGGTCTGGAGGATTGGAGATCCCATGGCACACAGAGCAGCAACTCCACAGGCCTATAGGCAGGGCTTGGCAGGCAGCGCCGGCTGTTCTGTTAGTAAATCCTGGCATGGAGAAGCCTTCCACAAGCTATGGATTCAGAGTGCTGAAGTTTCAGCTCTCCCTGGTGCTTTACCTCAGGCAAGCATTCTCCAGAGTCTCAGCAAAGTCCCTGATTCATGGAGCTCGCGCAGTCTGCAGCTGTATCCCAGTTGCCATCTTGGATCCTCTCAACCATTTTTTTAGGGTTGAAATAATATGTTATGTGTCTTAGGCCATAAAGAAAAATTCCAAACACTTGGAAATTAAACAACACATTTTGAAATAATCTGTGGGTCAATGAAGCCTTGAGGGATATTAAAAATACACTGAACTGAAAAAAAATGATGTGCAAAATATAAAGTGTTTGATAAGTAGTTGAAGCAGTATAATGAGAAAATCTATAGCACTAACAGCTTATGTTAGAAAATAACGAAATCTCAAATAAATGTTCTTAGCTCCCTCCTCAAAAAATATGAAAAAAAAATTGAAATAAACCCAAACCAAACAGAATAAAGAGTGAAATGATAATGGAAATCAATGAAATTTAAAACAGAAAAGCAGTAGAGAATATCAATAAAGTAAAAGGCTGGTTATTTGCAAAACAAAACAATTCAATTGATTCAACTCTGGAAGGACTGACCATTAACTAAGAGGATAGATGCATACAACTAATATCAGGAATGAGACAGGAGCCATAATTTTAAATCCTAAAAAGATTAAAAACTAAAATTCATTAAAGAATCTACCATAGTCACATAAATTTTAAATTTTAGATGAAACAAATTTACACCTAAAAAATTTCCAAAACTCACTCAGATTAAGTATATTATACAATAATCATATGGCTATTAAATACATTTAAATTTGTACTGAGAAGGCTCCAAAAACAAGTATCCAAACTAAGATTGTTATCCTCCAGAATTCTGTGAAAAGAAATTTTAAGAATTTGTACCAATCTCTTCCAGGTAATATAAGGAACACTTCCTTCCTAGTTGTATTATGCCAAGATTCCAGCAGCACTTAAATAAGGCAAAGACAGTAAAGAAAAAGAAAGCACAATATTAACAGAAACAGGAATTAATGTTACAGAATTCAGCACCTTTTCATGATAAAATCTTTGAACAGACCAGGAATAGAATGAAACGTCTTAAACTTGATAAAGAACATCTAATCTGATCTAAAGCTTAGCACGGACCTTAATGATGAAGAGTCAAATGCTTTTCCCCGAGTCCAGAGTAAGGCATGGATGTCTACACTCAACACTATGCCCAACATACTGCTGGAACTGACCCAGTCACACACACATACACAGAAACCTTTGAATTAAATAGTGAGTTCAGCAATGTCACAGGATACCCGATCAATACACAAAATCAAGTGTAATTGATGCAAGCACTGTGGGAAAGAGCAACGTGTTTCCTCAAACATCAAAAATAGAACTACCAAATATCTGCAATCTCAGGTCTGTGTATATACTCAAAAATATTAACCATGAGGTCTGAAGACATTTGCACACTCATGTTCACAGCAGCAAAATTCATGATAGCCAAGAGCCAGGAGTACCCAAGTGTCCATCAACAGTGAACTGATAAACAAATTGTAGCCTATGCATGCAATGAAATATTGTGCTGCCATAAAAGGAACGAAATCTCTCATATTACCACATAGATGGAGCTTGAAGATTGTACACTTAAAGTGATGTTAAGGACCAGGTATCACGGCTCTAACCAGTAATCCCAGCTCCTCTGGAGGTAGAGATCAAGAGACTGCAGTTAGAGGCCAGCCCAGGCACAAAGTTGGTAAAACCCCTATCTTAATCAGTAACCTCAGCATGGTGATTCACATCTATAATTCCAGCTACACAGGAGCAAAGGTAGGAGGACCGTGGCCCAGGGCAAAAGCAAGACCCTGCCTGAAAAATAACTAAAGCGAAACAGGACGAGAGGCATGTGTCAAGTAGTACTGTGCCTGCCTAGAAAATGCAAAGCCCTGAGTTCAAATCTCACTACCCACATAAAATCATAGTAAGATGATAAATTAATTTTGAATATGTTATTACCATAATAAAAATGCCAAATGAAGTTTTATATGCTAGCATTAAATAAATAAAAACAAAGTTATAAACCTCATTACAATCTCATTTCCAACAACCATAAGAGCCCAAATGTTATGATATGATTCTTAAAAGATACCTAAAAATTTATAGGCAGAATCCTAAAAATAATATAAATGAAATAGAAGATGACAAATGGAGAGGCATACTGCATTCATGGATTAGAAAATATATATATTTATAGTAATAAGTTTTGTAAATGCCACAATGTACCTCCACCCAACACAACAAAAACAAGGAAAATATATATTTAATGGTGTATACATACGTTAAAACTCTGAAAAATCTTTATAGATATAAATGAGCATTTTTGAAAATATACAGGAAAGAAAAGGAAATAGGATATCTAATACTGTGGGAGTTAAATAATACAGTTGGAGGAATTGGTATACCTAGTACCAAGACATTGTGCAGCTGTAATAATTGAGTTTATCTGGTATCACTGAAAGGACTTCCACATGGGTCAATGTAATAGAATAGAGAACTCAGAAACAGACTCACAGTCAACTGATTTTTGACAAAATTGTGACAGAAACTCAAAAGAGAAACAATAGTGTTTTCTACAGACAGTTTGTGGGGCAACTGAGCATACATGAGTGGAAAACAATGAATCTTAATCAAAGTTACCACACTTTATAAAAAATCAGCTAAATGATTCATGATTCATGTAAAATGCAAAACTATAAAACTTTTAAATACAATTTAGGAATTATACAATCCCTAACACAATCCCTAAATACAATCTTTGGGATTAAAGGTTATAAATGAGTTCTTAGACTTGACACCAAAGCAACAATCTCTAATGGTTAAAATTGACTTCACTGTACTTGAAAACACTTTTCTGCAGAACATTTTCTAGAAAACATGTTTCTACAAAAGTCCGTGTGAAGAGGATGGAAAGGACATAGACTAAAAGAAAATATTTGCAAAATCTGAATGGTATGACAAAATATAAAGAGCATTGCCTAATGACAGAAGAAATTTTTCAAGAAGACAAAACAGCTGGAAGAATGGCTCAAGTGGTAGAGTGCCTGCCTAGCAAGTATGAGGCCCAGAGTTCAAACCCCAGTACCACCAAAAAAAAGAAGATGAAGACAAAACGACCATAAATAATCATGTAAATAATGGTAGCAAGTTGAAATCTATGAAGCCAGGATGATAGAGATAAAAGAAGATATAAACAAAACCACAATCTTAGGTGGAATGTTTTAACAGTTCTCTTTCAGTAATTGACCAGCCAAGTATACAATATATTAGTATGTATACAAAATATTCTAATACTATTAACCATCTTGACTTAATTTCAATTCATAGGAAACTGCATCAAATAAAGCAGTAGAGGCATCCTTTCCAAGTGCATGGACAACAAATGGACTGAATCAGAGCCAGATTGAAATGGGTAGAATACTGGAAAACTATACCATTTCCTTTAGCTGGTCCTTAAACATCATGTAATTACAACATCACAAATATTTTCTCTTCATATGTTCAACAGAGACAACATAAGGTAATTTACATGGAGTTACCTCTTAAATTATGAAACCACCACAATTATAATTTAGATAAAATTCTAATTTTTTAAAGCATTTATTACCTTCAAGTGCATCATAATCCCTAGTTTTGCAAGCTGACTGCTACATGGAGTGCTCTCTGCTCTCCCAGGCTGCAACACTCTTCCAGTAATCCACCAGCTCGTTAAACACAGCAATGGAATGTTTCCTTGATCATCTGCCACCCATTTGCCCACACTCCTAACTGCTTAAAAGGGTTATGTTCTATCTGCCCACACTCCCAACCCCTTGGTTGGGTTATGTTTCTCCTACAAATATTCATTGATTTAGGTGCTTTACCCCTATAGCTCCTCTTCCATCTATAGACACCCATTTACTACCAAATTCACTTGCATCATACTAGTCTTTATAGCTAAATTGAAGTTTGAGACAATCCCATTTTAACACCAGTGTCAATAATATGATTAGTAAACATTAATATGTTGTTGTAAATATTTGCTAGTTACAATAATTTAAATTTATTCAGTTCTTACCATGTGTCCTGCATGGTGAAAATCTGTACATAATTTGGTCATAGCTCATCCTCCAACCTATGGTTTGTGATATCTGTAATTCTGAAGCTTTATTTCTCTGCAGCAAGCAAGTAAATTTTTAAGTGACAAATTAGTACTTGTTTCGTTGATAGCTAGAGTGAGATATGTAATTGATATAGAACTGGTTCCATTCTAAGTGCTGGAATAAGGGCCATCCTGGTTAGTAGTAGCCAATAGAAGCTAGAAATGAATGGGAAAGAGAACTAGCTGGTTTATACGAAAATAAAGGGAAGAAGAGGATGTTTTTAAAAGAGGGTACAGAAGCAGGTGGGCATCCACTGTCTGAGTGGACTAGAATGTCAGGCATAGACAGCTGAATTGTGCAATGGGGAATAATCTTTTAACTAATTCGTAATCTGGGGTCCTCCATGTCCCACGGTAGCATAATTTATTCATAGGTGAAGTGTATGTTCTAGTCATTGCAGTCTTGGGGGCAAAAAAGATCTCTGTGATGTGAATGAAAGAGAAGAAAGACTTAAAGACAAATCAGACTCATCATTAGGACTCCAATCAATCTCTATGAGGCTTCACTTACAAACCAAAAATGAAAGGGTAGGAAGCATACCCTATGAGCTCAATGCTCACTTCCCTTTGATGTTTGGCTCCTGATTTCATTCATTCAAAATTATTTAATATTTCTAATCTCAATTTCCTACTCACTTGACTCGTGTACTAATTGTTAGTCATTTCTTGATTCTTTGTAGCAACAATACACTGGTCATTGAATACTTGCTTTGTGACCTAAAGCCTGATCTATTTTGAAGAAAGTTCCTAGGTCACTGAGAGCAACATATATTGTGGTGTTGTAAGATGGAATACTCTGTAGACATCTGTCAGGTGCATTTGATCTATGGCGCCATTCAATTCTAAAAATTCTTTGTTGAATTTTTTTCTGGATGACTTCTGTACTGGTGATAGAGGAATATTAAAGTTGCCCACTATCACTGTGTTGGGATGTATCTGTGTTTTTAAGCCCAGTAGTGTGTGTTCAGTGAGGTTGGGTACTTGACATTGGGTGCATATAAGTTGACAGTTGTTATTTCCTCTTGTTGTATTGTTCCTTTTATTAGTTTGAAGTGACATTTCTTTCTCTCTTCTGACTGATTTAATTCCAAAGTCTAATTTATCTGATATAAGTATAGCTACTGTTTCCTGTTTTGGGGGGCCATTAGCCTGGTAAATTTTTTTCCAAACTTTTACTCTAAGCCAGTGTTTGTTTATGTCCGTAAATGGATTTTTTTGCAAACAACAACTCATAATTCTTCCTTTTCATTCCAGTTTGCCAATCAATGTCTTTTCATGGTGGAGTTGAAGCCACTAACATTCAGTGTCAATATTGAGAGGTATGTGGTGATTCCTGCCATTTAGTTGTTTTGTAGTATAAGGGTTTTGGTGTGTGCAATTAATTCTATACTTCTTTCTAGTTACTTGTCTGCTCTGCTCTTGAGATTTAATGATTTCCATCCTTCCATGGCTATGTTTATTTTTTTATCTTCTGTGTGTAGGATTCTTTGGAGACACTTCTACAGTTGGTTTAATGGTCATGTAATGTTTTAGTTTCTGTTTCTCATGGAAGGTTTTTTTTCCTCCTTCAATTTTAAATGATAGCTTTGCTAGGTAGAGTGTTCTAAGATTGCAATTGTTTTATTTCTGTGCTCAAAATACGTCACTCTGTGTCCTTCTTGCTTTTAACATTTCTGTTGAAATATATGCTGTTATTTTGATGGCCTACCTTTATCTGTTATTTGATTTTTCTCTCTTAGAGCCATCAATATTCTCTCCTTGTTCTCTGTGTTAATTGTTTTAAGCAAAAATATGCCATGGTGATTATATATTCTGGTCATGTCTGCTTGGTGCTCTAGAGACTTCCTATGCTTGTATGGATATCTCTTTCTTGATGTTATTTTGTTGGCTATGTTTCCTATATCCTTGACTTTCACCTTTTATTCTTTGATGCCCATGATTCACAGGTTTGGTCTTTTGATGGAGTCACAGAGTTCTTGCATATTCCTTTCACAACTCTTAATCTATTTCTCTATGTTTTCTTTCATTTTTCTTTAATATTTATTTTGTCTTTAAGCCCTGAAATTCTGTCTTCTACTTATTCCAGTCCACTGAAATTTTTATTTGACTTAAGGAACATTTTGTTTCCAATGTTTCTGTTTGATTCTTTTTTTGAGAATTTTCATCTTCGTTAAGCTCCTCTTTCACATCTTGTACTGCCTTCTCGATTTGACTTATCTCTTTTTTTATAATTTCCTTGGTTTGGTTTCATAATTTATTGAACTCTTCTTTGAATTCATTTAGTTGTTTCTGAGTCTTCTCAAGTTTGTTATCCATGTTCTTTTGAGATTCACTGAGTTGTTTTTGTATGTTCTCTTTAAGCTCCTCTTTAGCCCATTAAACATTCTTATCATCATTCTTCTGACTTCAATAGAAGAATGAGAGGATTCATCTTCTTCACTTTTCAACCAGTCCTCTAATTTGAGATTGTTAACCTTTTGAGGATTCATATTCCCCTGACATCTTTTATTTCCCTTGTTTCTATTTTGAGATTTACTCATGTGTCATTGATTAGTTGGTTGGGGATTTTAATCACCTTTTATTTTTCCCTTGACTTGATTTCTACGCTCTGGTAGCTTGGCTGTTAGCTAGGTGGTTGCAATATTTGTGCACACTGACCTAAGGTATAACTTAGCAATAACAAATTCACAGATTCAAAGCTGAACCAATTATTTACATAGTATATAAAATCCTTGTTTGTATTATCTCTAAACAGCTGGTATTGAGGAAATAAAAGTTTTTCTCATAGAAATTAATATTAGGTAATTAAAATGATGAAGACATAAGAGGAGATGGGGAGTGGGGCAAGGGGTAGACTAGGTATGAGGTTTGGGGGCTTCAGAGTAATAGACCCTAAGGTGTAAAGGTAAAGTTCAGTCATTGTGAGAGACGGTGCTATTGTCAGGTTTTGTAGAGGAATAGAATGGATGGGAGTAATGTGTAAAGTTGGCATAACAGTTTATTTGGTGAGTGGTTAGTGGGGTGGAGTTAAGGACAGTGGGAGGAAAAGGAGAGGAGGAAAGGAAGATGAAAGAGGGAAGGAAGAAAAAAGGCAAAAAGTAAGGGAGAGAAAAGAAAGTGGAACAAGAGAGGGCTAAGCAAATTAAAATTTCAGTGGAATGGAAAAGGAGATAAGTAATTTTGTAATTAAAATTTTATATGTATTTATATCTTCCTTATTAGGGAGATGACTGGCTTTTCTGTGAGTTCAGTGACTGCACTGGGTTCTTCCCTAAAATTTCTAACCTGGATGTGTCCCTACTTAAGGTTGGTGTGCTGGGATGTGCAGCAGTTGATGTTCCCCTTTCTACTGGACAGGACTGGGTGGTCCCACTCAGGGTGTTTAAGCCCATGTTCTTCTTAAGAGGTCAGGGTCATCTTGTATGAGTAAGCAGTTTCTCTGAAGTGGTCCCATAAAGAGCTGATGTATGAGCAGAGGCCAGCCCCTTCCACCTGTAGGACAAGGTTGAGAGCTAGAATTGAGGTTTTTGGTCAAATACACATCTCTAAGAAGGCTGTTATTGTCAGCTCACTGCCCATTTCTCCAAGGCGATTACATGTGTATTTTTCCCAGGCTGCAGATGGACCACCCTGTCCCCACACAACCTAGATCAGCCTAGCACCTTAGGCTGGGCAGCCCCATGCCCACCAGGTGGAGCTGGAATTATCTCTCCTTTTATTAGGTCAACATCTTTGTCCAGGAGGGGTGAAATTTGCCTACAACCTGCTCTGGACTATAGAATTTCCTCCAGAGCTAGCAATTATTCATCTTTCAGGCCATGTCAAAGGTATTAATATTAGTGTTTTCTAAACAAACCCCATTTAATTGAAATCCATAGAGAAGAATATAATCATATATAGAAATAATCATATATGTCTGTCAAATACCTTAACCCAGAGCAGCAGAGAGAATGGTAGCGTCTCTCAGAAGTCTGCTATACATAACAGCAGAAAAAGTACATTTCATTTTGCTCATGATTTCCTGGCTTAGGAATTTGGAAAGGGTTCAACTTGAAAGTTGTTTCTTATGAGGTTGAACTTGGATGTCATCTGGGGCTGAGTCATTTGGTGGCCTGACAAAGTTGAGCATCACTCACATAGCTGCAGATGGAAGCCAGCTGGGGCTGATGGACAAACCACCCACACCTGTGCTCTCAGACATGATGGCGTCAACAGAGTAGACTTCCTGTAAAGCACACAGCCCTGTGAGTCAAGGAAATGAGGCACAGTTTTATTGACCAGGCTCCAAATCAAGTGTTGCTCGTGTCACTACATTCTTTAGCTTACAAATAACTCACCATGGTCAGTTCAGATGTAAGGAAGGTAGAACAGAACCCACTTGTAATGGGTACTGTATCAAAGATTTGTGAATATATTTAAAAATCACAAGTGTCTGAGATATCGAATTTGTGCAGTTTCTAATATCTACTTTTAATATCACCAACTATGTCATTATGTACCTAAGATTTACAGGAATGTTAGGTCTTCCTCACTGTGTCTCCTATATTCCTTTTTACATTTCTGTTCTTTTGTCTTTCTGTGCTTTACTTTGTGTATTTTCCTCCATTTGTCTACTTTTCTATTTCTATCTTGTGCTAATGTACTGTTCTGTTAGACCCAAAACGTAAGTTTTTAATTATCATTTCACTGTCAAAATACATGTCATATCATCTAATTTTATGAACATTTAATCATGGTTATTCATATACCTAGTTAGGTACCTCCTGTAGTTGGATATTATGTGAAAATCACTTTCTATCTTTTATTCTCTCAACTTTTTTGCTTTCTCAAGCCACTTGTATATAGATATTTTGAAAGATCTTGGTTTCACAAGTCCTGCTTGGGGTGGGGAGGTGGTGCCAGTGGGAAGGGGGAAGAAGTAGGGAAGGGGTATAGGAGGGTGAATATGGTACAAATACTGTGTGCACATGTAGGTAAATGAAAAACTGCTATCTGTTGAAACTATTCTAGGAATGGGGGAGAGGGAGGATGAAGGAGAATGGTGGAGGGACTGAATTCAAGTATGATATAGTTGATATATTGTTAGAACATTTGTAAATGCCATAATGTATCCCCATTGAGAGCAACAATAAAAATAAATAAAATATCTAGGTTTTAACACAATAAAAATTTAGATATGAAAATAGACCAGATAAATCAAGAGGGAGATAAAATAGACAATAGAAAGAGATTTACTTATTATGAAATCTCACATAAACAGAAATAATAAAATAGCAATTACTGCGACTTCCATCTCTACTGAGAGTATTGAAAGTTACAAAGACTTTTTCTCTTGCCTCAACAACAAGAAAGATAGATGAGCAAGAATCATACATTGTTCTTTTTTTCAACTTATTCTTCTACCTGAAGTCATAAGTCATCAAAGTAATGCAATTTACAACATGAAAAAAACAGCAAAAAAAGAAATAAGATAAAGTTATCATGAATTGCTACAGATAATACATGGGCTGCCTTGGAAGTTTGGAAAAATTGAGGATCACAGATACAGGTATTTCACACTCATGTACAGTATCTTCTGTATGGATCTCCACTGACAGCTCACCAGAAAGATGGGGAGCAGCACAGGAAACTGCATAGAGACTGCAATGTGATGGAGTGAAAAAGGTGATCAACAGCTGCTAAGAGAGAAACACAGAGCTCTGTCTCCCTGTTCTTTCTGCTATAAGAAGCAAAATCCTTAAGCCACCAGATAGGGGCAGAAATCTTTCACCTTAAGTTAGAGATAAAAAGTTCATTGCTTCTGAGGTAGGAGTAGAAACAAAATAAGTTTATCTCTTTCTTCTAAGATATAAAGAAAGATTCATTTCTACTGTTGAAGGTTGAAGCAAAACTTCAATCTTTTTGAAGCAAAACTACCTCTGGACCTAGGAACAAACTAATAGCAACCAAAGGTCTGCTAACCACTGAGTAAGTAGCAAGAAAAACAACCACCAAGATCAACCACAGGCACATTTCATAGTTTGGGTGTTGGGGAAAGGAGAAGCATGATGCTGAGATGTTCTTAAGTCCAAATGCAAAGATGTTTGTTCTCACAGTGAAGTTAGCACCAAGTAACATGAATATGGTATCACTTAGGAGAAAGACATTAGTTTGCTTAGGATATTCCTAAATGGCATAGATCAGGTGGTTTAAAGAGAAGGTATTTATCACACTCTTTATTCCAGAAGCTAAAAACAGAGAAAATACTTCCTAACTCAGGATTATCACAAGAAAATTGTAGGCCAATATCACCCATAAAAATAGATAAAAATTCCTCAATAAATATTAGTAAATAGAATCCAACAATACATTAAAAGAAGGACATAACATGACTATGTGGGATTATTGCAGGAATGCAAGGCTTATTCAACATTCAAAAATTAATGCAACATCAATGAGATAAAGAAGAAAAAAATCATGTCATTCTGTCAATATATGCTGAAAAAGTTTTCACAAAAATAAGTGTTGAGGGCTGGTGAAGTGGTTCAAGTGGTAATAGTCCCTGCCCAGAAAGTATAAGGCCCTGAGTTTGAACTACAGTGCTGCAAAAAAAAAAAGCAGTACTGACTCAATCATGATTTTTTAAAAATTCACCAAAATAGGGATAGAAAGGGAAGTTCTTCAACTTGTAAAGAAATTCTACAAAAAAAAACCTACAGAAAAATTATACTTACAGGTAAGGAAAGCTTTCCAACTCTGATCAAGAGCTAGGCAAGAATGTTCCACTCACCACTCCTTTTTCATTTTTTTATGGAAATCCACCATAATGGAATAAGAAAAGGAAACAAAATGTATACAGAATTTGAAGAAATAAGCAAATGTCTTTTTATAGATGAAAAAAGTACTTATAAAATCCAAAAGAATCAACAACAGCAACCAAAAATCTTCTGGAACTAATATATGGTTACAACAAAGTTACAGAATACAAGTTTGCTGCACAAAAGTCAATCACTTCCCTTACACCAGGAAAGAACTAGTGAAATCAGAAACACATTACCATTTATGTTAACACCTCAAAAAATGAAGTACTTAGGTATAAATCTATGTACACAATCTTTAAAAGGAAATCTGTAAAACTCTAAAGAAAGATGACAGAACTAAGTAAAACTGAATTATACTCCATGCTCATAGGTAAGAACACTAAAAGTATCAAAAGGAAACTTTTAAAAGTAAACAAATTGTAAATTTTAAATTTTATTCCATTCTGAGTAGCATAATGAAACCTTACACCACTCAACTTCATGCCCTTCACGATGTGAATTACAACGTTGTCCAGCATACAGTGCAATAAGACAATTTGAGAGTCAGGTTACATTTACACAACTTTTATTACAGCATATAATTACAATTATTCTATATGATTACTATTTACTTCTGCTACTCTCTTACTACATGAAATATATAAATTAAACTTAAACATAGATATATACTTATAGCAAAAATAAAATAAACATATAGAGAGAACTAAGTACTATCCACATTTCAGACATCCACTGTGGGTTAATCTCTGAAAAACATTGCATTTCACTTACACTTGTGAAATTAGTTTCATTTTTTCCACTTATATAATAGCAGAATCATATACATTTTACAAAGTTATGCGCATACTTAACTGATGTTTCTCCCTCACTTGGGAATGGTATTTTACTGTATATACAATTCAAAGTTCAAAGTTCTTATTTTTTAAACTTTTAAGAGATTATTTTCTTCTTGTAAGTAATGTTGTTTTTGAGAAGTTTAGTTGTCTACATGATTCTTGTTTCTTAACAGATGATGTGCCTTTTTCTGAGAACTTTACTTTGGTACTTTTTAATTTTCCCCATAAATTTCCTAAGTGTGATAGTTTTACTGTCTTATCTGAGTAGCCATCTGCAAGTCTTTTCATATTGAGGCTTTCTTTTTCCTTCTTTGAAATTTCTACCTGTTAGTTCTTCACTTCTTTCCTTTTCTCCAGATTTATTTGTCCCCATCTTGGACTCATGATGAGTACATGCTTGCTCTACACTCATTAGTATTACAGTGACATTTCCTACCTCTATTTTTTCTCTCACCTTGTTGATAACTTGATATTCCACATCAAAAATTTTTTCAACTATACCCATCCTACATTATAATTTATCATTATATAACATAATCACTTAGTAACATTCATATTTCCCTAGCATGAATCACAAATATGTTGAGTAGATTGCTGACATAGATTTCTATGGCTATCAGAAAAGGGATAAAATGAATTAAGGAAATGCAAGATCATGAAATTGATACCCATCTGCACTTTCAATTTCTTACCTGCAGCATCTTCCCTGATTAAAACCATTCCCCAACCCTGCTGCCCTAACCTCTGCCCTCCACTCAACAGTTTGATCTGGGCTTCAATTTACCTAAGGAAAGGGCTCACTGATGTGCTTAATTCTGTGCATGCTTATTCCCATTATAACTCTTGTTCCTCCAGAGTTGATCCTTGGGATTGGGCAGCCCCTGTTAGTTCACTGTTTGGTAAGAAAAGGGACCAGAGCATAAAAAGAAGTTATCCCACTAAGAAGACATGTTTTGAGAGTATAGCATGAGTAGTCATCATTTTTGAGCCAAACTGCAAGAAATGTTATCAGTTATTATATCAAATTCAAAACTATGAACATTAAATGCCATGCTGTCTTTATGATAAAAAAACTGCTACTAAGGATATTCTGCAGATAATGTAGATCAGAGCAATCTAACATGTACAAGGCACACCACAACTCTTTGCCAAATACGGATCAGCAAGACTTCTTCATTACTGTTGATCAGATACAATCAAAGGTGAAGGATGTTTTATTCTTCTTAAATATACACATTTGAATTATAACCACAGTGGTTTGTAACAGGAAAGAATTTTTTGCTACATGAAAAAATAACAACAGTTTCTTTTGCATTCAGGAAAGGGGTGGGTTGCCTATGATACTAGTAAACAGTTAACATTCTGTGTGTACTCTTACAGAATGTCAATGCCTACCTATTTCAATTGGATTAATTTTCCTTCCAGTATGTCTTCTATATGGACAAGGGTCTTGATCACACCTAAATCCAGACTGGCCTGTTTATATGCTAAAAGTGTGTCATGATCTTATACTAAAATTTGAGCACTGCATGTTGCATCAAAGTACAGTGCTGGTCTAGACTCCAAGTAGAGTGCACAAATTTGATTTAGTGGGGTCAGCTCATGCCAGAGACACTTCAAACATGACAATTCAGGAATCAAAAACCAATCAAGCAGTGACTGTAGGGAGCATGAAACTTTTCTGTTATTTTCTGTCACTCACCTATGGTTTCAAACAGAGGAAGAAAATATATCTGTGGGTTAATAAAAAGAGAACTGGTATAGAAGGACCACAGTATTTCTTATTAGACACATTCTGTAAAAATGGAGCATAAGCCACCATTATCCTATCTGGACACACACAGTGATGATTTTTTACCTCCAGACAGCACCACAAAATAATTTGTTTCAATACAGGCATTATTGAAGAGGGACAGTCTGTGTCTCTGAGTTCAGCATCCACACTTTCAGGTTCCTCTTCTTCATTATGTGACTTTAGAAAGTCCATGTCATCTGCTTTCAGTTACTTTATGTGTGTATAATGGTATTTGGCTATGATACTAGTAAACAGTTAACATTCCGTGTGTACTCTTACAGAATGTCAATGTCTACCTATTTCAATTAGATTAATTTTATTTAATTTAATCTATAATTAAAGACATTCTGGATAATTGTCAGATACATCAACCTCAAATATGTTAGCATTATTCTTTTCAAACAAATGAAAAATGCCCAATAAATCTAAGTATCTTTAAATAAAATGATATTGTTATGTTATCTCCCACCTTACAATTTTATTTTTTTGTCAAACTAATTGGTCTTAGTTTGGGAAAATACAGCCAAATAATCTACACATGAAGACATATCTGAAACTACAAGCGAATTTATGGTTACAAAGCAATCACAGAGGTGTCATGAAAAAAGTATTTTAACCACCTGAGAAAAAGTTCATTCCATTCCCTAAAGAATGGTCTCCCAGAACCAGACCCTCCCTCTCAGAATGCTGAGGCTGGACTTCTCAAAATATCTATTCCCTTCAGTATCTCTTCCATATCATATCTCCCCATTCTCAAAAATAAATTTTCTATCATTCTTAGGACATCTTGCAAAGCAACTTTTGTCTTCACACTCCTTATGCACCTTGGCAGCTTGTCCACCAAGTCATCAGAGAGGTAAGAAACATTCCAAGGACAGACATACATACAGAAGATCACACATGTGAGAAGTAAATGAGAGTTTAGTGCAGAAATCAAGTCTTGAAACAGGCACTTTGCAAAGAGAAGACTTTTTCTCCTTCGGGGATCAGAAAGATCTGTTGGTGTTTTCAGAGCATAGTTCTGAGGTGGAATTCATTAAATGTTTTATATTAGATTTCTTTAATGCACACTTGTATTTATATATATTACAATGTTACCTTTTTGTTTGTTTTAGATGTAAGCACATGCTCATGTTAGGTACTAACATAAATTGTTACATTATTTTTTCTTATATAATACCTTTTTGTTTGTTTTTGTAGTTCAAATATATTCTTTCCTTAAACTCAAAAAAAAGAGTGCCACATGCAGATACTGCTCACACAGACCCTGAAAATTCCTCCTAGCTCTTTCTCTTCCTTGGCCTCATCACCATCTTGGGTACCTTTACATGCCTCTCCCCACTTTCTGGGGCTTACCAGCAATCCTTTGCAGGGCTTGGCTTATAAACATGTCACTCCTATTTCTACCTTCATCATCCCATTGGTTTTCCTTGTGTGTCTCTTGTCTTCACAGGGTTTCTCTTGGTGTCTAAATTTCCTCTTCTTATAAGAATACCGTTCATTGAGTAAGGCCCACCTTAAACTGGTATACCCTCATCCTAACTTGATTACATCTACAAAGATGCTATTTCCTACTAAACTCAGCATCTGTAGTTCCAGTTGGTATGAATTTGCAATGAAACTATTGAATGTAGTATATATCTCATCCCTGGTGCTGTGGAAACTAAGTATCATTTACAGAGTTTCAGCCACAGCCTACACTTCTCTTCTTACCACATCACCTACCACATTATCTTCTTCACACTTGTTGTCTGTCCCATCTTGACTGCAAGAGAATCCCTGCCCATTAACCAGCCAAATTCTCCCTTCTCATAGGCAGTTTCAGCTTCTCCAGATAGCTAGAGCAGAAATAGGTACACCATGATAGTAAGTACAAAAAGAAAACACACTTTCAGCTATCCACTAATTTGTATGAACACATCCTGGAAGCCTCATGAGTGATATAATCTAAAGAAAATGAATTCAATTCTTTTAGGTATTCCTCATAGATAAAAGGAAACTGACAGCTGCAGGCACTCATAGCTCAGGTGTCAATATCAATCTTTGTAACTCGCAGAAGCAAACAGAGTAATAAACCCTCAAGAAACCCTCCAATTCTGGGTATGTGGTCCAGTTTAAGATCCATGAACTAATATTCAAAATAGTCACTAAGAGTCATTGGATATTTTTCTCTGTAACACAACTGTTCAAATCAGATCTCTGAAATCAGGTTTAAAAGGAAATTTGAGAGCAGGAAACTGATTGAAAAATACTGTCTCAGGGGACTGATTAGCAAAGATTGGAAGAGACTAGTAGAAATAAAATGTGATCGGAACAACAACTCAGTTTGTCCCACAGGAAGCCCTGTAGAAGAAGTAGTCCTTTAGTTGAAACAAAAGGGATGAGCTTTTGAATTCATATTTTAAAGACCCATTGAATAAAGGCTAACCAGAGAATAAATAGCCACCAAACTCCATAGAATCTGGGGATCATTCCATGTTTTGGTCAGGAAACAGACTCTGAGCACATCTTCCCCAGCAGTGACTTCTTGTGCTTTGATTTCTCTGCTTAAACATTAAGTATACATTATACATTAAGTTCTAGAAACCTTCTCTTATTGGATGCTATGTGCCCCCTCTTACGGGAGAAACATGCAACAAAAGTGTTAACAGGACAAGCTACAGACCTCTCACTGAAGTTCATTCTCAAGCCCACAACTGTTGCTTACCACCTGTGTCCTCTACCACATTAGCATTTGTGTCCCCCTCTACACCAGAGTGTTTGAGACTTTAGGGAAAAGAAAAAACATCTTTCAAGTTATTGTAGTTACAGAAGGAAAGAAGAGGGACTGTGAGACTGAAAAAATATTCCAAAAATGATAGTAAGTGTTATTACAATAAAAATATCAAGTGACATTTTATTTACTAGCATTAAATAAATAAAAACAGAGTTTCAAACCTAATTACAATATGATTTACAATGACCACAAGAGTCCAAATATAAAGATATGATTCTTAAAAAGATACATATAAAATTTATAAGCAAAAACCTAAAAAATAGTATCAATTAAATAAATGACAAATGGATAGACATACTACATTTATGGACTAGAATATATTTATATTTAATACATTAACATATGTATTTAAAATTAAATTTTTTAAGTGTAGCTTAGGAGAAAATCTTTGGGACCAAATGCTATCAATGAGTTATTAGACTTGACACCAAAACAACAATCTCCAAAGGTTAAGATTGACTTTACTATAATTGAAAACATTTTTTCTGCAGAACATTTTCTAGAAAATATTTTTCTACAAAAGTCCATGTGAAGAGGATGAGAAGACATACCATAAACTAAAAGAAGATATTTGCAAAACACTTATCTGACAAAGAAGGAATATCGAGAACATATTTTAAATTGTCAGACTCACAGCAAAACATAAAATATATAATTAGAAAACTGGCAAGAGCAGATTTACTCCAGAGAGCACATCAATGACCAATAAGCATATGAAAAGATGTTCAGCAGAATTAACTGTTAAAGAAATACATTTTAAAATCATGGTGTAACATCACCACAACCTAATAGAAGAGTTAAAATAAAAAGCTACTAAATGCAGGAATGAATGCAGAGAAATCAGAGCTCTCATATATTGCTGGTGCAGATGTCAATTTCCTAGTTTTGACACTGTATTATTGTTTTGTAAGACATTACTATTAAGTGAAGCTGGATGAAAGCTGGGTGCAATGTTGCATGGACATTTTTCCTACAACCATCTGTGAGTCAATAATCATTTCAAAATAAAATTGTCTTCAAAATCATTATCTAACTGTATGAGCTCTATAAGAAATCCATTTTTAATATATTTTATTAGCATATATTAGTTGTACAAAAGGGTTTCATTGTGATATTTCCATACACACATATAATATTCTTTGATCACATCCACCCCCTCTATTACTCTGACAAATGTATTTTAAATATTCACAGAGAGTAAACACATAAAGTAATAGGATGGAATAAATACATGCAAACACTAATCATCACAAAAATGGTATAACTATATTAATAAGAAAAAGATAGACTCGAGGTTGAATGGTATGCCACAATATAAAACACATTGCCTAATGATAGAAGAAATTTGTCAAGAAAACAAAACAACCATGAATAATCCTGCAAATAATGGTAGAGATTCAAAATCCATGAAGCCACACTGATAGAACTAAAGAAGATATAAACAAAACCAGAATCTTAGGTGGAATGTCTTAACATTTTTCTTTCAGTAATTGATCAACCAATTATACAATAGACCAGTATACAAAATATTCTAGACACTATTAACAACCTTGACTTAATTGCCATTTATACAAAACTGCATCAAATAGCAATAAAGGCATCCTTTCCAAGTGCATGTGCAACCAATGGACTGGATCAGAGCCAAATTTAGATGGGTAGAATACTGGAAACTATAGCATATTGTTACACCGTCCTTGAACAAAACATAATTACAGCATGACAAATACATTCTCTTCGTACGTTCAAGACAACATAATGTAATTTACATGGAGCTACATCTTAAAATATGAAACTACCACAATTATAATTTAGATAAAATTCTCATTTTTTAAAGCATGCATCAACCTTTAAGTTCATCAATTCCCTACTTTGTCCCCTCTGCTCTTACTGCTTCCAGAGCTTCCTGGCCTTCCCAAGACCCCATGAAAGTAAAGCTCTTTCCTATCTCAAGTTATTTCTGTGTGCTCTGCTGCTACATGGAGTTCTGTCTGCTTTCCCAGGCTGCAACACTCTCCGAGTAACCCACCAGATCTCACTCTAAACACAGCTTTAAGGAAATATTTCCTTGATGATTTCCCACCCATCTTCCCACACTCCCAAACCTTTGGCTGGGTTATGTTCCTCCTATGAAAAATGCTCATTGCTTGATGACTTGTGTGCAAACAAGCAGGATAAAGCAGGTTGCTTTATCCAAATTGGTTTGTTAAAACTACAGGTCACACTCTTACACTTAGAAAAACATTCAGTAAACATGAGATAAGTTTAGGAAAAACTAATAAAAGAAATCTGCCTTAAAATTAAAAAAAATACATGTTTTTCCTCCATACTTCCTTTTCCATCTATAGATACCCATTTATTACCAAATTTACTTGCATCATACCAGTCTTTATAGCTAAACTGGAGTTTGATACAATCCCTGACTTTTTTTCATATTTTATTACCAATATTGAGCATATAATCAGCAAACATTAATGTGTCAGGTTATAAGTATTTGCTGGTTACAATAATTAACATTAATTCAGTGCTTACCCATGTGTCTTGCATAGTGAAAAGTTTGTCAGTTCTCATCATAGCTCATCCTCACAACTTATGGCTTTTGATTTTTGCAATTCTGAAGCTTTGTTTCTCTACAGCAAGTAGAAAATAAATTTGTAAGTGACAAAATGGTGAATACTTGCTTTGTTGATACCAAGAGTAAGATATGCAGTTGATACAGAATTGATTCCATATCTAAGTACCAGAATAAGAGCCATCCTGGTTAGTAGAGGACAGTAGAAGCTAGAAATGAAAGGAAAAGTGAACTAACTGGTATATATGAAAATAAAGGGAAGAAGAAATGTTTTTAAAAGAGGACACAGAAGCAGGTGGGCACCACTCTCTGAGTGGACTAGAATGTCAGGCACAGATGGCTGCATTATACAATGAGGAATAATCTTGCATCTAATTTGTAATCTGGGGTCCTCCGTGTCCCAGGATAGAGTAATTTATTACCATGAATTGTATATTCTGGTCATCACAGTCATGGGGGCAAAAAGATCTCTGCTACACAAAGGAAAGAGAAGAAAGAATTAGAAATAACTCAGACTCATATTTAGGACTCCAGTAGATCTCTATGAGGCTTCATTTACAAACCAAAAATGACAGGAGACGGATAACCACCCCATGAGCTCAAAATCACATTTCTTTGGTGTTTGGCTCCTGATTTCATTGACTCAAAATTATTTAATATTTCTAATGTCAATTTCCTACTTGATTTGTATACTAACTGTTAGTCACTTCTTGTTGTTGTTTTGTTTTTGGTGGGACTGGGGTTTAAACTCATGGTTTCATGCTTGCAAAGCAGGCATTCTACCACTTGAGCCATTCCTCCAGTCTGTTAGTCACTTCTTGATTCTTTTTAGCAACAACATGCTGGTCATTGAAATTGTAGTCCTAGGTCTTATTAAACAAAAATCATCTATTCTTTAACCCACAGGATACTGGAACTGACAGAGACAGTACAATAGAGTAATACCACCAGTTGAGTTGAACCAACCATTCAGACAGACACCTGTTGTGTGGGGAAAAAAAGCCACATGTATTGACATAGCTTTTCTCTATCAGCCTAGTGACAGAAAAACACCTGGTATAACAAAGTCTTATATCTCATATTAGGAAATGTATAAAATTCAGCAGCCAATTGATGTTTGAACTTCAGAAAGTTTCCTTTGTATATAGAATCTAATGGTAGGGAAGATGTTAAACAGAGTTCCTATTGGCTTGAAGATCACCATGTAAGGGGTAGGACTGCATAGTCCACATCCTGTTGTAGCATCCCTAGTAAGAGCAGAGAGAGCTCCCTATATTTTCTGAGGAAGGCAAGGCTGTGACCTGAATCCTAAGGACCAGAATGACCACGTACAGATGCTGCTTTGTCCTGGAACTTGTTTTTGTCCTCCTCACTGTCTTAACAGCTGCTCAAGGTAAGCAGAGTCCCAGTACTTAAGACTGGAAGATATGGATTAGCTGCAAGGTACTGGGGAATGCTTTCTAGAATCAAAGGCACAATGCTTCTAAATTTCTCATTTGGTTGGGACCAATGTGAACCTCACTCATAGTGAATGATGATTTTCCTAAATTGGAGTCAGAATTATTTTTATTAAATAGTGAGATGTTATAAAGATATCAATTTTTTGACTGATCAGACAATATGTTAGCCTTTCTTCATACACCTGAAAGTTCAGCAAATGTCTGGTCACTTCCCAGTTTTCTCACCATTTTTGGCTAATGAATGGCCTCAGGCTGGGTCTTAGTTGTGTTCTTTTACTCTGTATTTCAACTCCAGAATGATGTTACTTCTGCTCTTAAATAGAGAAATGGATGAAGAAGGGTTTGAAGAGGATATGGGGTCTGATGTGTGAAGACAAACATGTCTTCTCAGTGGAAGACATGTTTTTAGACAGCAGTTTATAGAAATCACTGTAAGCTACCCTGTTGTATTTGATAGGTAAAATGGTAGTGACAGTGATATATGTATATGTAGGTGATGAGCGCAGATATGTAAACCTTGCTGCCTGTAAAGAAAGCCTTCCAACATGAACCATAATTATACCCAAGATAACCCTCACCTACAGTCAGACTGACTTTGAGATTGTTATTTCTTCCCTACAAACCCGTACTCAGCCCTTTTCTATAGTCTTTCCCAAGTCCTGGATTCTTGGAAGAACTTGTCTACCTGCATGTGTTGCCTCCATTCCTTTCTGTTGGGTCGCTGACCTCCAATCCCTTTATACTGGAAAGAAACTGATGCAGATATAGGTGCTCATGATGGATATTAACATTGAAGGCATTCAAAGGTCTAGCCTTATAGACCTAAGGATGTGCCTCTCCCTGTACAAATTTCCCCTTGCCTGTGGGCGCTTGAACTTGTTCTGTTACATTCTAAAGGATCTGCTGTTACAGAATATTAGGCTTGTGAATGTCTTCATGGTGAATCTTCCCTCAGGCCCTCCATGATATCTGGTGCCCACTGTTCCTGTGGCTCAGCAGAGCTCAAGATACCAGTGTTTGAGTTCCTAAAAGGAGAAATACCCAGCCAGGCCTAAGAGCTTCTCAGTGTGGGAGATACTCATCTGTGTTTCTTCACTCTGTTCATTTTCCTCATTTCAACCACCACCCTGCCCCCAGTCAGAAGCCTTTTGCTCTTCTTTGAGAAATTTTTCTCCTTCCAACAAGAAATTCTTTTCTTCATTCCCTTATTATATTTTTGAAACACCCAGATCCTTGGGTTTTAGACAAAGGCCAGTGATCCTTGTCTGCTTTCCAAGCTTTGCTACCTCTTAAGAGTAGGGGTGGATTCTCCAAAAATATAAGCTTGATATCCTTGTTACATTTGGTCTGTTCAGCAATGAGAGCAGTGAATTAATTTCTCATCAGGCTAAGAAGTAACTTCATCTCACTGAACAAGCATAAGTTTTCCTCAGAGAGAATTTTTATATGGTCATATTATGAAAGCACATGTTCACATATTACAGCATTCGGTTCACATGAGTTTTTTCCATTTACTGCTGAAATTTCAATGTTGATATGATGGAGTCAAAAACTTTAAAACTTTCTGAGCCTGGCACATTACAAGGGCTGTTATAGTGAAAATCAAGATGTTGCCAGGATCCTTTAAATTCTTCCTGAGCAGGAAATCTCTGTTTTAATGGAAGGAGTTTCTCAGTCCCTAAACAGACACACACACACACACACACACACACACACACACACGCACCCCACACACACTCACACATGCACATATACATGTTCTTATGAAATTAGATCATAAAATCTTCTAAATTATTTTAAATCCATTTAAAGTTAATACCATAATTTATATTTATATCTGTCCCATCAAATATCTTCAATGTCATATTTATGACTGATGATATTTCACTGCAATTTTTAATCATAATTTACTTTTTTCCATTGCAAAATGCCATTATAAGTAAACTTGCTATGAACTACTACATTGATCTAATAGAAAGGCTGTGATTATTATTTTCAAAAAAAGCCATTTTAAAGGCTTCTACCTCCCTGGTGCTCCTTCCCAGCACTGTTTGCTAAGCTGGTCTCTTCTCCCAAAACTTTTAATTATGGGGATCCCAAGACTCAAACCCAGATCCTCTCCTCTTTCATTTTTCAACACACTTTTGGTGGTCACATAACACCTCATGGTTTTAATTATCATTTATTGACTGTAAATTCACAAATTCAGTCTCCTTCACAGACTTCTCTCCATATATCTGAAGTCATATATCTCTGGGTATTTGACCACTCCATTTGGAGCAGTACACATCTCACAGTAACACATCCAGAACTGAACTTCTGATCCCCTCACCCTCCACAAAAAACAATATTTGCTTCAACTTGGAGCAAACCCTTGGAGTCATCTTCAACTCTTCTTTTTCTCTCACATCTCACACCAAATACATGTGGAAAATTCTACCACTTTTACTAGAAAAATTAATTGAGGATCTTTTTTAAATTTTTTAATAGGACATATTCATTGTACAAGGAAGATTCTTTGTGACCATTAAAAATAGGCTTATATTGATCTTAAATGCTTTTTATATTTTATTTATCTTTCCAAAGAAATACCTTTGGACCTGTTGCTTTGCTCTGTTTTATCATTTTTCCTACATAATGTTTTTCTTCTCTTTTTATTATTCTGTCTACTTTCTTTGGAATTATTATTTTAACCAAATTTAAAGCAATTCTTAGTGAAAAACATATGTAAAAATAATAAAGTTGTCCATCCTATTACCTCTTATTATTCCCCTCTAGCTATTTATTTCCTTCCAAATGTTATTGCTTTGTAATATATTGAATTTGTGTGATATTTAGATTATTATCTATTAATCATCATCTAGAGTCTTCCCCATGAAGACAGGCCTTTTCTTTACATTTTGTTCTTTTCTAAATTGTAAATACCTTCAAACTTCCCTGACATAAAATATTCAATAAATATTTCATGAACAGATGAACGCATTAGTAAAATTCAAAAAACAATTTTAAATCCCCAACAGACCCACAAAGAAGATTCTTATATCAAGAATATATAGCTATATATTAAAAAGCAAAAAGCAAGTGAAATAATCAATAAATGGGCTATACTTGTTGGGGACTTAAAACTGTTGCACACAATCCTTTTGAAATGTGAAGTAAATGGGGACTGAAAAGCCCATTATATTTCATTCCTTCCGTCCAGGAAACATCTTTTGCATTTTCAGAGTGCTTCTCCTTATTTCTTTTTCTTCCTCTTGATATTCTATCATTCTCTCTCTCTCTCTCTCTCTCTCTCTCTCTCTCTCTCTCTCTCTCTCTCTCTGTCACACACACACACCTCATTCAATTTCAACCTAAGTTATGGTAGAAATTGCCTGAAATCCACTGTTGTGAAAAATGTAATGATAAATATTTCAGAACAGAAGCTTATGCTCTTTTATTCCTCATATTTTCCCCCTTTTCCTTACACAGGATGAAATGATACCAAATGATAAGACCACATGATGATGTTTCCTATAATAAGACACTAATAATCATTTCTTTTTCCTTTTTATTATCATATTATTGTTGTACTTGGGGTACGTTATGGCATTTACAAAAGTTCTTACAATATATCATAGTTGAACCCCCCCTCCATCATTCTCCTTTGTACACACTCTCAAGACACAATGAATTGTGACACAAGAAGTGTCCAATCCTGAGAGTGAGCAACTACCAAACAGGCCACAGATGTTCCCTGCATACTGTAGGAGGTTTGATAGATAATATGGAAAATGTACACCAATTCTGGTATTTTATGACAAGTACCATGTATTCTGTTTTCTCAGTGTTGCTTTGCACATATGTGAACCTCCTTTGTTTTCAGTCCTATGTATTTTTTTGGTTCTGTGCTGACTCTGTGTCTTCTCTCGTATTATATTTCCTTAGTATATTTATTTGACCTTTGTGTAGACATTTCTGTCTTATCAGGTACACATGATTGATTTATTAATATTTTCCTCTGTCCTATTTCTTTGATGGAATATAAATTTTGCCATTCTTTCAAACAGTTATTTAATTTTCCATTTAAATGCAGGGAAATTGTGAGTACTAATTACTTGTGATGATTAAACATATCCCCAATTTTATTACCACAGATCATCGATATTAATTTGTATTTTTATCTACTGATTAGTAATTATTTAAAGGAATTATCTTCCAGCAGATTTTACACAGCAGGAACAAAGAGAAAGAGACAAGTGAGGACTTTCCTCTAGTGAGGTTTCCAGTGTGTGTGTGTGTGTGTGTGTGTGTGTGTGTGTGTGTGTGTGCATGTGTGTGTGTACGTGTGTGCATACCCATATATGTGCTTATTGTGAGAATGTGCCAAGTGATGCAACAGTAAATTGATTAAATAATTTCAATGGTGATAAGGGACATGCTCTAGTGAATGTATCAACTCCAGCCTGTTAGACCAACACTGAACCTTGTCCTCTCACCTGTCATCTTGACTGGGCCCAGGATCACTGAGAGCCCGGTCTTGGGCAGGACCTCCACCCTGACCCAGTGTTTCCCCATTGTCTGCTCCTGCAGAAATGAGATCCAAGAGCTGTCCAGCCACTGCCCCCTGCACAGGTATCTCAGCCCTCCCACCTTTGCCATGAGTCCCTGGGGCTCATTCCCTTGCACCTATGTGGTAAGAGGATGTGTTGCTGCCTTTTCAGACAGAGAAAAGCTCTGCCTCAGGTGATAAAGTAGCTCTGTTGATCAGGTGATACAAGTAGACATCAAGTTTATCAAGTTACTGCAACCACAGGACTCCAAAAGCTCCCCAGCATGTGCTGAACAATTCACACTAGAATGATCAATGGGTCACCAAAGATAAAAGAGAGAATATCAAACTTTCTTAGAATCAAACAAAAATGTAAACACAACTTACTAGAATTTCTGGAACACAGTGCAAACAATGAAGTTAAGAGTGCCTTCATTAAAAAATCAGAAAATCCCAAATAAATAACCTAGTGGTGCACTTTAAGGCTTCAAAAGGGAAAAACAAGCCAAACCCAAAGGCAAGAAACAGAAAGAATAAAAAAATCACAGCAGAAGTTAAAGAACTATATAAACAATCAATGAAATAAATAAATGGTTCTTTAAAAAGATAAACAAGATTGACAAACTTTTAGCCAAATTAATCTAAAGAAAGATGGTGACAACTCTAACCAACAAGATAAGAAATGAGAAAGAGATTATCATAATAAACACAGATAAAATTCAGAGAATCATTAAGGAATAAATCAAAAGCTTATGTTCCAATGAACTGGAAAATCTAGAATAAATGGACACATTTCTAGATGCACATGACCTACCCAAATTGAACCAGGAAAATATAAGACACTAAAGAGATCTACAACATGTAATGAAATTGAAGCAGTAATACTCTCCCAAAAAGAAAAGCCCAGGACCAGATTAATTCACTGCTAAATTCTACCAAACATTTAAGGAAGAACTAACACCAATGTTCCCCAAACTATTCCATAAACTAGAAAAGGATGGAAGACTATCAAACTAGTATTATTCTAACAACAAAACTGGGTAAGGACATGACAAAAAGAAAGAAAACTACAGATGAATTTTCTTGGTGAAGATACACACCAGAATTCACAATAAAATACTTATATACTAAATTCAACAGCACACCAAAAACATCATACACCATAATCCAGCTGTTTTTTTTCCAGAGATGCAATGATTTTTTAACATATGCAAATCTACAGATTCAATGCAATCCTCATAAAATTCTAATATCATTTTTCACAGAAATAGAATAATCAATCCAAAAATTCATAACAAACACAAAGACCATGAATAAACAAATCAATCCTTAGCAAAAAGAGTGATACTAGAGGTATCACTCAAATTATACTACAGACCCATTGTAACAAAACCAGTATGGTACTGGCACAAAAACAGAGTTGTAGATCAATTAAATAGAATAGAAGATCAAGAAATAAGCCCCCATAGCTATATCAATCTGTTTTTTTTTTACTCAGGTACCAAAAACATACCTTGGAGAAAAGATATCCTCTTAAACAAATTCTGCTGGGAAAACTAGATATCTGTCAGTAGAAGATTGAAGCTAGGTCGTTATCTCTCACCTTATACAAAAATTCATTCAAACAGATCAAAATCTAAATCTAAGGCCTAATATTTTTGAAACTATTAGAGGAAAATACAGGGAATGTTCTTGAAGACATCAGCATAGGTAATGCCTTTTTAAATTTTTTTATTGTTCTGCTAGGTGAGAGTACATTGTGGCATTTACAAAAGTTCATGCAAAATATCAAATATATCATACTTGAATTCACTCCTCGTTTTTCCCCCTCTCCCCATTCCTGGAATAGTTTCAACAGGTACCAAGGTAATGCTTTTTTGAATAGCAATTCAATTGCTCAGGAAATAAGAGCAAGAGTTGACAAATGGAATTACATCAAATTAAAATCTTCTACACATCGACAGAAACAGCTACCAGAATCAAGGGACAATCCAAAGAATGGGAGGGAAATCCTTGCTAGTTATTTATTAGATGAAGGATTGATATCTAAGATACATAAAGAGCTCAAAAAATTAAAAACAAAAAGAATAATCCAATTAATCAATTGGCAAATGAATTGAACAGACTTCTCAAAAGAAGAAGCACAAATGGCTAATAAATACATGAAGAAATGTACAACATCTTTAGTCATAAAGAAAATACAATTAAAAAACTGCACTGAGATGCCATCTCACCCACTTAGTATGGCAATCATCAAGAAAACAAGCAACAAATGTTGGTGAAGATAAGGTGGGGGAAAGGAATCATTTACACTATAGGTGGGAATGTAAATTAGCCACTATGGAAGTCAATATGGAGGTTCCTCAGAAAACTAAAAATAGAACTACCATATGATATGGAAATACCACATCTGTGCATATATCTGCAGGAATTTTTATCTACATACAGTAAAGATTCTTGCAAACCCCTGTTTATTATAGCACTATTTACAATAGCCAAATTATGAATTCAAAGAATCAATCAAATTGATGAATGAATAAAGAAAATGTAGTATACATACATAAAATAGTGTATTATTCAGCCATAAAGAAAAATGAAATTATATCCTTTGCAGGTAAATGGATGGAACTGGAAATTATCATGCTATTTGAAATAAGTTAGACCGAGAAAGACAAAATTGCATGTTTTCTGTCATATATGGAAAAAATGGAAAACATGAGCATAAAACTGAGGGACTCCTTGGGGGTCAAAACCAGTGGGAGCCAGGGTAAAGAAGAGGGTGAATAGGGGGGAAATAAGATCAAAGAACTTTTTTAAATATATGAAAAAAAATGAAACCCAATAAAATTATCTAATAAGGAGGCAAGGGGAGATAAGCATAGAAGGGTGAATTTGATCAAAGTACATTGTATTCATTTATGAAAAGTTAACAATGAAACTGCTTTATACAATCAATATACGAGAGAGAGAGAAAGAAAGAAAAATCTAGAACATGTAATAACCAGGACATGCCTCTGATCCCTTAGTTTTCCAGCTCTGAATGGCTATGCCCACAAGAACAATCCTGATTTGTCCTGGACTCATGGCTGGGACTCGAGGCTTCAGATGAACTCACCCTAGTTTCTGACTTCACTTTCTGATTAGAAACATTAAAAAATTTCCACTTCTCTTTTCAATGGCATTGTAGAAAATGTGGTTTAAAAATAAACAAATGAAATACAACCCCATTTTGGTGACTCTTTGAACTCATCTAGTGAAAGGCACTGCCAACTACTCAGAGTTGGGATTAAGACAATTCTAGTATACTTTTCTAACCTCCTAGGCAGAACTTCTACAAATCAAAAGGTTAACTTTGGTAGGATCTTTGCAGCATCTTTTACCTGGGACTACTCACTAGATTTTTTAGCATATTTTCATTTGCTATTTTTCAACCTTACTTATCTACTAATCGTTTTAGTTTCAGTAGGAAACCATATCCAGCTGCTGCTGTGGTACAATGATTCCACATCTGACCATCAGGGTGCTACCCATTGTTTAGTTAAATGAGACCAAGACACTAAAAAACCTTTCTGATTCCATGTGCAAATGCAACCACTGACATGATTCTCTCTTCTCAGACAGCGCACAGCTTCAGCTTGTGGATGGGGAAAATCACTGTTCTGGGAGAGTGGAGATCCTTCATGAGGGCATCTGGGGAACTGTCTGTCGTAACAACTGGGAATGGAGAGATTCCCAAGTGGTGTGCAGACAGCTGGGCTGTGGAGAGGTCATACATGGAACAACCTACATTCAATCTGACTCCAGGCCCATCTGGCTGGAAAACATGAACTGCAGAGGAGGGGAGTCTCACCTGTGGAATTGTCCTTCCTCAGGCTGGGGGCCACATGACTGCAGCCAACAGGAGGTAGTAGGAGTTCTCTGCTCAGGTATGGTCTGTGTATTATTCAATGGCTGGGATTATGGAAGGTTTTAGGAAAGTAGCTGTCTAGTCCCTAGAGAAATAGAGGTGGGCACACTGTAGAGACCTGCAAGGTCTACGCACAGATCCTGATTGCTCAAAGTAGGTGATGATGATGACTTTCATTCATTCCCTTGTTTGAGTCTCAACTGCTACTTTTTCCCTCTCCACTAATCTCACTCAACAAGAGAGTTTATTCTAGTATCATCACAATTAAAATCAAGTCTATTAATTTTATTCATATAATTTACTCATAATTTAAACATCTATAATTCTGCACGAGTCCTACCTTTACAACAAATGATTGTGTTAGAGGAGGAATGAGAATGAGACTGTACTTGTCTCAGTTGAACTAAATATTTCCATGTGTATTGCATAAGACCCTGTTTTATACTAGGTTACCAGGTGCATAGGCACAAGGGGTAGGGTTAAGCAAATCACAGAGGAATTTGTAGATTGTTGCAAATTTGCAATTCTTCATTGGAGATTAAGTTAAATACTCTTAGCACTTTGGCTGGAAGGGCCAAAATCTGTGAATGAACTGCCCTGATCTCCATTGTTATTAGAAAAGCTTCTACATATTCTTTTCTAGACAACAATGTATATATAAACCCAAACTTGTAAGAGAAATTTACCCATGTGCTGGCAAGCCAATGTTAGATGTAATGAGTCTCACTGTTTGTAAGAGACAGCACAGTTCATACCTGATGGCTAAAGTGAAAAAAGAGAAGTGCATTTGGGGGGGTTCTTTGATAAAAAACAAGGGAAAATGGAATTTTTGCAGAAGATAGAGTAGGCTTGAAGTACCTCAAGGAAGAGTGGATAGGAGCTGAAAACAAAAACAAGGAATCCTGAGCAGCACTGAGGATTCATGTGGAGTGAGGACAAGTATGGTTGATAAGTGTGACTCAGGTTTTGGTATTGACAGGCTCAGAATGCTTGGAAAAAATTTCCAGGTATGAAATAATAACACAGTTTATCTTTGTTATATATATGCCAAATACTAGACCAGGATACATCTGACTGCAATTTTTATATAATATTAGGAGAGAAAAAAGACATACTACCTTCTTTGCTTAGAAAGAAATCAGCCTCACAGACCTCACCTTGGAAATGCCCATCCTTTTGCTACATGGAGTATTCCCACAGAAGCTATTTGCTGTCATGTGCCAAATACACATCAGACACTTTCAGTTCATTTAGTTTTAATTCCCAAAGCTCCTAAGACCACACAGGAGGGGAGTCGTAACTTGTTTGGTATGGACTTTTCCTCCTTGACTAAAGTAAAGGTGTCTCTATCTCCTCTAATTTATAACACAGAAATCTGAACCTATTTCTCTAGAGTGCAAGATACAGATTCCCATATCAAAGGGTTTTAATTTTTGCAAGTTGGTTTCTGAGGAATTTATGTAAATTCTTAACTCAGTGGTCAGTTCTTAAATTGTTTTTCCTCTGTTCCTCCTTCTGCCTGAAAATATGTCCTCATATTTTCACATCAGGTCTGGAAGATTGATTTCCATTAAAAAAGAACGAGCTGAGTAGTAGCCATTAGTGTAAAGTTAATCTTCATCTTGATAATTTGGATAAATGTGGTATCAAACACAGGAAAGAATTTATTCAGTGTAGCCATTTTTGGGAACCAACAGGTAACACTAGCTTTGGGTTTACCCAAGGAAGGACAAAAGCAAGATACTAGAAGTATGCTCAGGAGACTGACATTGGTGGCTCATACCATGATCCTAACTACTCAGGAGAATCAAAGTTCATGACCAGCCAGGACAAAAAATTTGCAAGCTCCCATCTAAAACAATACCTGGGTGCAGTGGTGCACACCTCTCATCCCACCCTCAAGGGAGGATGAAACTGAGAGGATCATGGTTCCAAAAAGTTCACAACTCCATCTTGACAGAAAAAACTGGGCATGGTGACAAGTGCCTGTCATCCCACATACTACCGGAAGCAGAAATAGGAAGATCACAGTAAAGGCTAGCAAAGGCAAAAGCTGGAGACCATATGTCAATAAATAAATAAATAACAACAATAACTAGAGCAAAAAGGGCTGATGCATGGCTTAAGCATGAAGCCTTAAGTTCAAGCCCCAGTACAGTAAAACTGTGGTCTGTTTGATAATTACCTCGGGATAAGTCAGGGAAGACTTGTACATTATAAGCAGAAAGTTGCTGCTTCCTGGGGAAGGATAGTTTTGACTCTTGTCACAAGATGTTTATCAATCAGACCTGTAATTCCTGGAATTCCAAAAAACTGCTAGACAAGAAAAGAACAAGTCAGAAAGGCAAGGTGGAGTTAACTCTTTCAGGCTTAAAGTAATGATCAGAGATTTCTAGGAACCATTCCAGTGTTTGGCCACAGTTGAGCAGTTATCTGCCCTAAGTTTAAGGTAGGGGAGGATACGGATGTAAAGGGAAAGTAGAGATCTGAAGGTTTTATTATGTTTTCTTAGGCACTCATCAGACATCTGTAGGCCCAAGTGAAGAGTCATGCTAATTTTAGCAAAAGCAGTTTCTTAGTCTCTATAATAATAACAGTTCAACTACAGAGGACTTTAGTGACATCCCAGGAGAGTCTCTCAGATAGAATCAAGCAAAGATGTACTGTTATTACATCTGAATCAAGCCATCCTTCCAGGCTTTTGGGGAGTTAGAAATGTACCATCTACAAAGAAAAGAGGAAAAAGTAAAAGGCCCAGATGCTCTGCTTCAGTCATACTCAAGTGGTGGCCCTCAGTGGTGGTACTGGTCATAACCCCTAATGAGGAGGTGAAAGTGAGTGGAAACCAGAGTCTACAAGGAAAAGCATATAGCTGCACCCACAGGTGGAGCCTACAGCCAATCAGGGTTTCTGTTCTGGAAGGGACTGAAGAACATTGTCATTATTGTACATGCCCCTGAATATTCTAGTCTCAATAATCTGGTTACTAACTCAGGGTTACACTATTTAATGGGCCTTTTTCTTATGTCTAAATAGTAAGTAAATATAATTTTGAAGTTGTGATAAATACTGAAAATTTTTATCTATTAACAAAAGTTAACTTGGCATTATTATCTAAGCACTGAAAGTTTCTGAGGATAAAATTATAGAAAGAAAATAAGCTTAGTCATCATCATAAGTGATGTCCCATTCAATGGGTAGACATGGATTTTGGAAAAGAAAGGTTTATTATACACAGATCCATAAATGGTAGAATATATGGGATGTATTCTCTTTTTTTAGCAGTACTAGTGTTTGAGCTCAGAGCCTCATGTTTGCTAGGCAGTGTTCTACTCCTTGAGCTACTCCATCAGGTAGGATATATTCTTTTAAAATCATGTCTATGTGTATAATTTATGTTTATTCAAGGAATCCAGACTTCTGAACTGGCTCTGTAAATTTCCAGTACTTGTTCCTATAAGTCCCAATCTGCCACCAATTTTCTAATCCTCTTCCTATGACCCACCTCCGGAAAAAGAAAAATATTTACACCATAACTTCCACCAAGTTTTTTACAGATGCTCAGTGGAATTTTTTTTCTCTCCTATAGGATTTGTGCGTCTGGCTGGAGAGCATGGACTCTGTTCAGGACGAGTGGAAGTGAACTCTGGAGGAGACTGGATTCTGGTTTCTTATGGGAACTTCATGCTCCCCACAGCTGAGGTCATCTGTACAGAGCTTTGGTGTGGCAAACCTGTCTCTGTTTTGAGGAATGTGTCCAGATATTCCCGTGAGCAGGTCTGGCCTGAAGAGTTCCAGTGTGAGGGGCAGGAGTCTGAGTTCTGGTTGTGCCCCCGAGTGCCCTGCGCTGGAGGCAGCTGCCACCACAATGGGGCAGTTGAAGTTGTCTGTTCTGGTGAGTCTCAGAGCAGGACAGTATATCTTCACTCTTCTCTCTCTCTCTCTCTCTCTCTCTCTCTCTCTCTCTCTTTTCCTCCCTTTCTCCCTTCCCCTCCCTCTCCCCGTCTCTCTCCTTCTTCTTCTTTCTAATCTTCCTCCCTTCTACTCTCTTTAGGACTCCACTTCTGTCTGTTAGCTCCTTGAATATGTCCCTAATATTTCTGATGCCTTCCTTACATTTTTATACCAATCTTTTTCTTTCTGCTTTTGTTAGGAAGTTTTCTCCTGACATGAATTCTAAGTCACTATTTTTGTTATAAATTAGGTCTAAATTTTTTTCAATACATTCAGTAATTCTTAATTTTAGACACTTTATTTTCAGTTGCAATTGTTTCTTTGATTCTATTCATGCATCTACAATTCTGTGTTAAAATTTTTTCCTGTTTACCAATTTATTCTCCTCTTTCCTCTTTTCTCCTAAGTACATTAATCACAGTGTTAAATTCTTTATCTTCTAACTTCAACATCTTTAGCATGACTCTTCTTCCTTCCCTGATCCTATTTTTTCATTTTGTTAATGTGTCATGTGATCCCCTCACTTTATATGTGTTTTACTTTTTACTGGGTACTTAAAATTATGTATGAAATATGAGTTTCATAAGACATATTTTAACATCTAAAATATTCATCTTGGTTCTATTAAGTTAGTAGTAGAGAGTGCTGTTTATACAAATACCTAATCCAACCAAGAATGAGCTGGGTTGAAGTTTGCTTCTGTCCTGTGTCATGGACTTTCACATATTTCAGTTGAGAAACTAGATAATTTGATTGCTCAGCAGCACCCAAGAGAACAGGGGACTATCCACTCTGTTTTTCAAGGTCTTTGACATATTTTTATTTACCTACAGCACTTCACAGCTTCTATGTTGGGCAAAAGTTTCAGAGACAACATGCCACATGAAAGTATCCTCAAGTCTCAATTTTGTCAGTCTTGTTGCCTGTAACACTCAAAAGCTAGTCACCTTCTCTGCAACAACAGTCCCCTGCTTGTTGAAAAGTAGGTTCTGAGCCATTAGTCCATACACTGAATTGAGAAGACCCTTGGTGAAAAATAAGCTGCAAATATTTGCCTAAACAGTAAAATGATCTCTTTTCTTTGGAATTTTACCATCTTTAGTCTCTGTTGTGTACACAAAAGTCTAATATCTTTAACATTTCTACATTTCCAAGTTTTTTAGTACTAACCACTAGGACCATTGGCCTGCTGTGGACGCCTGTATTCTTCATTGGAAGAAAAGTTCTAGGTTTTATTCTCTAAGAGTGGGATATTAATGGGTATTACTTACCCTCTTTTTATGTCACCTTTTCACGTATAAAAAGTGACTCATAATAGAGTGGGTCTACTCAAATTTCCTGTTTAAGTGCATTCAGGACAGGAATATATAACCTATCACTGCTCTGAGGTAGGATTAGGAAAGCATAATTTTACCCCAGAGAACAAGGAATCACAACTTTGGAATACTAACAACTCCTGATATGAAGTGTAAATAGAGAGTAGATATATTGAAGAATAGAAAAATTCTATGACTCCTGGAGATTTCTGGTTAGTATCAATACATCTGACATAATTTCTCAAGCGAGGTTATCCAATCTAATCAAACAATTGGACCTTTTCGAAATTAAGTGTACAGGTCTAGAGTTTAAAACCTAGAACCATAAGTGAAATGTTCTTAGATAACCCTGGCCTGCTGCATGAAACATTCATTTTTTGGCTTTGAATGTTCCAACAAAAACAGTTATGATTGGTCCTGAAATTATGGCTACTACCTGAGGTGGGGTTTTTTGGGGTATTTTTGTTTGTTTGTTAGAATCTATTGTGTCCTGGTATCTTTTTTTATTGTTTATTTATTCATGTGTGCATACATTGTTTACAGGCCATCTCTCCTCACTGTCCCCTGCCCCCCATCCCCCTTAATGAGCTCTGCTAAGTTCCTCAATTCAGAGATTTCAATTCCATGTGCTCTAATCTTTTTGACTGTCAATGGTGTTAGAGTATGTGAGTTTTATAAGAAATCAATTAAGGTAGTGGCCCATTATACTGACCCTATGAAATCATCCAGCGAAAGACACTGTCAACTACTCATGATAGTCTCATGGGATTCAGACATTTTCAGTATACTTTTCTGACCTCCTCTGCAAAGCTCTACAAATTTGAAGTGACCCATGTGATCATTTATATCTTAGATAACTCACTAGCTCATTTTAATTTCAATTCTTCTTCTTCTTTTTCAATCCTGCTAATCCTCTGATCACTTCAATTTCCATAGGAATCCAGCCCCAACTGATATTTGGTGCAATGATTCAATGTCTGCCCAGTGGGCTCTGCAGCCTGAGAGTGGGGTGCTGTCCAAAGCTTCATTGAGTGTGTCTCAGGAGACCAGAAAACTTTTCTAATTCCCTGTCTAGAGGCAATCACTGGTATGATTCTCTCTCCTCAGAGAGTCCAGAGCTTCGCCTAGTAGGTGGAAGGAGTCACTGTGCTGGGAGAATAGAGATCCTTCACCAGGACACATGGGGAACCATCTGTGATGACAGCTGGGACCTCAAAGATGCCCAGGTGGTGTGCAGACAGCTGGGCTGTGGAGTGGCCCTGAATGCCATGACTTCTGCTCATTTTGGTGCTGGATCAGGGCCCATCTGGCTAAGTGAAGTGAATTGCATAGGAAAGGAGTCCCACGTGTGGAAGTGCCCTTCCTTAGGCTGGCACAAGTCTTTCTGTGATCACAATGAGGATGCAGGAGTCATCTGCTCAGGTATGATGAGTGCATTGTCCACTTCTTGGAGAATGGAAACATCCAGGGAAGCAGATATCTAGCATCTGGAAAATAGGAGATAGATCAGCTGAGGATGACTGACAGGTCTATCCGTAGATCCTAAAGGCTCAAAGTAGCTGATGATAATGGGCTTTTTGATTTCCTTTTATGAGTCTCAACTGCTATTCTTTCTTTAACAAGATTGCTTATTCTAGTATTTTCCAAATTAAAGATCTATAATTTTATTTTTATAATTTACTATTTATAAAAGTAAACATCTACAAACCAACACATACCCTCCCTTTGTGGCAACGTGTCCCTTTAGAAGAAAGGAAGAAAATAAGGCTGTACTTTCCTCAGCTTAAATAACCGACAATGTGTAAGACATAATTTTGCACTGTGTTCCCAGGTGCATAGGTAGAGGATGGGATTAAACAAACCTCTGAGGAATTTATGGATTATTGCAAGTTGCAAGTCACCTTTTCAGATTCATACACACATATTCACAGATGTTTGGATGCAAGGATCTTGGAGCTGAGGGTGAAATAATGAAATATTATTAATCAGAATTTCTCCTTACATTATTAAAAAATTAATGTAAACAGTAAAACTTCAGAGAAACTTAGCCATATGCTGGCAGGTCAATGATGAATGCAGCAAAATCTTAATGTGTGCATGTTATAGGAAAAGATGACATTAATTATACCAGATGGCTTAATTGATTCAAAATGATTCATATTCATATTGTAATATAAATTTATTTGGGGATTTCTTTATGAGAATGGGCATAAGAGACAGAAGGAATTTTTGTAAAAGAAGGTAATAGTAGCTGGAGGGGTGAGCACAGAGTATTTTTTGAGCACTGCTGAGGACCAAAGTGTAGGGTGAAGAATGCCTGCTTCATGTACATTTATGTGAATTCTGTATGGCTAGTTATATTGAAAGAGAAAAATGGGTTGTAAGAGCAACTCAGGATTGATGTATTCACAAGGTCAGAATGGTGGATGAAATTTTAGTGATGAACTTGTCTAAAGACGCAATGTATCAATACAGCAAAAGACTAGGTAAGGTTATATCTTACCTCAATATTTCATTTTACCTGAGGTGAGATGGCTTCATATCAATCAGTAGGCTTTTGCAGGGCATTTTTTTGTTTCTTTGTACACCCAGATTTCACGAACTTTTCAAATGGCTTAAAATTTTCTGCTTGTTTTTCTCCTCACTAGAAGTAAAACTCCACAAAGATAAGAACACAATTTCCTTGTAATTTACATTCCAAAAATCTACCAATATTCCTGGATAACAGCAAGCCCTGAAAGATATTTTTGTACTTAATAAACCAACATGGAAGTAGATTCTAAATATTGCCTTCAAATTCTTTCTCCTTTCCAAATTATCAGAGTTGTGCAGACAGCTTAGGTGTGCCCCCTTGCAGCTCCTTCTTTCCGAAATCATTTCCTATTTAGAGACTGTTTTGCCCACTTCTGGGCCTCCAGTAACCACTTTTCTCAACTATTCCTGTGCCTTGATGGGAAGGCCATGTGACCATCTCTGGATTTCAAAGGTGACTGGAAAGCCCAGTGGTACAGGAAAAATACCACATCTCATGGAGACACCCCAGTATCTAAGTCCAATTCAGACACCACCTATTGAATATTCTCTCCATACCCCATCCCTGGGAAAAGAAAAATTTTCACAGCACTGTCTGTGACAAATTTGTTCCAATTCCAAGGCACCGCACTCATTGTGTTTGTCCATGGCTCTCAGGATTTGTTCGTCTGGCTGGAGGAGGTGGACTCTGCTCAGGAGTGGTGGAAGTGAACTCTGGAGGAAACTGGACTCAAGTATCTGATGGGAACTTTATATTTGCTAATGCCCGGGTCATCTGTGCAGAGCTGGGGTGTGGCAAGGCTGCATCTGTCCTGGGGGATGTGGCCTTCAAAAGTGCCAATGGACAGGTCTGGGCTGAAGAATTCCAGTGTAGGGGTCAAGAGCAAAGGCTCTGGTTCTGCCCCCGAGTGCCATGTCCTGGAGGCAGCTGCCAACCCAGTGGGGCTGTTCACATTGTCTGTTCAGGTGAGACTCAGAGCAGGACTTGAACCTCCCAGCATGCTCTGTAGGAATAAGACAAATGACAGATGTTGCTGAAATCCTGTCTTCTGCAGAGTACGCTGAAGTCCGGCTCATGAATAATGGCACCTCTCGGTGTGAGGGTCAAGTGGAACTGAATACTTCTCAAGGCTGGAGAACACTCTGCGCCTCCCACTGGAACATGGCCAACGCCAATGTTGTTTGCCGTCAGCTTGGCTGTGGCATCGCCATCTCAACCCCAAAAGGAGCATACTATCTAGAAAGAGGTGAAGAGATCTGGAAGGACCGATTCCACTGCTCAGGGTCTGAGTCCTTCTTGTGGAGTTGCCCTGTGACTGCCTTAGGTGTTCCTGCCTGTGCCCCTGGAAACACAGCTTCTGTGGTCTGCTCAGGTAAGACAGCAGTCAGGATGCACCTTGTGTGATGTGTGTCTAAGAGGAGCCATTGCTGCAGAGTTTTCTTTTCTTTTTTTTTAATTGTTTTATTATTCATATGTGCATACAAGGCTTGGGTCATTTCTCCCCCCTGTCCCCATCCCCTCCCTTACCCCTCACTCTGCTCCCTCCCTCTCCCCCCCACCCCCTCAATACCCAGCAGAAACTATTTTGCCCTTATTTCTAATTTTGTTGTAGAGAGAGTATAAGCAGTAATAGGAAGGAACAAGGGTTTTTGCTGGTTGAGATAAGGATAACTATTCAGGGAGTTGACTCACATTAATTTCCTGCTGCAGAGTTTTCTAGTGAATGACCACGTGACCATGGACTGATTCATTCCAGTGTTGGAGATTTGAGTTGTTTCCAGTTCTCGACCATTACAGATAATGATGCTACAAATTACCACAACAATGGATAAATTGCAAGCATTTGTATTTTTGGGGGTTTTAACAGTTGGCTGTTCATTTCCACTCTCTTAAGACAGTATGCTTTGAAGCATCAAATTTTTAGTCATAATGAAACACAAAAATTCAGCTTTTTTCCTGTACATTAGTGTTCTTATTTCCTTTTAGAGAGAACTTTGACTATTCTAAGATCACAAAAATATTCTCTAAGAGTGTCTCATAGAAGTTTAATTACTTTATTTCTACATATCATTGTACAAACATTCTGAGTTTGATACCATGTAAGGTCTGAGAATAGGTTTCATGTTATTGTTCAGATATATAACTGGATTCTGCATATTGAAGAAAACATTTGTCTTTTTCCAAAGTAGAAATTTAAAAGAAAACATTACCAGAATGAATCACAGAACACTAATCTTCCTTAACGTTTTCGTAATATGAATTGTTAATACCTGATTGGATATGGCTGGTGTTATGAGTAAACCTACAAACTGTAGTAACCACTGCTCTGCATTCTAGGTAATGTTTTCACTTCCACATGTAAATGAGAACAGGCAGTACTTTTTGTTCTCTGTCTGGCCTATTTTAATTAGCACTATGCCCTCCAGTCCCATCCATTTTGCTGCAAATGACAGAATTTCATTCTTCTTTGTAGCTGAATAAATCTTATTGGGAATATATACCACATTTTCTGTATGAATTCTTCTGTTTATGAGCACTTGGATTGATCTCATCTAAGAAAGCCAAAATAAATATGGGAGTATAGCATTGCTTATTTGATGCTGAGTCTAAGTGTCCTGGTTACTATTACTGCATAATAAAACTTCCCCCAAAAAATACGTAACAGCAGAAAAATATGTTTCATTTTGGTCATGATTTCCTGGCTTAAGAATTTGGAAAGGGTTCAGTTAGAAGTTGTTTCTTAGGGTCTCTCATGAAGTTGTACTTGGATGTTGTCTGGGTCTGAGCCATTTGGTGACCTCACCAGGTTGAGCCTCCAAAACAGCTCATTCACACAGCTACAGATGGAAGACAGCTAGGGCTGCTAAGCAAACCATGCTCACCTGTGCCATCCGATATGATGATGTCAGCAGAGTAGACAGCATGTAATTCAAGGGAATGATGCACAATTTTACTGACCAGGCTCCCAAATAAAGTGGTGCTGGCTTCACGGCATTCTGTAGCTTACAAACAACTTGCCACAGTCAGTCCAGATTCAAGGAAGGTGTAATGGAACCCACCTGTCCTGCATGCTGTTCGAATATTGTGAATATATTTTAAAATCACAGATGTTTGAAATAGCTGTTTTGTGTATTTTCTATTTTCTACATTTAATACTACTAATTATGTCCTTATGTTTCTAAGACTTACAGGAATGTTAGGACTTCCTCACCCTGTCTCCTAGATCCCTTTTTATACTTCTGGGTTGTCTTTCTGTATTTACTCTGTGTGTTTTCTTCTATTCTTCCACTTTTCTATTTCTATCTTGTGCTGATGTACTTTTCTGTTAGACTCAAAATGTGAGTTTTTATATTCAGTTATTAATTCTTCAACTCCCAAATTGTTATTGGATTTTTGTTATCATTTCACTATCAAAATACACATCATGCAATCTAATTTTATGAACATTTTAATCATGGTTATTCATATACCTAGTTAAGTACCTCCAGTAGTTGGATGTTATATGAAAATCATTTTCTATCTTTTATTCACTCAACTTTTTTGTTTTATCAAACCACTTGTATATAGATTTTTTTTTGATTGATGGACATTGTATTTTTAAAAATCAGAGAAATCAGAAAGGGATTTTCTTTGCTTCTTTAGGGGAGCTTAGTTAAGAGTAGATAACATTATCTTTAAAAGAATTTAGGTGATTATGAAGTGGGCACCATCCCTGTGAAGAATCTGCTCTTAGTTCATTCTCTATATGTGGTTTAAGGCTACTCCTTATTTATCAGAGCTCCTCCTCCTTGGTTGACTGTGAGTTATACATAAGTTCCCCCAGACCTGTGACTCATAAACCCCTGTTGAGCTTTTCAGAGTCTCAGCTATGACCTTTGGATTTTTTTGTTTGCTCTTGTTTTTGTTTTTTTGGCTTAAGACAATTGGAATTTATTTTTCTGTAGTTCTAGAGGCCAGAAGTCTGAAATCAAAGTACTCATAGGGCCATGCTCTTTCTGGGGTTCTTAGAAAGAATCTTTCCTTGGTTCTTCTAACTCTGGTAGCTCCAGGCACTTCTCCAATCTTTGTCTCCATCTTCTCTTTCTTTTTTTTATTATTATTCATTTATTCACATGTGCATACATTGTTTGGGTAATTTCTCCACCCCTGCCCCCCTCTCCCATTCTCTCCCCCCTCCCCCCTCACTTCCAGGCAGAACCTGTTCTGCCCTTACCTGTAATTTTGTTGAAGAGAAGACATAAGCATAAGAAGGAAGACAAAGTGCTTTTGCTAGTCGAGTTAAGGATAGGTATACAGAAAGATTCCTAGCATTGCTTTCATGTACACACGTGTTACAACCCAAGTTGATTCATCTCTAATTGATCTTTACACTGTTTCCTGATCCCCTTCTCATGTTAATCTCTGTCGCTTTAAGGTTTCTGTATTATTTCCTCTGGAGTGGGGACATCAAACACTTTCATGTTTTGGGTTTTCTGCCTATCCCCATATTTCCTGTATGTGCTCTCCCCTTAGTATGTGATCCAAGTCCAACCATATTGCTGCATTTGCCCTAGATCTAAAGTCTGCATTTGAGGGAGAACATACGATTTTTGGTCTTCTGAGCCTGGCTAACCTCGCTCAGAATGATGTTATCCAATTCCATCCATTTCATTCTTCTTCATGGTTGAGTAAAATTCCATTGTGTACAAGTACCACGTTTTCTTGATTGATTCATCAGTAGTAGAAACATCTTGGCTGTTTCCATAACTTGGTTATTATGAATAGCGCTGCAATAAACATGGCTGTACAGGTGCCTCTGGAGTGACCTGTATTGTATTCTTTTGGGTATATCCCCAGGACTGGGATTGCTGGATCATATGGCAGATCTGTTTAGTTTTTTTAGAAGCCTCAATATTGTTTTCCAGAGTGGTTGCACCAGCTTGCATTCCCATCAGCAGTGTATGAGGGTTCCTTTTTCCCCACATCCTCACCAACACATGTTGTTGGTGGTGTTTTTGATAATGGCTATTCTAACAGAGGTGAGGTGGAATCTTAGTGTGGTTTTGATTTTCATTTCATTTATGCCCAGGGAGGTAAGCATTTTTTCATGTGTTTTTTGGCCATTTGAATTTCTTCTGAGAAAGTTCTATTTAGTTCAGTTGCCCATTTCTTAATTGGCTCATTGATTTTTAGGAGAGTTCAGTTTCTTAAGTTCCCTGTATATTCTGGTTATCAGTCCTTTGTCTGATGTCTAGCTAGCAAATATTTCTCCCACTCTGTGGGTGATCTTTTCAGTTTAGACACCATTCCTTTTGTTGTGCATAAGATTTTAATTTTATGAAGTCCCACTTGTCCATACTTTCTCTTAGTTGCTGGGCTGCTGGGGTCCTATTGAGGAAGTCCTTGCCTATACCTATTAGTTCCAGAGTGTTTCCTGCTCCTTCCTGTAGTAACTTCAGAGTTTCAGGTCTGATACTACAAAAGATGGAAAGATCTCCCATGCTCATGGATTGGTAGAATTAACTATACTAACAAAAGCAATCTACATGTTTAATGCAATTCCCATCAAAATCCCAATGACTTTCATCACAGAGATTGAAAAATCTACCCTAAAGTTCATTTGGAAACACAAGACACTGCGAATAGCCAAGGCAATACTCAGCAAAAAGAGCAATGCTGGAGGTACCACAATACCTGACTTCAAACTATATTACAAAGCAGTAACAAAAAAACAGCATGGTACTGACACAAAAACAGACATGAAGACCAGTGGAACAGAATGGAGGACACAGATATGACTCCACACAAGTATCCACCTCATTTTTTACAAAGGTGCCAAAAACATGCGATGGAGAAAAGACAGCCTCTTCAACAAATGTTGCTGGGAAAAGTGGTTACCCATCTGCAAGAAACTGAAACTAGATCCATGTCTATCACACTGTACTAGTATCAACTCAAAATGGATCAGCTGTGATCTTTGAATGGTAATCTGCCACCAGGGAAAATGGCACATCCTACTCCTTTACTTCTCTCTGAATTTGGCTCCAAAAACTTCTTATTGATCTGAGAGCTCTACAATTACTTCCAAAAATATTGATATATTTCCACATTCCTAAAGTTGTTCTTAGTGGCTGAATTGAAATCAAAAAGTTTAGCATAGTCAGAAGCAGAAAACTCAATACAGATTCTCTCTGAAGACAAGAAATTATAACTCCTGTGTTTCAATTTTCACCTCAGATGCATTTCAAGACTGTTTAATTTAATTTTGTTTGTCATACTTTAACCTTTTCCATAGGAAGCCAGACCCAACTGAGGCCCCAGTGCAATGACTCAGCTGGCTCTGCAGCCTCAGAGGGGAGTGCTTCCAACTGCTCAGGTGAGGAAGTACTCCAGTATTCAGACTTTCTCCTTCCCTGTGGACATGCCCACTGACCTGATCTTTCTCTCCTCAGACAGCAGAGAGCTGCGCCTGGTTGAAGCGGGTGGCCGCTGTGCAGGGAGAGTGGAGATCCTGCAACAGGGCTCCTGGGGCACCATTTGTGATGACAGCTGGGACCTGAGCGATGCCCACGTGGTCTGCAGACAGCTGGGCTGTGGAGTGGCCCTGCGTGCCTTGGGCTCTGCTCACTTTGGTGCTGGCTCAGGACCCATCTGGCTGGATGATGTGAACTGCACAGGAGTGGAATCCCACGTGTGGAAGTGCCCTTCTCAGGGCTGGGGGCAGCATGACTGCAGGCACAAGGAGGATGCAGGGGTCATCTGCTCAGGTCTTTATTGCTTTCTGTTCATAGGATGGAGTGGAGGAGGGAGGGCCTCAAGGATTGCATATGAACCCCAGGAATGGGGTTGAGGGTATTGCTGAAAGGACCAGGGTGAAGGAAATCCTCTCACAGTGCCTGCATTTGTAGTAGACAAGGAGATGAGCAGCTTCCATTTGCTCCTACAGCATCTGAAGTTCTGGTTCTTCCTTGTCAGCACTGTATTCTGACACAGTGATTTCCTATAGTTTCCATTTGAAAGCAGGGCTCACTCTTCACTTACCTGTGTGTACAAACTTCTAAGAATCACTATACTAGTTACCTATTGCTGCTGCAACAATATACATGGTATACCATGTTCAGTATACCAACAACACAAACTATGATTTATAGTAGCATAGGTTAGAACACTGACCTGGGACTAGCTGTGTTAAAATAAATAAATAAATAAATAAATGGATTCTACATGGCTGCATTTCCCTGAGACTCTGGGAAGATTTATTTCCCTATCTTTTCCAGCTTCTAGAAACTGTCTGCATTCCATGACTTATGACCTCTTCTTCTTCTTTAAACAAAGAATGTTACAACTCTCTGACCATTTTTCCATGGTCTCATCTCCTTATGACCAGAGACAGAAAGCATATAGGTCTAAGGATGTGATTAGACTAGGCTCGCCTGGTTAATCCAGGACACTCTTACCAAGAAAATGTCCTTATCTTAATCCTGTCTGCAGCGCTCATTTGCCATGTGAATTAGCATATTCATAGGCTCCAGGATCAAAGAACATATCTAAGGTCCCATGAGTCTATCTGGCACCCATTGTTCATACTCCCTTTTACAGGGTCTGTCACATGGTCAGTCAGTAACCAGAATTTAGCATGTCTTCCCTGCAGAGCACAAGGTCCAAGAACTGCATATTCACTCCACACTACATCATCAAGGTAGAAACATAAAGACTGAAGAAAAGCCATAAGGGATAGAATTTTCATTCCTTCCACATAGTGGCAATTCTTTGGCACAGTCAGCTATAAGCATTCACCCTGAAGAATAAAGAAACACCAGGGTATTAATATCTAAATGCTCACTCTGCCCTGTTTTCTCCTCTTGGTTTCAGAGTTCTTGGCCTTAAGGATGGTGAGCGAGGACCAGGAGTGTGCTGGGTGGCTGGAGATTTTCTACAACCAGACCTGGGGCAGTGTCTGCCGCACCCCCATGGATGTCACAACCTTGTCTGTGATCTGCAGACAGCTTGGTTGTGGGGAAAGTGGGAGTGTCAACTTTTCTGTTGTTCCCAGGGATGGTTCTAGACCCCAATGGGTCGATGGAATACAGTGTCGAAAAACTGATACCTCCTTCTGGCAATGTCCTTCTGAGCCTTGGAAACACAGATCTTGCTCTTCAAGGGATGAAGCTTATGTTATGTGTGCAGGTGACCTACTCTCTATTTCTGTGTGTCTGTCTTGTCTCTGTGGGTTAATGTTAGGGAAATTTTGTATTTTCAAATCTGAGAGATGAGTGAAAAGAAGTCTAAAAGTGAATTTGGGATAGAGAGTATTTAATCTACATGTCTCATGTTATGTCAAAGGCAAAAGTAAAGAATCCTATGAGATACCAATTTATGCGAAAATACCAGGGAGACTGAAATGAGCATGTGGAGGGCATGAAATAATGCTCTGATAAACTTTCCAACCAATGGTCTGATGCAGTTGTAGGTTACGTTAATTGATCTTCATTTCCACAGTCAATAGGGTAAGGGATCAGGCAAGTCATATAAATCATTTGCTGTGTACTATCATTCTTTTGACTTTTCCATGTTTAACCTCATGAAATTTAACTTCACGACAAATATTTGGAAGATTTTATGGTGATCACTTAATTTGGTTTTGAAAAGTGATGTTAGGTCAGGAATAATCACTTCATAAGTTCAACATTGTCAAGTAAGTGAGGAGCAGTTTGGGGACTCTAATTGCTCTGTCCCTTGAGCTCATAGTCTTTTACTCTAAAAAGTGTCTTCACCTCTTAGATGGAAAGAAGTTATTTCATCCCACTTCTACCAATCTATAGACCATTGATTCTCTTTTTTTTTTTTTTTTTTGGTTTATTTATCATCTATGTTTGTTTAATAACCAAACAGCATTTACATTTATTCTGGTACTTTCTTTTTTTTTTTCTTTTATTATTCATATGTGCATACAAGGCTTGGTTCATTTCTCCCCCCTGCCCCCACCCCCTCCCTTACCACCCACTCCACCCCCTCCTGCTCCCCCCCCCAATACCCAGCAGAAACTATTTTCCCCTTATTTCTAATTTTGTTGTAGAGACAGTATAAGCATTAATAGGAAGGAACAAGGGGTTTTGCTGGTTGAGATAAGGATAGCTATACAGGGCATTGACTCACACTGATTTCCTGTGCATGGGTGTTACCTTCTAGGTTAATTCTTTTTGATCTAACCTTTTCTCTAGTACCTGTTCCCCTTTTCCTATTGGCCTCAGTTGCTTATAAGGTATCTGCTTTAGTTTCTCTGCATTAAGGGCAACAAATGCTAGCTAGTTTTTTAGGTGTCTTACCTATCCTCACCCCTCCCTTGTGTGCTCTCGCGTTTATCATGTGCTCATAGTCCAATCCCCTTGTTGTGTTTGCCCTTGATCTAATGTCCACATATGAGGGAGAACATACGATTTTTGGTCTTTTGGGCCAGGCTAACCTCACTCAGAATGATGTTCTCCAGTTCCATCCATTTACCAGCGAATGATAACATTTCGTTCTTCTTCATGGCTGCATAGAATTCCATTGTGTATAGATACCACATTTTCTTAATCCATTCGTCTGTGCTGGGGCATCTTGGCTGTTTCCATAACTTGGCTATTGTGAATAGTGCCGCAATAAACATGGATGTGCAGGTGCCTCTGGAGTAACAGTCTTTTTGGTATATCCCCAAGAGTGGTATTGCTGGATCAAATGGTAGATCGATGTCCAGCTTTTTAAGTAGCCTCCAAATTTTTTTCCAGAGTGGTTGTACTAGTCTACATTCCCACCAACAGTGTAAGAGGGTTCCTTTTTCCCCGCATCCTCGCCAACACCTGTTGTTGGTGGTGTTGCTGATGATGGCTATTCTAACAGGGGTGAGGTGGAATCTTAGTGTGGTTTTAATTTGCATTTCCTTTATTGCTAGAGATGGTGAGCATTTTTTCATGTGTTTTCTGGCCATTTGAATTTCTTCTTTTGAGAAAGTTCTGTTTAGTTCACATGCCCATTTCTTTATTGGTTCATTAGTTTTGGGAGAATTTAGTTTTTTAAGTTTCCTGTATATTCTGGTTATCAGTCCTTTGTCTGATGTATAATTGGCAAATATTTTCTCCCACTCTGTGGGTGTTCTCTTCAGTTTAGAGACCATTTCTTTTGATGAACAGAAGCTTTTTAGTTTTATGAGGTCCCATTTATCTATGCTATCTCTTAGTTGCTGTGCTGCTGGGGTTTCATTGAGAAAGTTCTTACCTATACCTACTAACTCCAGAGTATTTCCTATTCTTTCTTGTATCAACTTAAGAGTTTGGGGTCTGATATTAAGATCCTTGATCCATTTTGAGTTAATCTTGGTATAGGGTGATATACATGGATCTAGTTTCAGTCTTTTGCAGACTGATAACCAGTTTTCCCAGCAGTTTTTGTTGAAGAGGCTGCTATTTCTCCATCGTATATTTTTAGCTCCTTTGTCAAAGATAAGTTGCTCATAGTTGTGTGGCTTCATATCTGGATCCTCTATTCTGTTCCACTGGTCTTCATGTCTGTTTTTGTGCCAGTACCATGCTGTTTTTATTGTTATTGCTTTGTAATATAGTTTGAAGTCAGGTATTGTGATACCTCCTGCATTGTTCTTTTGACTGAGTATTGCCTTGGCTATTCGTGGCCTCTTGTGTTTCCATATAAATTTCACAGTAGATTTTTCAATCTCTTTAATGAATGTCATTGGAATTTTGATGGGAATTGCATTAAACATGTAGATTACTTTGGGGAGTATCGACATTTTTACTATGTTGATTCTACCAATCCATGAGCATGGGAGATCTCTCCACTTTCTATAGTCTTCCTCAATCTCTTTCTTCAGAAGTGTATAGTTTTCCTTGTAGAGGTCTTTCACATCTTTTGTTAGGTTTACACCTAGGTATTTGATTTTTTTTGAGGCTATTGTAAATGGAATTGTTTTCATACATTCTTTTTCCGTTTGCTCATTGTTAGTGTATAGAAATGCTAATGATTTTTCTATGTTGATTTTATATCCTGCTACCTTGCTATAGCTATTGATGATGTCTAGAAGCTTCTGAGTAGAGTTTTTTGGGTCTTTAAGGTATAGGATCATGTCGTCTGCAAATAGGGATATTTTGACAGTTTCTTTACCTATTTGCATTCCTTTTATTCCTTCTTCTTGCCTAATTGCTCTGGCTAGGAATTCCAGTACTATGTTGAATAGGAGTGGAGATAGTGGGCATCCTTGTCTGGTTCCTGATTTTAGAGGGAATGGTTTTAATTTTTCTCCGTTAAGTATAATGCTGGCTGTAGGTTTGTCATATATAGCTTTTATAATGTTGAGGAACTTTCCTTCTATTCCTAGTTTTCTTAGAGCTTTTATCATGAAATGATGTTGGATCTTATCAAAGGCTTTTTCTGCATCTATTGAGATGATCAAGTGGTTTTTGTCTTTGCTTCTGTTAATGTGGTTTATTACGTTTATTGATTTTCGTATGTTGAACCACCCCTGCATCCCTGGGATGAAGCCTACCTGGTCGTGGTGAATAATCTTTTTGATGTGTTGCTGAATTCGATTTGCCATTATTTTGTTGAGGATTTTTGCATCAATGTTCATTAAGGAGATTGGCCTATAGTTCTCCTTTTTGGAGGTGTCTTTGCCTGGTTTTGGGATAAGTGTAATACTGGCTTCATAAAATGTGTTTGGCAGTTTTCCTTCCCTTTCTATTTCATGGAACAGTTTAAGGAGGGTTGGTATCAGTTCTTCTTTAAAGGTCTGATAGAATTCAGCAGAGAATCCATCAGGTCCTGGACTTTTCTTTTTGGGGAGACTCTTGATTGCTGCTTCAATTTCATTTTGTGTTATAGGTCTATTCAGGTGATTAATTTCCTCTTGGTTCAGTTTTGGATGATCATATGTATCTAGAAATCTGTCCATTTCTTTTAGATTTTCAAATTTATTTGAATATAGGTTCTCAAAGTAGTCTCTGATGATTTCCTGGACCTCCATGGTGTTTGTTGTTATCTCCCCTTTTGCATTCCTGATTCTACTAATTTGGGTTTTTTCTCTCCTCATTTTAGTCAGGTTTGCCAGGGGTCTATTGATCTTGTTTATTTTTTCAAAGAACCAACTTTTTGTTTCATTAATTCTTTGTATGGTTTTTTTGGTTTCTATTTCGTTGATTTCAGCTCTTATTTTTATTATTTCTCTCCTTCTATTTGTTTTGGGATTTGCTTGTTCTTGTTTTTCTAGGAGTTTGAGATGTATCATTAGGTCATTGATTTGGGATCTTTCAATCTTTTTAATATATGCACTCATGGCTATAAACTTTCCTCTCAAGACTGCCTTAGCTGTGTCCCATAGGTTCCGGTAGGTTGTGTTTTCATTTTCATTGACTTCCAGGAACATTTTAATTTCCTCTTTTATTGCATCGATGATCCATTCTTCATTAAGTAATGAGTTATTTAGTTTCCAGCTGTTTGCATGTTTTTTGTCTTTACTTTTGTTGTTGAGTTCTACTTTTACTGCATTGTTAGACCATTGATTCTTAATAAATGTCCACTTCCACATCTTAAGTTCAGTGTCCCAATTTCTGACCATTGCCTTTTAGGATTATGGCTCATAGCCTACACTGTTCCTTTTCTAATAATTGTTCATCCACATCGAGATGCTCTTTCTCTTTCTCAGTTTCACATTCTCCATTGTCTTCACATTTTTAAACCACATTAAATACCATGATCCCACATTACAACTAATCTCCTTTGCGTACATTCAACCCTTCGTTGTCCTCTTTGCTAGTCTCACCTGGATAACATAAGGATGGTTGTAGTGAACCACTCATTGCTTGTACTACACTAATGAAAAAGGCTGAAAATAATACACAATAAGGTCTCTGAAGTTTTTTAATCCATAGGCAAAAAATCTCTCTCCACACTGTTCACAACTTCTTGTCTGTTCTGTGTCATATATAATTACCTTATCTCTAAAATGTTACTATACATTTTCTTTACTGTTCCTCCACTGATATGTCACCCACCACCCTCTTGTGAATGATGATTTTGCATCAAAACTCACTGGAAAAGATAAACAGTTAATTGTGATTTCATCTTCTTTCTTCAAATATAGCTCCACTGTTCACCTGAGTGCACACTCTTTGCTTGGCCCTCTTGACAGAGACTTAGTCCTTGTCTTTAGCTAGTTCTTTTTATTGGCCTACAGATCTGAATCCTACTCACCTCATTGCAGTCTCCACTGGGTAAATTGTGCCCTCTTGCTCTGCACCACCAACATCTGCCTCTCTCCTAGTTCACTCCTGTCAATGTATGTACGGTGTCCAGTGCCAGACAAGTTTAAAAGCATTTGAACAGATGAGCATTCTTCTTCAAACCCAATTTCCTCTCTAATTCCTGCCACATTCCTGAACTCTCTCCTCTACAGTTAAGTCTGTTACAGGTACTGTCCATAGTCACTGTCTCCATCTTGTGACTCTCCTACTGTACTAAAATCATTTTGATTAAGTTTTATACCCCATCACTTCTCAGAATTGCTTTTTAAAAACAAAATGAAATCTAGAAATCTCTCTGGTCTTCAATATATTACTTTGACCTCTCAGCTGCATTCAACACAGTTGGCTTCTGTTTCTCAAAATTACAATTTTTACATTTCGTTTTTATTGCTTCTACACTCACTCTACCTCACTAAATTCTTATTCTCTATATGTCACAACTCCTCAGCTCAGCCTATAGATTATAGACACCCTAAGGTTACATATCAGAGTTTATACTGTTCCTTAGATATACTCCCACCCTAAGATTTGTGGCTTCAATGACATATACATACCAACAATTTCCCAAATATATACCCTCCACCTTACCTCTTCTGTAGCTCCAAATTCATGTATTCAAGATGTACTTAACATCTACATTTGTTTATCTAATGGGCAACTCCAATTTGGCTCTCCTTCAAAATGGTCACAACACATTCAGTCCCTGCTCCTAGCTTCCCTTGTGTTAAATTCTTCACACCAGTTAATATCACTATCATTAACTTAAGATCAATACACAGTCATTAACTTCATTTCTCCATTTCCCTATGCCTGCTCTTCCCATATAATAGCAAAGCTCTGCTGTCTCTGTCTCCACATGTATCCTAATCCTCCTCCCTCCATCTCACTTCATCTTAATTTAGGAAAGATCACCTGTTGCCTAGATTGTTCCAACTACCTCTAGTGGTCACTTAATTTCATCCTTCTCCTCTACAATATATTCTCTCCCTGGCAGCAAGAATACTTTAAAAATCAGTATGTTTTCCTGGCCTATAACACCTCCAGTAGTTTAAGTGAACTAAGATAAAACAGAGAATTCATATCTTGTTGACAAGGCCTTACATTGGTTGTCCCCTTCCCATTCCTCACTTCTCATCTCCTGGTTCTCTTCTGCTCATTTTCTCCATGAATTGTCTGTCTTTCTGTACATGAGGAGAAGAACAGTATTCTTTACTGTCATAATTCTTTGTTGAGGGACCATCTAGTATATTTTCTTCTTTGGGTCTTTGCCCACACTGTTTTCTTAGCTGGATATTCTGGGAATAAGCAAGAAAGTTGGAATAATAAAGTGTCCTTAAATCTATTGACACTATCTACTGAACTGTAAAGTGTCTATTATATTTAGGTAACTTTATGTCTTGGAATGTCCTAATGAGAACACTTTTAAGAATAGAGTGTTTTGATGGTGTCTAAAAAGAAGTAAAGAAAAAGGAATAGATGAAAATTATACACAATCTTTTTGAGATACTGACTCAGAAAACTGAGAGTGGAAAATAAGTGCTGGTATTAAATTTGACGCTGCAAATATATTTACTTTACTTGACAAGTTGATCAATGTGGGGGTGGGTGCATTTAGAAGTGACATTGGCACATATCGATGTGTGTCTCAGGTGCAAAATCAACTTGACACCATGACAAAATGAATCTGTAATTCATCTAGTTAGCAGATATGCTGAGGAAGATATAACCAGATGCTGTCCTTCCCCATCAGGGACTTTACCAGGGAAGTAAAAAAGAGTCTCTCCATGAGCTGCTCCAGGGAACAGTTCTGACAGATGGACAGAGGTTACATGAGAGCATATTTGAATTCACTCTATGTAAAGGAACTTCTCACATATGAGATCCCTTGAGTGATGTTATCTATCTGATAAAGGAATTCTGGAGGCATGAAGGGTTGACTGCCCACCTTCCCTTACATCCCTCCACTTTCCCTGTCTCATACTTGAATCACCTGTACTTGTTATTGCTAGGTTTTATATTTGCTTGCCATTAGGAGAATTATATTCTTCCCACAAATTTGCTTTAGGCTTAGACAATTTCCTTTATATTTCACTTAAGTTTTTAAAACATTATTTTCTCATTGTGAGTGAAAAGCTGTATAAAAATTCAAACACATAAATAAGTCACTAATGTACCCTCCCATCCAACCTTTACCTCATTCATATTCTACTGACATAAATAGGATTAACACAATGGAAGAACCATTTTTACCAAATCCTCCATTTTCTTAGAAACATGTCTAAGCTCAGATTCCCATTAAAAGATTGATTCTGATAGTATCTTTTTATGTGTTTTACAACTTTTGAATTATATCATGCATATTGTTAAATTGCTTTCCTATTTTTTCAATACATCACAGATAATAGGTGAACCCAAGTCATTTGTAAAACAATGGTCTAATATTGCATTCAAAAAAGATTAGCACTTTAGTTTATGTAAGCATTTCCCTATTTATTTCATAACTGTTTTCAATTGCTCCTGGGTTAATATCTTTTGAAGCATGAAGTAAATGAGAACTGAAAATTGCCCATCATATTTCATACCTTCCTTCCATTAATCTTTTGCATTTTTACAGTGTTTCTGCTTATTTCTAATTTCTTTTTCTTCCTCTTGATTTCTCTCTCTCTCTCTCTTCTCTCTTGCCCTCCTTGTTCTCTTATACAGACACACACAAACACCTCTCATGCAATTTTAACTTAAATTATGGTAGGAATTGTATGAAATCCACTATTGTAGAAAATGTGAAAATAAATATTTCAGGAAAGAAGCTTACTCTCTTCCTTGACTTTCTTTCCTCATCTTTTCCCCCTTCTCCTTACAGAGGATGAAAAGATATTAAATTATTAGACCACATAATAATGTTTTATGTAGTAAAATACTAAGAATTATTTGGTTTTTTATTATCATATTATTGTTATATGGGGGCTACATTGTGACATTTGCAAAAGTTCCTACAATTTATCATACTTGAATTGACTCCTCCATCATTCTCCTTTACCCCTTTTTCAAGTCTCTGAATTGTGACACCACAAGTGTCCAATCCTGAAAGTGAGCAAGCATCAAACAGAGGCAAAAGATGTTCTCTGCATAGGATAGGTGGTTTGATAGATAGTATGTAAAATATTCACCATTTCTGGTATTTTATGACAAGTACTATGCATTCTTTCTCAGTATTGTTTTGCACATATGTGAACCTCTTTTGTTTTCAATTCTTTCATGTGTTTTTTTTAAGTTCTATGTTATCTCTGTGTCCTCTTGCATATTATTTTTTCCTGAGTATATTTATCTGAGTTTTATGCAGACATTTCTGCCTTATCAGGTACCCATGGTCCATTTATCAACAGTTCCCTGTATCCTATTTGTGCTATTTCTTTGATAGAATACAAATTTTGCCATTCTTTCAAACTGTTCTTTAATTTTATATTTAAATGCTGTGAAATTGTGAAAACTAATTACTTGTGATGATTAAATATGTGGTATGCCTGATTTTATTACCACACATCATTGTTATTAATTTATATTTTCTTACTGATTAGAAATTTTTAAAGGAATTATCTTTCAGCAGGTTTTGCTCATCCATTCATTCAATAAATACTGATCAAGCCCCTGTATACAGTATTTCTAGAAGGTTGTCCACATATACTTGATATGCCAGGCACTGTCCACACAGCAGTAACACAGGGAATGAGATAGGCAAGGACATTCCTCTAGTGAGGCTTCCATTAAGTTTGTGTGTGTGTGTGTGTGTGTGTGTGTGTGTGTGTGTGTGTGTGTACATGTGTGCCCACCCATGTATGTGCTTATTGTGGGAATGTGGCAAGTGATAACACTAGTAAACTGATTAAATAATTTCAGTGCTGACAAAGGACATGCTCTAGTGAATGTCTCAACTCCAGTCAGTTAGACTAATTCTGAAGCTTGTTCTCTCACCTATCATCTGGACTGGGCCCAGGACCACTACCAGCCTGGTCTGTAGCAGGACGCCCACCCTGACCCAGTGTTTCCCCATTGTCTACTACTGCAGATATGAGACCAAAGAGCTGTCCAGCCACTGCCTCCTGCACAGGTACCTCAGCACTCCCACCGCCCCCTTGAGTCCCTGGGGCTCCTTCCCTCGCACCTATGTGGTAAGAGGAGGTATTGCTGCCTTTCAGACAGAGAGAAGCTCCGCCTCAGAGGAGGAGACAGCGAGTGCACAGGACGAGTGGAGGTTTGGCATGAAGGCACCTGGGGCACAGTGTGTGATGACACCTGGAGCCTGGCAGAGGCAGCGGTGGTGTGTCGGCAGCTGGGCTGTGGATCTGCCTTGGAGGCCCTCAGGGAGGCAGCGTTTGGCCCTGGAAATGGAAGCATCTGGCTGGATGAGGTGCGGTGCAGAGGAAGTGAATCATCCCTATGGGACTGTGCAGCAGCACCCTGGAGACAGAGCAACTGCAAGCATGAGGAAGATGCAGGCGTGAGATGCTCAGGTGAGTGGCAGGGCCAAGAGAGTGGAACAGAGGGAGTGTATATGTTTGTCGCTAAAGCAACGCCCAGCCAACCTGTGGCCCTGTGCTCTGGCTCCAGAAGGCTGTGCTCATATCTCCTGGTCTCTAAGAGAGGAACATGTGCCCTTGATGGTAGGAGTGTCCTAGGGACTTTTCAGGCCAACCTACCACAGTGACCCATTTTCCTTCTTTTCTTTCCAGGTGGAAGGACAACAGCTCGCCCCATGCCTAGGAGTAAGTGGTTCTTCTGCTCTGAGCCATGAACAGCCATGCCATTGAGGAGAAGCTCAGGTTTCCAGCGAACTGCACTAGAGAATCCTCACATTTCTGTCACAATTACATTAGTCGTATTGATCAGGTGATACAAGCAGAAATAGGTTTTTCAAGTTATAGAAATAACAGGATTCCAAAAGCTCCCCAGCATGTGCCTTAGAGACATATCTTAGAACCAGACTGAGAAGACTGCTGACACAGCTTAGGGCGGGACAAGGGGTATAACATCTTGGTGTTCAGGCAGACCCACTGTATCTGATCTAGTCACTTCATGGTCCTGACGACTCAGGATATGACCAGGATAATTGGGTTCTTCTGATGACCCTACCTAAACACTAATGGCCCTTTGTCCTCCCCAGGCACCAAGTCAGTCCTAGCCCCTGTACCTGGCATCTTCTCCATACCTGGAATCCTCTGCGTCATCTTGGGAGCACTTCTTCTCCTGGTCCTTGTCATCATGGGGATTCAGATGCACAGTTGGAGAGCCCAGCTCCAAGGTCATACTTAGGGATGTCAGTGACCTGGAAAGGGTGTGGGGCAAGGACCAGATCAATCTCGATTTTTTTAAAGCACTTTGTATTCCCATTATTTGGAAACTTGCATCACTGATAAGACTTCAGGATTTTAAAGACTTAAAGCTGTGGTCGTTGGTTGAATGTGGAAGCTTTCAAATATCATGGTTTCTTATTTAGACAGTGTCAGTGGAGACTGAGTATAGGATCCAGACACAGTCAGAAAACCAAGTTCTGTCCCAAGAAGCAGAGAGCTAAAGAAGGGGCCATGATAGTCAACAAGGGTTTCTCCATGGGAACACAGAAGGTTTTGACTGTTGTTAAGGAAACACTTCAGGATCAGTCTCTGAACTCATGCTGTTTTCCCCAGCCTTACATAGTTTTGAAGATGCTGCTGCTGAGGCCTTGTACCAGGAGATAGATTACCTCATGAAATCAGAGGAGAACATATTAGATAGCCCAGGTATGTTCTATACCCTCATTTCTGTTCATGACCTGCTATTGGGAATTTGTATTTTCAGCAAACACAGACTCTCAATACTAACAAAATCTCCCATGATATATTTTTCAGCTCTCCATTACTGTGGCAAAATGCCTGATAGAATCAACTTAAGAAGGAAAATTTTGTCTTGGCTCACAGTTTCACAGAGTTCTGTCCATGGTCACATGATCTCATTGCTTTTGGTACTGCAGCAAGTCAGCACAAATGGAGAGCACATGGTAGAGCAGATGTTCACCTCATGGTGAACAAGGAAGGAAAAGAGAGAGAGAAAGACTGTTGTCACATAATCCTCTCAGAAGGCATGCCCCCAGTGATCTAAGTCCTCCCACCTGCTCCACTTCTTTTTTTTTCTTTATTCATTTATTCATATGTGCATACAATGTTTGGACCATTTCTCCTCCTTGCCTCCCCACCACCTCCCTCTTCCCCCAACCCCCTGGCATCCAGGCCTTTTCTCCAATTTTGTTGAAGCACAGGCATAAACAATAGTAAGAAAGACATAGCATTTTTGCTAGTTGAGATAAGGATAGCTATACAGAGAGATTCCTAGCATTGCTTCCACCTTCTCCCACTTCTGACAGTTTCTAACAACTTCCAAGCTTTTAACCAAGCCTTCAACACTTGGGCATTTGGGAGGGGGCATACATATGATAACTAAAGAAAAGCACATGGTCAGCCTCCTCCTAAACAGGAGCTCCAAGCCCTCTCTCTACAAGTCTGAAGCTTCAAGATATCTTCTGAACCATAACACTGAGCCTCCTTATATGTACTTGTCTGTGATGATTGTCTCCCTACTAGAAACCTGTCTGATGACTCAGTGACTAAACTTCCCTCTTACATAGGGAATTCTGAGGAGAAGGTAGACCCTGAATCTGCTCCAAATAGGAAATATAGGTCTTCCTTTTTATAGTGGGGGTGAAGAGGCAGAATCTCATTTAAGCAGACTCATGTCAGGTGGCTAGGATAAAAAAGGGTCTATTTACTTCAGTTCGAGATAGTTTTCCTCTCTGCGCATTTTTGTGACCTCAGAAAGAGAAAGGTCAGGCTCAATTCTGTCATTTCCTGCTCAATTCTGTCAGCTTTACTGCCTTATAAACATATATTAAATGTGTTATGATGCATTCAAAGGCTATATTTGTTTAAAGCAACATGAGAAAGTGGTCATCTCTAAAATACTATGGTGCAAGAGAACAAAATTGGGTTCATTGAGTTTTGACCTGAGAATAATACATGAATCATTCCTAGAGCGTGTGAATATAGACAGAAAAAAAATTGACTTTGGTAATCCTTTGAATACATAAGTGCAAAGTGCCCATACCTTCAATTATTAGAAACCCTTCTTACAAGAGATATAAGAGAGGAAAATGTTGGCCCTAGCTTGGGGAACCAAGTGGTAAAGGTGAACAGCAATTGAAAGGAAACATGACCAAGAGAACTCTGCGGAGATGGTATCATAAGGTCAACAGAGCATTAGAAGGGTTTTGAAGCCCAGGCTCCTGTGATTGGGATTGGTGTGATCCCCAGTCTGCAGGTAAGAAAAACACAGGCTTCACTCTCTCTGACAGCTCAATGTCCCAACTACCTCAAGGCACCGGAACAGTCCGGGTTCTCTTGGTCCACATTCAGTCTCCCTCAGTCACTAATAGGTAGTATATTTAAACTCTATACCATAAGCCTTAAAATTGTGCCCAAAATCATAGAATAATAAATGGTGATATTATATTGTATGAGAGGATATTTTAGTAAAATACTATTTACCTTAATATACTGACTACTTATAGATTTATGCAATTTTAAGAATATGAAGATCAAATACATGCCTTTGGGAAACCACTGGAATATGGTGCCTGTATTTATCAGCTATTAGAATCTCTGCATTAGAAGAGGCATAAGACATCACCTAGTTAAATCCATATTTTATCCTTTCAACTTATTCCTTGTCTGGTTTCAGAACCTCCAGGGCAGCATGTTGATGCTACAGGAAATGGTTATGATGATGTTGAAGAGTTACCTGCTCTTGAAATGTCTACTTTCCCTGGAATGAGTGAGAAGTACCTTTCCTCAGAAGAGGGAAGTGGTGACAGGTATTCTCAGACAGGTGTGTAGACAGCTCTGTCTCTAATAGTCTTACTTCCTCATCATGGGAAGGATGAGTTTGGACCCATCAATCATTAATTTTTTTTCACTAAGTAGCCTTATGTACCTAGATGATATCAGCTCTTTCCTGTCCATGCTTTATTGTACCTATTCCACCTCTTGCTTAGGATGAAACTTACTGTGTTCTCTGTGTCCGTGCCCACCACCAATTCAGTGTAGACCTGCTGGTATGAGCTGAAGAGTCTTTATGGCTTCGATACTATTTTTAAAACTCAAATAATTCAAAACATGCAGTCTGACAGTAAATATGGGGGATCTTTCCAATTGTGAAAATTAATCTGAAAAACTTTTAGTTAATAAGGTAAATTAAACCTATGAACTGTCAAGGTTTTTGTTTTAGGAATGTAACCAAGTGTTTGAATTTGACACTAACCACAATTAATGAAAATGTGGAATGCTCTTAATTAGAGACATTAAATTTCATCCCTAGAAGGAAGAGATAATACTTTCTTATTGCTTCAATTGACATAAGATATCATTTCCTGAGGGTATGTATTGTACTGAAGTATAGCCATGTGGTCCACAGGGAGAAGGAAACTGTGGGATTTGATTGAGCTGTACTGCTTTGTCATCTGACAGAGGACTCACATCGTTCTCTTTAATTCTTTGAGGTCAAGTGTGGTATGTTATTCAGATACTGAGTAATCAAGAGAGGTCCTCTCCTGCCTCCAGTTCTTAAGGAATTTGACCATCCTGGTGTGGAAGAGAGAACTCATGTCTGTTTCCTGTTGTAGAGATCAAGACAAGACTGCACAGAGTAGTCACTAGGAGGTAGCTCTACCTAGCCTTTCAGACAAACTCTGGGCTCCCACACCTATTTGATACCACTCTGTACTAGGCTTTCCTTCTACAAGAGGACCCTGGTATAGCTTTTTTAGTTTGTTTATGTGTCTGTCACCACTGAAACCACAATTCTCTTTATCATTTCAGCCATCTCTCTTCAGTCTCCTAGAGAAGCTGGCCACTGTAGCATGGGAGAGAAAGAATTCACGTTGATCCTAAGATCCGAAGACCCTCAATACGATGATATTGAGCTTGATGCCATGTAGTGTCATTTTTAGAGCAAGCAAGTCTGCAAAGAACTCTCCTGTGGCAGTTGTTTTCCAAGTAAATGAGAATTCTGTCTTCCTCATTACTGAGGAAGACAATTTTTACTTGTACCTCTGATGAAAGGAAATTATTGATAATAAATACTCTAAGCTTTCACTGACCAGTGCTGTTCTCTTAAAAATCTAGGTATATTCACCCCAATGACTTTGGAAAATTCATCTCCAAACATACCCCTTTCCATATAATCCTTTTCCTTATAAACTATCTATGTGATCTGAGTTATCACTAGCCTCGACTACCCCATTGCCTTCCAGTAGGTACAGAGAAAGTCATGATGGTCATGAATAGCATAAAACTCTGGAATGCAGTCCTGAGCTAAGTGCTTTCTCTCAGGAAGATGGATGTGTGAACACTTAACTAAATGTTCCAAAATGTTCCCTCATCCTTTACTAGAAGTGTGTTTCAAAGTAATGGGACAGTATTGTTTGAGGAAAGACAAGGTGGGGATCTGATGATCCAACAGAAACTTCTGGTGTCCAAAGAATCTTTATGAGAATCCTGATTGGTGAGAAGGGCCATCTGGTCTTCCAGATTGCACAGTAGGTGGGCTGTAGGAGCCCATGGAAGTTCACATCTACCTTTCTGTGAAACTCCTCAAGTGATCACCCTTCATTGCCACTTTCAGATCATCTCATCTCAAGTTGCTGGCAGTAGTCACTGACTATATGGCCTCTGCCTAGGAGGCCTGCAGGGCCTGGATAGGGGCATGGACACTGACCAACTGCTAGCCTTCCTGGCTAGTCTGCACAGTCCCTGCCTAGCCTATGTCCTTTAGAGGAAACAACTTGCCTTAGCTCATCTCCTGGGTAGTTCTTTCGTCTGGAACCACAACAACATTGGTCTCAGAAATTAGCCCCATGGTAGGAGCACAATACCCTTCTGCTCCAGCTGACATTGGGCCTAACATATTGCCAGGAGTTGCCAGTTGTGAGCTGGGAAGAGACTTTTCTCTTCTTCCTCCAATTCTACCACGTGGAAGCCATGTAAGGACCTATGTTTCTTTCTGGTTTTCTTTTATTTTATAGTGAAAATGATAGTAAAGTTTATGAGGAAAGGAATATACTTTCAATCAACTGAAAGCTGGTCATCTCTAGAGTGAGAACAAGAACAAACAGATCCATGTTTTGTTTTCTTGGGTTTTTTTTTCCATTTGGTGGGATTGGGGTTTGAACTCAGGACTTTGTGCCTTCAGAGCAGATACTTTACCCCTTAAGTCACATTTCCAGTCCATTTTTGCTCTGGTTATTTGGAGATGAGGGCTCAAGAACTATTTACCTGGGGTGGCCACAAACTGTAGCTAGCCTCCCATGTAGCTAGGATTATAGGCGTGAGCTACCAGCACCCAACCCAGACTTATTTCTCAAGTAAGATACTGCCACCCACCTGCTCTCACAAGTCCTTGATCCCTCTCATCCCATCACACCACCAGTCTCAAATACTAATAAAGTTATAATGCAAGTAAATAAAACCAAATTATACACTACTGTCAATAATATCCAGGAAATAATGAAATTCTTTCAAAAAGTCATATACTGTAGGTGTATTTTTCAAAATCTTTCCATGTACTACCTTAACTCAAAATTTGGAACACATTTAGTTATGTTAGAAAGTTCAAAACTCTTTACTTAGAGTATAAAGTCTCCACACTTTGGACTTACATTTCTTCTTCAACCTCAGTAGCTATTTTCTTACAGTCACATTAGGAAAAAGCCTTAACAAACTATGAGACATTCAATGAACACCTCAAATAATTTTGCCATTCTATATTTTATATGTTTCTTTTCTCTGGAATAACCCTCTTTACTCTCTGGACATTACTTACCTTTGTCCCTCACTTATCTCAATTTTAGTTTTGTTTTTTTATTTTGTTTTGTTTTGCTCACAGCACTTTGCAGTTAAATAAGTTAAACCATATTAGTGTAATCAACAGACAATGAGGCAGAGTTCTACTGGACAATACTTACATATTATTTATTATGCAATGTGTAAGATAATTGCCTTTTTGAATAAATTTACCTTTCCAGAAAACCTGTTTCTTCATTATTATTAACCTTTTAAATAAGTGAAAGTCTTGAATGTATGCTATCTGACTCCTCTATCATAATTTTTTTCCAGAAATGATAAAACTAGACCTGATTCTGTCCCTTTTTCACAGATATTACAAATATATGGGATAGAAAAAATAATATTCACTCCAGTGACATACACAAAACTTACAAATCTAATTTCATTTCACCACCAAATGAGCATTAAAGCAATAATCATTAATTGATGTTCAGCGTCTTTTCAAAACACACTTTGTTTTGTATTTTTATGTATTTTTCTACAAATGTTAGCTGGATCTTTCCATGTGACCATGACTCTCTGCACAAAATCTGAGTGTAAATTCTTCACTAACTACACCATAGTATGTTGAATAAACTACCAAGGCCAGAGAAAACCCAGTTCCCACTGACAGACACTAAGACTGAGAGAAAAGGAAGACCTTACACTGCATTGTAGCCTGGATAAGGTTGAGAGACATGTGATTAAGATCCACAAGATTCTCCTGCTCCCAAGCATCTGAAAGCATAATTTTCCATCAACCTAGGAAGTAATGCTCTGTTCCCATCATTCTTTCCTTTGATCTAGGTCTATATCAGCTCATTGATCACAGCTAACTCTATGTACCAGCCAGAGTCAGACAGACTTATCTAGAACAGTCAGGAAAACACAGAGTCAACCACCTCATTTTCCCAATTTAAATATACCAAAAATATAAGTTACACATACAAATCAATACCAAATTAGAACAAGAAAATTCTTGCACCTCTATCCCCTCCTGAGGGATAAATCAAGAGTAGAACCATACAGAAATAAATGCCTAACATCCTTTTCAAGAGAATACAAACATTATATGATTGGTGTGAAGGAAAGAGGGAATAACGTAAACTGAGATATTGCTAAATGTAGAGTTAATTTCATTTTCATATTAATTACAAAATCTATTTTGAGTGCCCAAAAGTTCAGACAAAACTCATTGTTAAATGAGAGTGATTGTGTAAACAGGATAGGAAATTACTCCCAGTGTGCAATCAAGATGAGGCAAAATAATCAACAAAGAAATAAAAACAAAAACATACAGTGTTTACATTTCTAAATGTAAACAATAGAGAATATTACACTTTATCTCTCAGCCATATCATCCATCAATAAAAGTACTATGTTTATGCTCATATGAAAGCAGTAAAGATTGAGTTTTAAAAATTATACAAAAAACAAGAAAAACTTCCATGAACCTTGTCCCAATTCTGCAATATTGCCATTCTGCACTCCAGGTATAAAGGAGAAGAAAGGAGTGTCAGCACATGCCACTGATTCAAGGTAACAAGATTATCAGTCAACACAGAGTCTGTGTACTTTTATGGAAAAATTGTTTTATCACCTAAACAGAACATGTATGAATCAAGACTATGATGGAAGATAAAACTGGGGTCCACAATTAGCATTTGCCAGAAAATCAAAATAGGACCTTAAGTTTAAAGGTCATAGTCATGGTAATTTGGAAAAGCAGATCAGCCTCCTGAGGTGGTACTGAAGATAGAGCACTAAAAGAGAAGAAAACCTGTAAATGACCAGGGGAGCCACTGTCATAGGGGCTGCTGTGTCATTTCAGATGCCCACCCTTTGTGTTTTCAGTACTTCTTTACTTTTTAACACAATTGCTCAGGCTTATTTTCTACTGAAGAACTCTGGTTCCTTTTCACAGAGAGTGGAATTTAGAAACCTGGGTCTGGGTCTGGGCCCAAGTAAGCTCTTTCTTTCTGGGATAAGATTGACTTAAGGTCCTTTTGAGTACACAGAGCAAGAATATAGACTGTTTTAGAATCTTCAGTTTGAAGATGCACCTATAATTGCAATCCAACACTACAGTGTTCTTCCTTTTTATTCCTGTTGCAAATTTACTTTTTTCTCCAGTAGTGATATCATTGGCTCCCAGCAATATCAATAGGTTTATACAACTGTTCAGCCCTACAATATACACAAGAGAGATTCAGAATTGAATCTACCAATACCAACAATAAATCTATGTTTGGAAGGTCAAGATTTTGGTACAGCTCTTTTTAACCTTAGATAAAGATATATAGTCAGGATATTATGTTCAAATTAATATCTAGTTTGTTGACAATATGATGAAAAAAAAGATCTTGTGTGTATATGCTTTTGTATTGTCAGAGGTGTACCTTCAGGGTAAATTATTACAAGCATGACTTTTTAGCCAAAGAAAAAAAATGCATAGTAGCTTTTACTGACATTCTTAAATTGCTCCATAAGAATGGTATAATTTCTCTCACACCCACTCCCAAACCAGCAAGGCTTTGTGCCTTTCAGCCTTGTCAATATTCCATATTACACACTTTAGAGGTTTTCCAATCTGGTAGATGAGAAATTGTACCAGAGTATAATTTTAATTGCTTTCCTCTTGTTATACATAAAGTATCTATTCATAATTTAAGGGTCATTTTATACCAATTTGTAAATTATCTAGTCCTGTCTTTTACTTACTTTTGTTGCATTTTTAACACTTTTTTCTCCATATTAAGTGCTCTTTTTATTATAAAGTGCCCTTTATCTATGATGTATATTGAAATATTTTCCTATCTTGTCATTACTGTTTGACTATCTTCTACAAGTTGTCAGAAGAAAACAAATTAGACCAAACATCAACTTAGAAACTCAAACAATAGAGTGACAAGACGAAGTTTATTTTCTATTGCAACAAACATGGATTATCTTACAGTTTCTGCCGGTCATAGTCTCTCAGGAGGTGAAGCAAAGCTTCCTGGTGTACTACAATCATCTCAAGATTCAACTTGAGTTGGCAAATCCACTTCTGAGCCCCTTTAACTTGCTTTTGGTGGTGTTCAGGTTGTCCCATGTGGATCTCTTCAGAGGGAGCTTGACTGTCTTCATGACATGAAAACAACAGAGATAGAGAGGCATTCAGGCAGAGGTGCCAAGAAAAAGTCACAACCTTCTTGTAACTCAGTGTTGAAAGTAATAACCATCACTTATGCAATATTTATGTACATTTAGCATACTGCTATGGCTTAAATGTCTCCCAAAGACAATAGACAATGTGCTAAAGGCTTGGTAGCCAGCTCTTGGTGTCATTGGGAAATGATGGAACTCTTAGGAAATGAGGCCTAGTGTAAAGAATTAAGTCATTGGAGGCCTGCTCCTGAAGGTCTCTCTCTCTCTCTCTCTCCCTCCCTCCCTACCCTCCCACTACCCCTTTTCCATGGCTGCCATGAGGGTCAGTTTTCTCTGACATGCACTTGCATCAGGAGGTGCTGCCTTGCAACCTCAAAGGAACAAAAAGGGCCATCTGTCCATGGACTGAAACCATGAGGCAAAGTAAATCTTTCCTCATTGTAATTTTTATATCAGGGAATTCTGAAACAGCAATGGAAGGCTGCCTAAGACTCCCACCTTCCAAAGGAGACATGATGCAGGGTCATTGGATGCCAGGATCAAGGAACCTGGGAGGCCATTATAGATGCTATTTATTACACCGTTGCTCTAATCATCCTGGAAAACTCCACAAGGACGACATTCTCCAAAGCATTTACATGAATAAAATTCATCTTAGGACACAAACTGTGTGAAAAATATTTGCCATTTCAAAGCTCTACCCTTGGGTCAAGCCAGTTTGATTTTCCTTCTCAGGGGGAAAACTATCTTGAGAATTTATGCTACAGGACTCATGAATCAGTGAAAAAAAATCATTAAACATGATGTCTCCAATTACTTTTGAGATATAATTTACACACACGAAAATTCATCCTTTAAAGTGCACAAGGCAGATGGAGTATACAGAATATATTCTCAAAGTCATGTGATCACTATCGAATTCCACACATTAGCACTCACTTTTCATTTCTCTTTCTCTCCAGGCCTTGGAAATAATGAATTTATTTTCTGCCTCTATAGGTTAGCCTATTAAGGAGTTTTCATATAAATGAAATCATGGAAGATGTAACCTTGTTGTGCCTTCCTTCTTGTATAGGGCATAATGTTTTCAAGATAATATATGTTGCAGGATGTATCAGTACTTCATTCCATCATTGCTTAATATTTTATTGTATAAATACAACACATTTTATTTATACTTATATCAATTCATAGATATTTGGATGGTTTCTTCCTTGTTGGCTGTTATGAATAACACTGCTATGAATTTTTTATGTGATCATGTATTTCCATTTCTCTTAAGAGGAATGGAATTGCTGGGTCATAGGTAATTCTATGTTTAACAATTGAGCAACTATTGAACTGTTTTTCAAAATGGCTTTACCACTTTGCATTCTACCAGCAGGCTATGAGATCTGTGATTTCTCTTCTTTATATCCACATTTTTTTAGTATAACTGAACAACAAGATTGTCTCAGTCAGGCCTTAGGACATGAGAAATTGCTAGTTAAGCCATAAAATGAGTACAGGTCCAAGACAAAACAGCCCCATGTAGAGATAACTGCCCATTCCTGCATTCCTTTGTTTCCTTCTGTAAACAAACTTTCCAAAGGAGAATTCCTCTGCTGCTCCTATCTAAACAATCTGGGTCTCTAACCCAGCACTGGCTCACCTGTTAACCCCAACACATTCCTGGTAACCTGATGCCCTTCACTGCCCTTTAAGAATCCCATGAATTCATTGTTGGGAGCACAGAATTTTGTGCTCATCTGGGACTGGCGCATAAAATAAAATCTGAGTTCTCCACTTCTCTGATTATCACTGGTTTCTTGTCTGACAATATTTCCACAACATAACCATCCTACTTCTTGGAAAGCAGAATCACATTATGGTTTTCATTTTCTTTTCCCAAATAGCTAATGATATCGGGCATCTTTCAATGTGTTCCTTGGCAGTTTGTATATCTTGTTTAGAGAAATGTCTATTCAAATTCTTTGGTTTTAATTGGGTTATTTGCCTCCTTAATGTTCTGGTGTAAGATTTTTTAAATATTTTGGACACTTATCAAACACTTAATTTATAAATGTTTTTTCCCTTAATATGGGCTGTATTTCCACTTTCTTCTTTTTTTTTCATTTTTCTTTTATTATTCATATGTGCATACAAGGCTTGGTTCATTTCTCCCCCTGCCCCCACCCCCCCTTACCACCCACTCTGCCCCTTCCCTCTCCCCCCCCCTCAATACCCAGCAGAAACTATTTTGCCCTTATTTCTAATTTTGTTGTAGAGAGAGTATAAGCAATAATAGGAAGGAACAAGGGTTTTTGCTGGTTGAGATAAGGATAGCTATACAGGGCATTGACTCACATTGATTTCCTGTGCGTGGGTGTTACCTTCTAGGTTAATTCTTTTTGATCTAACCTTTTCTCTAGTTCCTGGTCCCCTTTTCCTATTGGCCTCAGTTGCTTTAAGGTATCTGCTTTAGTTTCTCTGCATTAAGGGCAACAAATGCTAGCTAGTTTTTTAGGTGTCTTACCTATCCTCACCCCTCCCTTGTGTGCTCTCGCTTTTATCATGTGCTCATAGTCCAATCCCCTTGTTGTGTTTGCCCTTGATCTAATGTCCACATATGAGGGAGAACATACGATTTTTGGTCTTTTGAGCCAGGCTAACCTCACTCAGAATGATGTTCTCCAATTCCATCCATTTACCAGCGAATGATAACATTTCGTTCTTCTTCATGGCTGCATAAAATTCCATTGTGTATAGATACCACATTTTCTTAATCCATTCGTCAGTGCTGGGGCATCTTGGCTGTTTCCATAACTTGGCTATTGTGAATAGTGCCGCAATAAACATGGATGTGCAGGTGCCTCTGGAGTAACAGTCTTTTGGGTATATCCCCAAGAGTGGTATTGCTGGATCAAATGGTAGATCGATGTCCAGCTTTTTAAGTAACCTCCAAATTTTTTTCCAGAGTGGTTGTACTAGTCTACATTCCCACCAACAGTGTAAGAGGGTTCCTTTTTCCCCACATCCTCGCCAACACCTGTTGTTGGTGGTGTTGCTGATGATGGCTATTCTAACAGGGGTGAGGTGGAATCTTAGCGTGGTTTTAATTTGCATTTCCTTTATTGCTAGAGATGGTGAGCATTTTTTCATGTGTTTTCTGGCCATTTGAATTTCTTCTTTTGAGAAAGTTCTGTTTAGTTGACGTGCCCATTTCTTTATTGGTTCATTAGTTTTGGGAGAATTTAGTTTTTTAAGTTCCCTGTATATTCTGGTTATCAGTCCTTTGTCTGATGTATAGTTGGCAACTATTTTCTCCCACTCTGTGGGTGTTCTCTTCAGTTTAGAGACCATTTCTTTTGATGAACAGAAGCTTTTTAGTTTTATGAGGTCCCATTTATCTATGCTATCTCTTAGTTGCTGTGCTGCTGGGGTTTCATTGAGAAAGTTCTTACCTATACCTACTAACTCCAGAGTATTTCCTACTCTTTCTTGTATCAACTTAAGAGTTTGTGGTCTGATATTAAGATCCTTGATCCATTTTGAGTTAATCTTGGTATAGGGTGATATACATGGATCTAGTTTCAGTTTTTTGCAGACTGCTAACCAGTTTTCCCAGCAGTTTTTGTTGAAGAGGCTGCTATTTCTCCATCGTATATTTTTAGCTCCTTTGTCAAAGATAAGTTGCTCATAGTTGTGTGGCTTCATATCTGGATCCTCTATTCTGTTCCACTGGTCTTCATGTCTGTTTTTGTGCCAGTACCATGCTCTTTTTATTGTTATTGCTTTGTAATATAGTTTGAAGTCAGGTATCGTGATACCTCCTGCATTGTTCTTTTGACTGAGTATTGCCTTGGCTATTCGTGGCCTCTTGTGTTTCCATATAAATTTCACAGTAGATTTTTCAATCTCTTTAATGAATGTCATTGGAATTTTGATGGGAATTGCATTAAACATGTAGATTACTTTGGGGAGTATCGACATTTTTACTATGTTGATTCTACCAATCCATGAGCATGGGAGATCTCTCCACTTTCTATAGTCTTCCTCAATCTCTTTCTTCAGAAGTGTATAGTTTTCCTTGTAGAGGTCTTTCACATCTTTTGTTAGGTTTACACCTAGGTATTTGATTTTTTTTGAGGCTATTGTAAATGGAATTGTTTTCATACATTCTTTTTCCGTTTGCTCATTGTTAGTGTATAGAAATGCTAATGATTTTTCTATGTTGATTTTATATCCTGCTACCTTGCTATAGCTATTGATGATGTCTAGAAGCTTCTGAGTCGAGTTTTTTGGGTCTTTAAGGTATAGGATCATGTCGTCTGCAAATAGGGATATTTTGACAGTTTCTTTACCTATTTGCATTCCTTTTATTCCTTCTTCTTGCCTAATTGCTCTGGCTAGGAATTCCAGTACTATGTTGAATAGGAGTGGAGATAGTGGGCATCCTTGTCTGGTTCCTGATTTTAGAGGGAATGGTTTTAATTTTTCTCCGTTAAGTATAATGCTGGCTGTAGGTTTGTCATATATAGCTTTTATAATGTTGAGGAACTTTCCTTCTATTCCTAGTTTTCTTAGAGCTTTTATCATGAAATGATGTTGGATCTTATCAAAGGCTTTTTCTGCATCTATTGAGATGATCAAGTGGTTTTTGTCTTTGCTTCTGTTAATGTGGTTTATTACGTTTATTGATTTTCGTATGTTGAACCACCCCTGCATCCCTGGGATGAAGCCTACCTGGTCGTGGTGAATAATCTTTTTGATGTGTTGCTGAATTCGGTTTGCCATTATTTTGTTGAGGATTTTTGCATCAATGTTCATTAAGGAGATTGGCCTATAGTTCTCCTTTTTGGAGGTGTCTTTGCCTGGTTTAGGGATAAGTGTAATACTGGCTTCATAAAATGTGTTTGGCAGTTTTCCTTCCCTTTCTATTTCATGGAACAGTTTAAGGAGGGTTGGTATCAGTTCTTCTTTAAAGGTCTGATAGAATTCAGCAGAGAATCCATCAGGTCCTGGACTTTTCTTTTTGGGGAGACTCTTGATTGCTGCTTCAATTTCATTTTGTGTTATAGGTCTATTCAGGTGATTAATTTCCTCTTGGTTCAATTTTGGATGATCATATGTATCTAGAAATCTGTCCATTTTTTTTAGATTTTCAAATTTATTTGAATATAGGTTCTCAAAGTAGTCTCTGATGATTTCCTGGACCTCCATGGTGTTTGTTGTTATCTCCCCTTTTGCATTCCTAATTCTACTAATTTGGGTTTTTTCTCTCCTCATTTTAGTCATGTTTGCCAGGGGTCTATCGATCTTGTTTATTTTTTCAAAGAACCAACTTTTTGTTTCATTAATTCTTTGTATGGTTTTTTTGGTTTCTATTTCGTTGATTTCAGCTCTTATTTTTATTATTTCTCTCCTTCTATTTGTTTTGGGATTTGCTTGTTCTTGTTTTTCTAGGAGTTTGAGATGTATCATTACGTCATTGATTTGGGATCTTTCAATCTTTTTAATATATGCACTCATGGCTATAAACTTTCCTCTCAAGACTGCCTTAGCTGTGTCCCATAGGTTCCGGTAGGTTGTGTTTTCATTTTCATTGACTTCTAGGAACTTTTTAATTTCCTCTTTTATTGCATCGATGATCCATTCTTCATTAAGTAATGAGTTATTTAGTTTCCAGCTGTTTGCATGGTTTTTGTCTTTACTTTTGTTGTTGAGTTCTACTTTTACTGCATTGTGGTCAGATAGTATGCATGGTATTATTTCTATTTTCTTATATTTGCTGAGGCTTGCTTTGTGCCCTAGGATATGATCTATTTTGGAGAAGGTTCCATGGGCTGCTGAGAAGAATGTATATTGTGTAGAGGTTGGATGAAATGTTCTGTAGACATCTACTAGGTCCACTTGATCTATTGCATATTTTAGATCTTGGATTTCTTTATTGAGTTTTTGTTTGGATGACCTATCTATTGATGATAATGGAGTGTTAAAGTCTCCCACAACCACTGTGTTGGCGTTTATATATGCTTTTAGGTCTTTCAGGGTATGTTTGATGAAATTGGGTGCGTTGACATTGGGTGCGTACAGATTGATGATTATTATTTCCTTTTGGTCTATTTCCCCTTTTATTAGTATGGAATGTCCTTCTTTATCTCGTTTGATCAATGTAGGTTTGAAGTCTACTTTGTCAGAGATAAGTATTGCTACTCCTGCTTGTTTTTGGGGGCCATTGGCTTGGTAAATCTTCTTCCAGCCTTTCATCCTAAGCATATGCTTATTTCTGTCGGTGAGATGAGTCTCCTGTAAGCAACAAATTGTTGGATCTTCTTTTTTAATCCATTTTGTCAAACAGTGTCTTTTGATGGGTGAATTAAATCCATTAACATTAAGTGTTAGTACTGATAGGTATGTGGTGATTCCTGCCATTTAGTTATCTTAGTTGTTTGAAGGTTTGATTGTGTGTACCTAACTTGATGTTACTCTCTACTGTCTTGCTTTTTCTTATCCTGTGGTTTGGTGCTGCCTGCCTTTTCATGGTTAAGTTGGGTGTCACTTTCTGTGTGCAGGATCCCTTGCAGAATCTTTTGTAATGGTGGCTTTGTGGTCACATATTGTTTTAGTTTCTGCTTATCATGGAAGACTTTTATTGCTCCATCTATTTTGAATGATAGCTTTGCTGGGTAGAGTATCCTGGGGTTGAAGTTATTTTCATTCAGTGCCCGGAAGATCTCACCCCACGCTCTTCTTGCTTTTAATGTTTCTGTTGAGAAGTCTGCTGTGATTTTGATGGGTTTACCTTTGTATGTTACTTGTTTTTTCTCTCTTGCAGCCTTCAATATTCTTTCCTTAGTTTCTGAACTTGTTGTTTTAATGATGATATGTCGTGGAGTAGTTCTATTTTGATCTGGTCTGTTTGGTGTCCTGGAGGCCTCTTGCATTTGTATGGGAATATCTTTCTGTAGATTTGGGAAATTTTCCGTTATTATTTTGTTGAATATATTACGCATTCCCTTCGCTTGCACCTCTTCTCCTTCTTCGATGCCCATGATTCTCAAGTTTGGTCTTTTGATGGAGTCAGTGAGTTCTTGCATTTTCTTTTCACAGGTCTTGAGTTGTTTAATTAATAGTTCTTTGGTTTTTCCTTTAATTACCATTTCATCTTCAAGTTCTGAGATTCTGTCTTCTGTTTGTTCTATTCTGCTGGATTGGCCTTCCGCTTTGTTTTGCAGTTCTGTTTCGTTCTTTTTTCTGAGGTTTTCCATATCCTGGCTGTTTTCTTCTTTATTGTTGTCTATTTTTGTCCTGAGTTCATTTATCCATTTATTCATTGTGTTCTCTCTTTCACTTTGGTGTTTATGCAGTGCTTCTATGGTTTCCTTTATTTCCTCTTTTGCTTTTTCAAATTCTCTATTTTTATTGTCTTGGAATTTCTTGAGTGTCTCCTGTACATTTTGGTTGACCCTATCCAGTATCATCTCTATAAAATTCTCATTGAGTACTTGTAGTATGTCTTCTTTTAAATTATTCTTGTAGGCTTCATTGGGTCCTTTGGCATAGTTTATCTTCATTTTGTTGGAGTCTGGCTCTGAGTTTCTGTTCTCTTCATTCCCCTCTGGTTCCTGTACTAATTTTTTGCTGTGGGGAAACTGGTTTCCTTGTTTTTTCTGTCTTCCTGTCATTGTCCTTGGTGTTTTTACTGTCCCTGTACTGTGTGTAATTAAGTATTTTCTAGCTTGTAATAATAACAATGGTAATATTGAGAATGGAAGAGTGAGCTGAGATGGAAAGCAAGAAGTTAAAGAAAAGGGGAAAACAAATATACAGACTAGAGGGAGAAAGCAGAACAAGGTATCAGACAAGAGAGTTTCAAAGGTATAAACAGGGAGTGTTAGTGTACTAATCGACAGTAAGCTGAACAGACAATAGAGTGACAGAGAGAGGATTGAAAATCAAAGATAAAAAAAAAATAAAAAATAAGTATATGAAAGTAATATCTATTTATAAAAATGAATTAAAATAAAATGGAAAATAGAAAATTAAAAAAAAAAAACAAAACAAAAAACCAAAAAACTTCCAAGTTTATATGCAATGCAATTTCAGTCTTAATAATTTGGATGTCCGTCTCAATCTCCAGTCCTGGAGTTGGTGCCTCAGATGTTGTTCTGTAGTTGTCTCATCAAAGGGGATGCATAAAGTAGAACAAAACTACACTCACACACACAGAGAAGAAAAAAAAAAAAAGCCCCCCCAAGTGTCCCCAGTTCAAATGCAATACAGTTTCAGTAAGTTTTTCGGCTTGCAGGTGTAATTCGGTTGTTCTCTCATCAAAGGTAGGGAGAAAAAGAAAAAAAAGCGTCTGGAGGCAGTTCTGAGAGTGGTATCTGCAACTGTGGCTTGCCTGCCTGCTGCTCTCAGCCTGTAGCTGGTGGCGTTATTTCTGCAGATCTCTGGGGTGAGCTAGCACTCACCTGGTCCCACAGGCTTTGTTTGCTCAGAGTTCTCCTGTGCGGAGGCCTCTGCCACAGGCTTTCCCCTTTCCAAGCACTGGGAAAGGTGACACTGCCCAGCGTTGTCAGGCCTGCGTGTTTATTTACAGTTCACGTGGGAAGTGGGTCTTCCCTCCTCTCACAAGCATCCTGCTCCTGGTTGCTGGGCGCGCCCCGCTCCCGCCAGAGCCTCTCCGGCCTGCCCGGCTCGTTTATTTACAGTCCCGGGAAGGATTCCCTTCCCCCAATCTTCAGCGCTCAGGGCGCCCCACCCTCTTTCCAGCGTGTCTTAACTGTTCTTATTGCTTAGTACTCAGTTTCTCTTTTTTTCCCCGGGTGGAGGTCAGTCTGTCCAGGGGGCTATGCTGCTCTGGCCCAGGCTTGTCTGTGGGGGAACCGCGGTACCGCGAAGCTCATCTGGTCCGCGTCTTCCCAAGCCGTATGGGCGCCGGCCACTGGCGGTCCCGGGGGCCTCCTCGGTTCTCCGTTTAACGTGAAGTGGAGATTCTCTGCGCCGGCTGGAGATGTGGAGGGGTCAAAGTTATGCCTTTTCTCGGTGATTATGCCTGCAAAGTGTGTCTCCAGCGTCTCTCCAAGATTTCACTATAGGAGGCTCGCTTTCTGCTTCCTCCCTCTAGCCGCCATCTTGGAATTCTCCTGGATTTCTAATATATGAAATATAAGCTATCAGGAAAAACTGGGTAGCTGGCATAAATTCTGATGGGAGCTCTAAGGCTGTTATGACTTGGGCCTGTATTGAGGGGCAATGTGTGAGTGATAATGACCCATTAAATCAGGGCCATGGTAAGAGCTAAATGTGATCTAGAGAGGATGATACTGCGGTTACCTGGGCTTATGAGTAGCATATTCAAGTCTTTTCTTAAGCAAAACATTCCTAATTTAGAACTACATGGGTACCAGATATATAGCACAAGAGACAAGACACAATTTTAAGTGTCTTTCTTCAAACAACATATGTAAAATAATAAACTTGTCCATCCTATCATCTTTGATTATTCTTTCTCCTTATGTACTTCCTCCCAAATGTTATAACTTTTGAAATATATAAAATTTATATGATACTGAAAATATTATTTTTCAATCATCTTCCAGAATCTGCTCCAGGAAAATAGGTCTTTTCTTTACATTTTGTTCCCTTCTATATTCTAAGTACCTTCAAACTTCCTGACATAAAACATTCAATAAATATTTCATGAATAGATGAATGAATGAATATGTAAGGTAGTAAAATTCAAACAACTGTTTTAGGTTTGCAAAAACCCACGAAGAAGATTCATTATATCAAGAATATATAGCTATATACTAAAGAGCAAAAAACAAGTGAGCTAATCAATAAATGGGCAATGGAACTGAACAGACACCTATCAAATGAAGAAGTACAAATGGCCAGTAAATACTTGCAAAAATGTTCAACATCTTTGGCCATCAGGGAAATGCAAATCAGAACTATATTGAAATTCTGTACCACCTGTTATAATGGTATCACTTAGAAAACAAGTAACAACAAGTGCATGCATGAAAATAGCACAATGAAATCCCTTTGCAATCTATTGTATGCTAATAAAAAAGAGAAAAAGAAATCCGCAGGGGGGTAAAAAAAAATCAAACTACAATATATGTATGTGTAGAACTGTCATGGTGAACCCCTTACTTTGTACAAGCTAATTTGGCTAATTAAAAAAGAATATGCAGCTACATACAAAATAGTTTAAAAAGAAAGAGTAAAATTAATAAATTGTGCAAAATAACAAGAGATTATAGGAATGACCCCTTGTTTGGAAAAGAAACAAATAGAACTTTTATTCATGAACTTAATTGTTTAAATAATATTCTGAATACAGTGTTAATGCAGAACAGAGTGGAGGAAATAGAAAAGTGATAGGAAAGTTAAGAAATAAGGAAAACAAAATGTGAAATTGCATGTGTAATCTGGGTTCAGGAGGAGAGGGGTGGAGAAAAGAAAGGAGAGAGGAGACCACATTTGACAGTGTATAATAAATAAGAATTTCTAAATGATGCAGAGAACTTAAAATATTACAATAAGCAAAATTAATCTATTATAATTATCAATTAGAGCAAAGAATACTTGATTAGATATTTTAAGGAACATTCAAATACTCTGTAGGAGAAACATCTAAAACATTAGAACACAGAATACTAGAAAATAATGAAGTAAAGATATGAAGAGAGAAAAGAAACAAATAAAAGTAGGGTTATTTATAACAATAGAAGACAAAGTCACTATTTGGAACCAGAATATAAACCAATATAGAAACATTTTGATTCCCTAGGAAGATATAATAACTTTAGACATGTAACTAATTAATAAAATCTTCAAAATACATAATTCAATGATTGATAGCCCAAGAAGACCACATTTTAAATAATGATAGCTTAAACAGACGAAACTAATAAACACTAAAAGACTTGAATTATACTGTTAATAAGCATTAGGTCTTATTCACACAATACTGTGTACTAAATTTTTCCATTAATAATTGTTTTAAATAGTAATTCCAAAGAAAATAGACACAATAATAAAAAGAGAAGAAAATATATGATCTAGGAAAATGATAAGATAGAGCAGAGCTGCAGGTCCAAATGTGTTTCTTTGAAAAGATAAAATGGAAAAACATTAAGATCCACAATTTAATTTTCTGATAAAAGTGACAGGATTTTCCATTTGTATTTGGTAAGATATGTGAGAATAAAAGAAGAGTTGAGGATGACTCCAAGGTTTTGCTCCAAAGTGGACCAAGTGTTCTTTTGTGGTGGTTGACACAGGGATCAGGTCAGTTCTGGATGTTTTACTGTGAGAGGTGTACTGCTCCAAATGGAGTGGTAAAATACCCAGAGACATATGACTTTAGATATATGGAGAGAAATCTGTACTGGAGACTGAATTTATAGTCTATAAATGATAGTTAAAACCATGAGATAAAATCACCAAAGTTGTGGTAGAGAAATTAAAGAGGAAAGGATCTGGGTTTGAGTCCTTAGTACTCCCCACATTTAAGAGCTCTAGAAGAAGAGACCAGCTTAGAAAACAACACTGGGAGGTAGAGGCCTTTAAAATGGTTATGTTGGGAAAATAATAATCACATTCTTTTTTATTGAGTCAATGGAGATGTTCATAACATGTTTACTTATAATGTCATTTTGTAATGGATAAAAGTAAATTATGATTCACTAATACAGTGAAATATTTTCAGCCATAAATATAACATAGATGATATTATTATTGAATAGACAGAAATATAAATTATGGTATTCATTTTAAATAGATGTAAAATAATTCATAAGAATTTGTTATCTGGTTTCATAGGAACATGCATCTGCATGTATGTGCATACGTGTGTGGGCACACATGTGTATGTGTTTAGGGACTGAAAAATACTCTTAATTAAAACAGAGATTTCTTTTTTTTTTAGGTTAAATTATACAAATTTATTTTTTAACAAATTATACAAAAAAGTGTAATGACTACTCCAGTTCATCATATCCTGATAATTTTAATCTATCTTTACTAATGTTATTGGTATCTTATTAATAAAATGGATTTCACTATTATCTATGACCTTCAAGTTATTTGTGTATATTGTATCTTCCACTCCATTCAATGACATCAAATCTGTAGCTTGAAATTATCCATGATAAAACAGAGATTTCTTGTTCAGGAAGAATTTAAAGAGACTTGGCACATCTTGATTTTCACAGTTACGGCCCTTGTAATGCACCAGGCTCAGAAAGTTTTAAAACTCTTTGGCCCCATCATATCAAAATTAAAACTGCACAATGTGAAGTGAACCATGTGCTGTAGTATTTGAACATGTTCTTGTATAATATGACCCTACAAAAATACTCTCTGGGGAAAAATTATGCTTGTTGAGTGAGATGAAATTTCTTCTTAGCCTGATGAGAAATTCATTCATTGCTCTCATTGCTAAATAGATCAAGTGTAATAAGAACATCAAACTTATATTTTTGGAAAGAACCTAGACCCCTAAGAGCTAGCAAAGCTTAGACAAAGAAGAAGGATCTCTGGCATTTGTCCAGACCCCAAGGAACTGAGTGTTCCAATCATTTAATAAGGGACTGAAGAGAAGAATTTCTTGTTGGATGGAGCAAAGTTTCCCATAGAAGAGGAAAGACACCTCGACTGGGTGGGTAGGGAGGTGATGCTTGAAATAAGAAGGAAAATGAACAGTGGAGAAAGGCACTTGAGGAGCACCTCCCACACTGAGAAGCTCTTAAATTGGTGACTGGTGATTCTCCTTTCAGGAGCTCAAACACTGGTATCCTGATCTCTGCTGAGCCACAGGCCCAGTGAAGACAAGATTTCATGGAGGGTCTAAGAGAAAATTCACCATGAAGACTTTCATAAGCCCAATGTTCCCTAACAGAAGATGTTTTAAGATGTCACAGAACAAGTTCAAATTCCCACGGGCAAGGGACAATTTGTACAGGGTAGGTGCATCCTGAAGTCTTTAAGGGTAGACTTAGACCTGCCTTCACTGTTAATATCCATCCACAGTGAAGACCTACATCTGCATCAGTTTCTTTCCAGGGCTTGGGAAAGACTACAGAAAACAGCTGAGTGTGGGTCTGTGGGGGAGGAAATAAAAATCTCAAATTCTGACTCTGACTACAGGTGCAGGGTTATCTAGGGTGTAGTTATGGCTCATTTGGGAAGTCTTTCTTTACAGACAGCAAGGTTTACATATCCCCTCTGATCACCTATATATACACCATCACCACACCTTCACCAACAAACCCAGCAGCACGGCTTAGAGTTATTTCTATAAACTTCTGTCTAAAAAATGACTCCCACTGAGCAGACGTTTTGTGCTCATACAATAGCCTCTGTGTACTCTTTAAACCCTCCTTTATCCATTTCTTTCTGTGTATGAGAGCAGAAATATCAACATCATTCTGGAGATGAAATACAGAGTAAAGGAAGAACACATGATACACCCAGGCTGAGGTCATCTGTTAGTCATTAATTGTGGGGAAACTGGGAAGATATCAACACTTACTGAACTTCCAGGTGTTATTGAGAAAGGTTGAAACATATTGTCTGACCAGTCTCAAAACTTGATATTTTTGTAACATCTCTCTTTTGAACTTAAAAAATGCAGACCCCAGCTGAGAAAATTCCTCATTCACTGTCAGTGAGGTTCACATTGGTCTAAATCAAATGAGAAATAGATAAGCATTGTGTCTATGATTCTAGGGAGATTTCCACAGTGCCTTGGAGCTAATCCAGTATCTGCTGGTCTTAAGTAGTGGGACTCTGCTTACCTTGAGCTGCTGTTAAGACAGTGAGGACAAAAGCAGGTCCCAGGAGAAAGCAGCATCTGTGCATAGTCATTCTGGTCCTTAGGTCTCAAATCATAGCCTCTGCTTCCTCAGAAAATGCAGGGAGCTCTCCCTGCTCTTAATCAGGGTGGTACAGTAGGAACTGGATTGTGCAGTCTGATTGCCTGACGTGGTGATCTTCCACAAGCCAATAAGAACTGTTTAACATCTTCCTTGCTCACAGACTGTATACCAAGGAAACTCTGAAGTTCACACACCAATTAGCTGCTGAATCTTAAAAATTTCTTAATATGAGATACAAGACTTTGTGATACCAGATGTTTTTCTGTCACTATGCTGATAGAGAAAAGCTATATAAGTACATATGTGACTTTTTCCCCCTCCACCACAGGTGTTTGTCTGAATGGTTGGTTCAACTCAGCTGGGAGGATTACTCTAATTTACTGTCTCTGTTAGTTTCAGTACTGTGCAGGTTAAAGAATAGATGATTTTTCTTTAATAAGACCTAGGACTCCAATTTTAATGACCAGCTTATTATTACTGCAAAGAATCAAGAAGTGACTAACAATTAGTACACACGTCAAATGAGTAGGAAATTGGGATTAGAAATACTAAATATTTTTGAGTGAATGAAATCAGGAGCCAAAGATCAAAGGGATATTAGCATTGAGCTCTTAAGGTGGGCTTCCCTCTCCTTTCATTTTTGAGATTTACTGGAGTCCTAATGATGAGTCTGATTTATTTATATCTTTCTCTGCCTTCCATCACATCACAGACATATTTGCCCCCAAGGCTGACCATGCCCAGAACATACAGTTTTCCTAGGAATAAATTATGTTACTCTGGGACATGGAGGTACCCCAGATTAAAAATTACTTTCAGATTATTTCCCATTTTACAACACAGATGCCTGTGCCTAACATTCTTGTCTACTCAGAGAGTGAACATCCAACAACTCCTGGGCCCTCTTTTTAAAAACATGTCTTTGTACAACTCCTTTTCCTCCTTTCATTTTCATATAAACCAGTTAGCTCTCTCCCATTCTTGTCTAGACACTACTGTCCTCTACTGACCAGGATGGCTCTTATTCCAGTACTTAGAAATAGAACCACTTCTATATCAATTATATATCTCACTTTTGCTATCAAAAAAACAGTACTATTTTGTCACTTAAAAATTTACTTGCTGTTTGCTTTAAGAGAAACAAATCTTCAGAATAACAGAAAGAACAAACTGTTAAGTTGTGAGGATGAAGTATGATCAAATATGTACAGGCTTTCACAGTGCAGGACACATGGTAAACACTGAATTAATGTTAATTATTGTAACTAGCAAATATTTCTAACCTGACATATTAATGTTAACTGATCATATGCTTAACATTGGTGATAAAATGAAAAAAAAAGACAGAGATTGTCTCAAACTCCAAGCTAGCCTAAAAAGACTGGTACAATGCAAGTGAATTTGGTAATAAATGAGTATCTACAGGTGAAGAGGAGCTATGGAGGTAAAGTACCTAGAGCAGTGAGCATTTGTAGGAGGAACATAACCCAGACAAGGGGTTAGTAGTATGGGCAAATAGGTGGGAGATGATCAAGGAGACCCTCCCTTAAAGCTGTGTTTAAAGTGACATCTGGTGGACTACTGGGAGTGTGTTGCAGCCTGGGAGAGCAGAAAGAATTCCATGCAACAGCCATTTTGCAAAACTAACTTGAGGTAGGAAACAGGTCTACTTTCATAGGATTTTGGAAGACCAGGGAGCTCTGGAAGCAGTAAGAACAAAGAAAACAAAGTAGGCATTGATGATGAACTTAAAGGTTAATGCATGGTTTAAAAAATGAGAATTTTATCTAAATTATAATTGTGGTGGTTTCATATGTTAACAGGCAACTCCATGTAAATTACCTTATGTTGTCTCTGTTGAGTCTATGAAGAGAATATATTTGTGATTTCATAATTATGTGATGTTTAAGGACCAGGGAAAGGAAATGCTATAGTTTTTCTGTATTGTACTCATCTCAATCTGGCTCTGATCCAGTCCATTGGTTTCCCATGCACTTGGAAAGGATGCTTCTACTGCTTTATTGGATGCAGTTTTCTATGAACTGAAATTAAGGTTGTTAATTTTGTATAGAATATTTTTATACATACCAATGTATTGTATACTTGGTTGATCAATTACTGAAAGAAAAATGCTAAAACATCTAATGTAAGATTTGTGGTTTTGTTTTTATTTTCTTTTAGTCTTATCAACGTGGCTTCATGGATTTTGACCCTCTACCATTATTTGCATGATCATTTATGTTGTATTGTTTTCCTGACAAATTTCTTCTTCTATCATTAGGCAATGCTCTTTATATTTTGTCATACCATTTAACTGGAGTCTACCTTTTTTCATATTAATATAGTTTTACCAATTTTATGATGATTAGTGTTTGCAGAGATCCTTTTTCCATCCTTTTACTTTCTGTGCTTACTCTCTGTGAATATATGAAAGTCATTTCTCAGAGTAATAGAAAGGGTGAATTTGATCAAAGAATATTTTGTACCTGCATGGAAATACTACAATGAAATCCCTGTGTGCAACTAACACGTGCTAACAAAATTTTTAAAAATGTATCTCATAGAAATCATGCACTTGAATAATGACTTTGAAAACAAGTTTATTTTGAAATGATTATTGACATAGTTGGTTCAGGAATAATGTTCATACACCTTTCACACTGTTTCATTAATGATAATGTCTTGCAAACAATGTCGAAACCAAGAAACTGACATCCTCACCAGCAATGTAGAGAGGTCTGATTTCTCTGCATTCACTCCTGCATTTAGCAGCTTTAAAAATTTTAGTTATTCTATTAGGTTGTGGTAATGTTGCACCATGATTCTAAAATATATTTCTTTAATAGATAATTCTGTTGAACATCCCTTCATGTGCTTATTGGCCATTGACTCTCTGGAATAAATTGCCTGTTTGTGTAAGTCCTAATTTTTTTTTTGCTGTTGAGTCTGACAATTTAAAATATATTCTCAATATTACTTTGTCAGATAAGTGTTTTGTAAACACCTTCTTTTAGTCCATGACATGTCTTCCCATGGACTTTTGTAGAAACATGTTTTCTAGAAAATGTTCTGCAGAAAAATGTTTTCAATTATAGTGAAGTCATTCTTAACCTTTGGAGATTGTTCTTTTGGTGTCAAGTGTCATAACTCGTTGATAGCCTTTGGTTCCAAAGATTTTCTCCTAAGCTGTATTAAAATTTTATAGTTTTGCATTTTATATGGTCCATGATCTATTTTAGCTAATTTCTGTATAAGGTCTGGTGACTTAGATTAAGTTTCAGATTTTTTCCACTCACATATGCCCAATTACTCATCCAGCCATCTGTAGAAAAAAAAACCTATTCTTTCTTTTGTCAATTGCTCTTGTAGCTTTGTCAAAAAATCAGTTGACTACAGTGCTGTGTCTATTTCTGAGTTCTCTATTCTATTCCATTGATCTATGTGTCTATCCTTTCACTGATACCAGGTGTGCTCAATTATTATAGTTGTACAATGTTTTGTTATTGGATATACTGATTCCTCCAACTGTATTATTTCACCCCAATTGGTTTAGATATTCTACTTACTTCTTTTCCTCTGTATATTTTCAAAAGCACTCTCTATATCTATAAAGCTTTGTGTCAGACTTTTAACATATATATATATGTATATACCAATAAATATATATTTACATTTTTTATTGTTGTGTTGGGCGGGGGTACTTTGTGGCATTTACAAAACTTATTACCATAAATATATATTTTTTCTAATCCATAAATGCAGTATGTCTGTCATCTTTTATTTCATTTTTATTTGTTTTTTTGGGTTTGTGACTATAAATTTTTTATGTATCACTTAAGATCATATCTTAATATTTGATTTCTTTTGCTTATTGTAAATCAGATTGTAACTTTGTTTTTATTTATATAAAACTTCATTTGATATTTTTGTTATGGTAATAACATATTCAAAATTAATTTATCATCTTACTACAATTTTATGTGGGTAGTGAGATTTGAACTCAGGGCTTTGCATTTTCTAGGCAGGCACAGTACTACTTGACACATGCCTCTCGTTCTGTTTCACTTTAGTTATTTTTCAGGCAGGGTCTTGCTTTTGCCCTGGGCCACGATCCTCCTACCTTTGCTCCTGTGTAGCTGGAATTATAGATGTGCATCACCATGTCCAGGTTATTGACTGAAATGGGGGGGAGTCTTACTGACTTTGTGCCTGGGCTGGCCTCTAATTGCAGTCTCTTGATCTCTACCTCCAGAAGAGCTGGGATTACTAGCTAGAGCCGTGATGCCTGGTCCTTAACATCACTTTAAGTGTATAATCTTCAAGATTTCGTTCCTTTTATGGCAGCACAATATTTCATTGCATGCATAGGCTACAATTTGTTTATCAGTTCACTGTTGATGGACACTTGGGTACTCCTGGCTCTTGGCTAGCATGAATTTTGCTGCTGTGAACATGAGTGTGCAAATGTCTTCAGACCTCATGGTTAATATTTTTGAGTATATACACAGACCTGAGATTGCAGATATTTGGTAGTTCTATTTTTGATGTTTGAGGAAACACGTTGCTCTTTCCCACAGTGCTTGCATCAATTACACTTGATTTTGTGTATTGATCGGGTATCCTGTGACATTGCTGAACTCACTATTTAATTCAAAGGTTTCTGTGTATGTGTGTGTGACTGGGTCAGTTCCAGCAGTATGTTGGGCATAGTGTTGAGTGTAGACATCCATGCCTTACTCTGGACTCGGGGAAAAGCATTTGACTCTTCATCATTAAGGTCCGTGCTAAGCTTTAGATCAGATTAGATGTTCTTTATCAAGTTTAAGACGTTTCATTCTATTCCTGGTCTGTTCAAAGATTTTATCAAGAAAAGGTATTGAATTCTGTCAAATAAATTTCTGTTTCTATAAATGTTGTGCTTCCATTTTCTTTACTGTCTTTGTCTTAGTTAGGTACCAAGGGAATCTTGGCAAAGATTGGTACAAATTCCTAAATATTTTTTCATAGGCTTCAGTAGCATAACGACTATAGTATGGACACTTGTTTTTGGAGGATAGGTTACTTACTAAACAAACTAAAACTGAGTCATGTAACTCAAACTGTGTAGTCATGTTAAAGATGAGCCTGTTAGTGAATGGTAGAAAACTTCTTGAGGTCTCTTTACTCTGCCTACTTTATGATATAGTTATGATATAGTTGTAATATTCCATATAGATAGATTGAGCATCACATCTAATAAGTTTAATTTTTTTCAACTGTTAAACAATTTATAATACTCAAATGGAAAAATGTAGTCCATTACATTTAGCAATCTATCTACCTATTCCATTTTTTTCATTGCTAATGATCCAAATTTACTTTTGAAATTGTTCTTAGATTTTAATAACTTCATTTAGTCACTCTTTTAGGACAAATTTTCTTATTTCTCTACATTTGAGAATGTCTTCATTTTGTCTTAATTACAGAGGATATTTCTACTGAATATAGCATGCTGAGTTCTATTTTTTAGCACTTGGAAAAAATTATAACTTCTTCTTCTTGTCTACATGATTTCTGCTGAAAAATCAACTGCAATCTGAATTGCTGTTCCCTTAGGAAATGTACTATTTCATTTCCTAGTGGGTATCAAGCCAGTGTCCACACTCATGCTAGACAAGTGATCTACCACTGATCAACTCAGCTAGTGCTTAAAGAATATTTAAAGAATATGTAAATGTCACACTGTATCCCCCCATGCAACTATTACATGATAATAAAAATTTGTTAAAAAGAATATTTTTCTTTTTCATTTGCTGAAGTTTGATGAGCATGTGTTTTTGTAATGATTTAATTGTGTAGATTTTGTTTGGGGTTCACTTAGCTCATTGCATCTGTAGGTTTATGTCGCTGACCAAATTGGGAAAATTTCAGCCATCAGTTTTGGAATATTTTTTCAGTCTCACAGTCTCTCTCCTCTCCTTCTGTAACTATAATAACTTGACAGTTAGATGTTTTGTATTTTTCCCAAAGTCTCACTTTGTTGCTGAAGAGAGGGAAATGTTAATGTGATAGAGGACACAGGTGGTGAGCAATAGTTGTGGACTTGAGATTGAATTTCAGCAGTAGGTCTGTAGCTTGTCCTATTAACACTTTTGTTTCATGTTTCCATAGAAAAAGGGGCACATAAGTATCCAATAAGAGCTAGCTTCTTAAACTTAATGTATAATATATATGTAATGTGTAAGGCAGACAATTCAGAGCACAAGAAGTCACTGCTGTGGAAACTGTGCTCAGAGCCTCTGTTTCCTGTTGAAAACACTCATTCCCCAGCTGCTGTAGAGGTTAGTGTCTCTTACTCTCTGGGGACAGTCTTGATGCAATGAGTCTTTAAAAACATGAATGCAGAAGCTCAGCCCCTTTGCCTATTTTGGACCAACTAAAGGGCTACCTCTGCTCCAGGGCTTCCTGTGGGACAAACTGAGCTGTTGTTAAGATCACATTATATTTCCACTCATCCTCTGTCCAATGTTGTCAGTCGGTCCTGAGGGAGTATTCCCCAATCAACTTCCTGCCCTCAAACCTCCATCTGAAGCCTGCTTCTTGGGATCTGTTTTACAACAGTTGTGTTACAATAAAAAATATCCAATGAGTCTTAGTGACTATTTTGAATATTAGTTCATGGGTCTTAATTTGGACCTCATACACAGCATTGAACAGTTTCTGGAGGGTTTATTATCCTGTTTGAATCTACAAGTTATAAAGATCGATATTGACACCTGAGTTGTGGGTGCCTGCAGCTCTCAGTTTCCTAGTATCTATGAAGAATAAAAAAAAAAGAATTGAACTTAGTTCCTTCTGATTATATTACTCGTGAAGCTTCCAGGATGTGTTCATATAAATTAGTGGATACTTGAAGGTGTGGTTTGTCTTTTTGTACTTCCTATCATGGTGTGCTTATTTTGCTCTAGCTATCTGGAGAGGCTGCATCTGGCTTAGGGAAAGGAGCATTTGACTGGTTAATGAGCAGAGATTCCCTTGCAGCCAAAATGGGGCAGAGAACAAGTGTGAAGAAAACGCTGTAGTTAGGCAATCTGATGAGTGGATTGGCCTGGGCTGTGCATTGAAACTCTGTAAATGAGAATAAGTTTCCACAGCACCAGGGATGAGGCATACACAGTATTCATCAATCCCATTGCCAATTCATGCCACCTGGAACTTCAATACAGAGCTTATTTGAAAACAGCATTGGTAGATATAATCAAGTTAAGATGAGGGCACACTTATGTAGGGTAGGCCCTGCCAAATGACTGGTATTCTTGCAAGAAGGGTAAATTTGGACACCAAAATAGAAGAAAGAACCCTGTGAAAACAAGAGACACTCAAGGAGAACACCATGGAATGATGAAGATAGAAATAGGAATGATACATGTACAGCCAAGGCACGCAAAATGTTGTTGCTAAGCAGCAGCAAGTGAGAAGAGGCAATGAAGTATCTTCAATTATGATTGTATGTGAGTATTATTAGTGTGAGGTTAAATATAAGAATGCCCATGATGACCAAGAGGCCGGGGGAGAGAAAGAGCTTGAGTCAAGAGGAGGTCTCTTGCCCTCTCTGGCTTATTCTTGACTTTAATCCATCACCTATGGGGATTTCTCACTGTCTGTGTGTGCAGTATCTGCACATGACATTCTTAAGTCCCACTCAGAACCAAAGATGTCTGCATGCTCTGAAGACACAGATCTTTCTGATCCTCAGAGGGCATAAAGTCTTTCTGCAAAGTGCACATTTCAAGGGTTAATTTATGCTCTGAACTCTCATCTACTTCCCATATCTGTGAACTTCTGTACTCATGTCTGTCCTTGGAATATTTCTTACCTCTCAGATGACTCAGTGGCCACAGTGGCATGGTGCACAAGTAATGTGAAGACAAAATTGGTTTGCAAGATGTCCTAGGCAATGCAGGAAAACTTACTGTTGAGAATGTGGGTGAAGATATGATATGGTGTGGAAGAGACACAGAAGATAATAGATGTTTTGAGAAATCCAGCCTCAACATTCTAAGAGGGAGTCTGGGAGATTATTCTTTAGGGAATGGAATGACCATTTTCCCTGTGTGACTGCTTTGTGACACTAGAGAGGAAGAAACAGGCTGTGTTCTTCCATAGCTTCTTGAGTAGCTTCAGATACATCTCCATATGTAGATTGCGTGGTTGTACTTCCCAAACTAAGATACCTGATTTCATGAAAAGTTATAAAATTTTATGGTGGGAGACAACATAGAAATATTACTTTACTTATGTATATTAGGATTTGTTGACCATTTTTCATTATGATTGAAAGGGATCATGCTAACAAATTTGAGGCTGATGGATCTAATAATTATTCAGAATGTCTTTAATTATAGATTCTGGAATTATTAGTAACTGAAGAGATCACAGGTTTACATAGCCAAATACCATTATACACACACAAAGTAACTGAAAGCAGATGACATGGGAGTTTATAAAGTCACATATTGAAGAAAATGAAACTAGAAGAGAGGATGGTAATCTCAGAGACTCTGGAATATCCCTCTTCAATAATCAGTGTGTCTGTATTGAAATTAGTTATGTCGTGGTGTACTCTGGAGGTCAGAAACCATCATTATGTGTGTTCAGATGGGATAAAGCTGGCTTGTGATTCATTTTTTATTCATTTATTTATATGTGCATACATTGTTTAGGACATTTCTCCCCCCTGCTCCCAGCTCCCCCCCACCCCCTTGCTTCCAGGCAGAACCTGTTCTACCCTTTTATCCAATTTTGTTGAAGAGTAGACATAAGCAATAATAAGAAAGACTCAGCGTTTTTGCTAGTTGAGATAAGGATAGCTATACAGAAAGATTCCTAGTATAGCTTCCATGCACAAGTGTATTACAACCTGAATTGATTCATCTCTACCTGATCTCCTCTGCAGTGGGACATCAAATGCTTTCAAGTTTTGGGTTTCCTACCTATCCCCATTCCTCCCATATGTGCTCCAAGTCCAACAACATTGCTGGATTTTCCCTAGATCTAAAGTGCACATATGAGGAAGAACATACTATTTTTGGTCTTTTGAGCCTGGCTAACCTCACTGAGGATTATGTTCTCCATTTCCATCCATTTACTTGTGAATGATAAGATTTCTTTCTTCTTCGTGGCTGAGTAAAACTCCATTGTGTATACATACCACATTTTCTTAATCCATTCGTCAGTAGTGGAGCGTCTTGGCTGTTTCCATAACTTGGCTATGGTGAATAGTTCTGCAATAAACATGGGTGTGCAGGTGCCTCTGGAGTAACCTGAGCCACGTTCCTTTGGGTATATCCCTAGGAGTGGGATTGCTGGATCATATGGCAGATCTGTGTTTAGGTTTTTAAGAAGCCTCCATACTGTTTTCCAAAGTGGTTGCACTAGCTTGCATTCCTACCAGCAGCGTACAAGGGGTCCTTTTCCCCCACATTTTTATATAAGTTGTCTAACAATAAATACTGTGATCCTCCTAAACCAGTTCTCTTTAATGGAGAAGTCTTTATGAACATATAGTAACATCAACAAAAGTTACCATTGTAGCATTCATAACCCTGTCATCTCAACCCACAAATATATTTTCTTATCCTGGGTGAAATCTGAGGTGACTGACAGGGAATCAGAGAAAGTTTTTTGCTCTTAACAGTCACTGTTTGGTCATTCGTTGATTTCTGATTTTTCATGTTTGAGGTATTTCTTGCATGAGCTGACCCCACTAAACATTATTTGCAAATTTTTCATAGTTGGAGTCTAGACCAACCCCTTATGATTTGATCCAACATACACTGCTCAAATTTCACCATAAGAAGATGATACATTTTTAGCATAGAAAGTGGCCAGTCTGGATTGCAAGTGTGTCCGAGAATCTTGTCCATATGACAGACTTACTGGAAGGAATATAAATCCTATTATAGTAACTGGGAATTCACTGACCTTTTGTAATTTAGTACACAGAGTCTTAACTTTTAATAGTATCACAAACATAGTTGTTCCCTTTTCCTGAATGCAAAAGCAACTGTTGTTGTTTTTTCACGTAGCAAAAATTTCTTTCCTGTTACAAACCACTATGGTTACAAATGTAAATGTGCAAATGTGTATATTCAAGAATAGCAAAACATCCTTCACCTTTGGTTGTATATGATCAACAGTAATGAAGAGGTCTTGCTGATCTCTATTTTGTAAAGGGTTGTGGTGTGCCTTGTACATCTTACATTGCTCTGAGAGATCTACAGGATATGCAGAATTTCCTCAGCTAGCAGCCTTTTATCATAAAGACAAAAGTGGAATTTAATTTCAGAAATTTGAATTTGGTTTATTAATTGATAACATTGCATTCTGTCTGGTCCAAAAATTATGAGTACTTGTGCTTGTTCTCAAACTATGTTTTCTTATGTAGACTACTTTGTTTTTATGCCATGGCTCCCTTCTCCTGCCAAACAGTAAAATAACAGAGGCTGCACAATACCAAGGATCAACTCTGGAGAAGCAGAAATTATAATGGGAATAAGTAAGCACAGAATTGACCACATCAGAGTGAACCCTTTCCTTGGGTAGATTGAAGCCTAGATCAAACTTTTGAGTGGAGAGCAGAGGTTAGGGCAGGATTGGGGAATACTTTGAAGCTGGGAAGATGGTGCAGGTAAGAAATTGAAAGTGCATATGGGAATCAATTTCTTATAATGTATTTCCTTAATTTATTTTATCCCTTGTCTGATAGCCACAGAGCTCTATGTCAGCAATCTAAACTACCCAAAATATCTATGATCTATGTTAGGGAAGTATAAATGTTAGTAAATGGTCATGTTATAAAATGAAAAATTAAAAGGCAGATGGACACAATTGAAGAAAAAATTTTTGAAGCAGAGTATCAATTTACCAATAGAAGAGAAAAAACAGAGGAAACATCAGTGGAACCCTAATTCAAGAAAGAAGGAAATAAATCTGGAGAAAAGAAAATTATTGAAGAACTAACAGAAATTTCTGAGAAGTAAAAAGAAAGAAGTCTCAGTATGAGAAGACTTGTAGATGTCTATTTAGGTAAGACACGTAAAATAGTCATACCTAGGAAAATTATAGAGAAAATTAAAAGGTACTAAAGTAAAAATTTCAGCTAAAGGCAGGAACATAGAATCATGGTGACGCTAAACGTCTCAATAAGATTACGTATAAGAAGATATTAAAGTAATCTCTTAAAATTTTTTTATCTTATCTTCACTTTATTTATTTATTTCTTGTTCATTTATTCAGATATGCATATATTGTTTGGGTCATTTCTCCACCCTGTCCCCCTCCCTCCCTTCCCCTGCTCCTCGCCTCAGTTCCAGGCAGGTCCTGTTATGCCCTTATTACTGATTTTGTTGAAGAAAAGACATATGCATAATAAGAAAGACAAAGTGTTTTTGCTAGTTGAGTTAAGGATAGCTATACAGAGAGATTCCTACTATTGCTTTCATGTACCCATGTGTTACGACCCATGTTGATTTAACTCTAACTGATCTTTACATTGGTTCCTGATCCCCTGCTCATGATAACCTGTCATTTTAAGGTTTCTTAAACCTAGAAGGTAACACCCACGCACAGGAAATCAATGTGAGTCAATGCCCTGTATAGCTATCCTTATCTCAACCAGCAAAACCCCTTGTTCCTTCCTATTATTGCTTATACTCTCTCTACAACAAAATTAGAGATAAGGGCAAAATAGTTTCTGCTGGGTATTGAGGCGGGGGAGCGGGAGGGGGTGAAGTGGGTGGTAAGGGAGGGGGTGGGGGCAGGGGGGAAAAATAAAAAAAAATTTAAAAATAAGAACTTCGAATGTAGAATTGTATGTATAGTTAAATATCATTTCCAAGTTAGGGAGAAACATGAAACATCAGTTAAATGAGTGCCTATCTGTACAAAGTACATTTGATGCTGCTAATAACATAAGAAGAAAGACTGAAACTAATTCCAGACAAGTATAAGAGAATTGTAAAGTTTTTCAAATATTATCTCTCTGTGGATGCCTGAAATACGGATAGTACATAGTCCTATCCATACTACATTTTCCCCTTATACATATATACCTATGTTTAAGCAATTTTATATAGTTCATGTAGTAAGACATTAAAAGAAATAACTAATCATCATATAGAATAATTATAATCACTTGCTGTAATAAAAGTTGTGCCAATGTAATCTCTCAAATTATCTTATTGTACTGTACTCTGTACAAAGTTATAATTCACCTTGTGGATGGCATGAAGCTGAGTGGTGCCAGATTTCATTATGCTACTCAGAATGAAGCACAATTTAAAATTTACAAATTATTTATTTTTGGAAGTTTCCATAATATTTTTAATATTTTTAGTCTTCTTACCCATGAGTGTGGAGTATAACTTAGTTTTATTTAGTTCTTCTGTGATACATTTCTTTAGAGTTTTACAGTTTTCCGTCCAAAGATCTTATACATAGTTTGTTAGATTTATACCTAAGTACTTCTTTTTATGAGGTGTAAATGATAATGTGTTTCTAATTTCTATCCTACTAGTTCTTTCCAGATGTGTAGGGAAGTGATTGTCTTTTGTGCAGTAAACTTGTTCTCTGTAACCTTGTGACCATATATTAGTTCCATATTGATTCTTTTGGATTTTATAAGGATTCTTTTCATCTGTAAATAAGGCATTTGATTATTTCTTCAAATTCTGTTTACCTTTTATTTCTTTTTTATCTTATTCCATTATGGAGGACTTCCATATAGCAATGGAAAAGAGTGGTGAGTAGAACATCCTTTTGAGTTCTAGATCAAAATTGGAAAGTTTTTCTTACCAGTAAGTGTAATTTTGCTTAGGGTTTTTTTTTATATGATTTCTTTATCAAGGTGAAGAAATTCCCCTTCTATCTCTACTTTGCTGAGTTTTTTTAAACATGATTGCATCAACACTTATTTTCGTCAAACTTTTTCTGCTTATATTCATATAATGACACATTTTTTTCTTCTCCATTTCATTGGTGTGACGGATTGCATTATTTTTTGAACGTTGAATCAGCCTTTCATTCTTTTGATAATCCCATTAATAATGTTGTGCAATTCTTTTAACATATTATTGTACTCTATTGACTAACTTTTTAGGAAGGATATATTTTATTAAGGATATACTCATACCTATATTCATGAAAGGTATTGGCCTATAGTTTTCTTGTGATGTCCTGAGTTAGGAAGAATTTCCTCTGCTTTCTGCTTCAGGAATAAGTATAATAAATAAGTGCTTATTATTTAAACCACCTGGTCTATGGCATTTAGAAAATAGTCCAAGCAGACTAAGGTCTTTCTCCTAACTCACTTCTCACTCTTGTTACTTGGTGTTAAGTTCACTGTGAGAGAAAATATCTTTGGATTCGGACTTATGAACATCTTCTCAACATCCTGCTCCTCCTCCGCACACTCAAACTGTGAATGTACCTGTGCTTGATCTTTGGTGATTGTTTTTTGGCCTCTTACTCAGTGTTAACAGAACTCTGTTTGCTCTTAGTTGGTTCCTAGGTCCTCATACAGTTTCCTGCACCTATTCCAGAGGTTTTGCTTCAACCTTTAACAGTAGCAATTAATCTTTCTTTGTGTCTTGGAAGACAGAGGGATACTTGTTTTTCAACTTCTACCTCAGAAGCAATGAACTTTTCACATGTAACCCATGGTGAAAAGATTCTGCCCCTATATGGTACTTAAGGGTTTTACTTCTAACAGGAGAAAGATTTGGAGAAGACAGAGCTCTTCGTTTCTACTCCAACAGCTGTTGATCATCTCTTGCACTCCATAACACTGAGGTGTCGATGCAGGCCTCCATATAGCTCCCCATCTTTCTTGTGAGCCCCAGGTAGATGTCCATGAAGATGACTCTGTGGGCCAGTGTGAAATACCTTTGTGTCTGCATTCCTCAACTTTTCCAAACTATCTGTAGCAATTCATGAGAACTTTATCTTATGACATTTTAAAACTTTTTACTGGGTTTGTTCATCTTGGAATTTGTACTACTGGATGATTTATGACTTCAGGTAGAAGAATACATAAAAAAACAAGGTATGCACCACCAACAGGTGTTGGTGAGGATTCGGGGAGGGGGAAAAACAAAACAAAACAAAAAAAAAAAAACAAGGTATGATTCTATAGCTCATTTATCTTTCTTATGGTTGAGGCAGAAGAAGCATTCTTCTAGGTTAATTCTTTTTGATCTAACCTTTTCTCTAGTTCCTGGTCCCCTTTTCCTATTGGCCTCAGTTGCTTTTAAGGTATCTGCTTTAGTTTCTCTGTGTTAAGGGCAACAAATGCTAGTTAATTTTTAGGTAACACACACGCACAGGAAATTAATGTGAGTCAACTCCCTGTATAGCTATCCTTATCTCAACCAGAAAAAAACACTTGTTCCATCCTATTATTGCATATACTCTCTCTTCAACAAAATTAGAGATAAGGGCAAAATAGTTTCTGCTGGGTATTGAGGGGGTGGGGGGAGAATGAGGGGGCAGAGTGGGTGGTAAGGGAGGGGGTAGGGGCAGGGGGGAGAAATGACCCAAGCCTTGTATGCACATATGAATAATAAAACAATAAAAAAAAGCACAAAACAGGCCTTCCTATTGAAAAAAAAAAAGAAGAATTCTTTGTAACTTTCAATATTCTCAGGAGAGGTAGAAGTCTCAGTAATTACTATTTTAATATTGTTCTGTTTGTGTCAGACTTTCACCATCTGTAAGTCTGTTTCTGTTGTCCATTTTATCTCCCCCTTGATTTATCTGGCCTCTTTTCTTTCTTTCTTTTTTTTTATTTTTTTTTTTCATTTTTCTTTTATTATTCATATGTGCATACAAGGCTTGGTTTATTTCTCCCCCCTGCCCCCACCCCCTCCCTTACCACCCACTCCACCCCCTCCCGCTCCCCCCCTCAATACCCAGCAGAAACTATTTTACACTTATCTCTAATTTTGTTGTAGAGAGAGTATAAGCAATAATAGGAAGGAACAAGGGGTTTTGCTGGTTGAGATAAGGATAGCTATACAGGGCATTGACTCACATTGATTTCCTGTGCATGGGTGTTACCTTCTAGGTTAATTCTTTTTAATCTAACCTTTTCTCTAGTTCCTGGTCCCCTTTTCCTATTGGCCTCAGTTGCTTTAAGGTATCTGCTTTAGTTTCTCTGCATTAAGGGCAACAAATGCTAGCTAGTTTTTTAGGTGTCTTACCTATCCTCACCCCTCCCTTGTGTGCTCTCGCTTTTATCATGTGCTCATAGTCCAATCCCCTTGTTGTGTTTGCCCTTGATCTAATGTCCACATATGAGGGAGAACATACGATTTTTGGTCTTTTGAGCCAGGCTAACCTCACTCAGAATGATGTTCTCCAATTCCATCCATTTACCAGCGAATGATAACATTTCGTTCTTCTTCATGGCTGCATAAAATTCCATTGTGTATAGATACCACATTTTCTTAATCCATTCGTCAGTGGTGGGGCATCTTGGCTGTTTCCATAACTTGGCTATTGTGAATAGTGCCGCAATAAACATGGACGTGCAGGTGCCTCTGGAGTAACAGTCTTTTGGGTATATCCCCAAGAGTGGTATTGCTGGATCAAATGGTAGATCGATGTCCAGCTTTTTAAGTAGCCTCCAAATTTTTTTCCAGAGTGGTTGTACTAGTCTACATTCCCACCAACAGTGTAAGAGGGTTCCTTTTTCCCCGCATCCTCGCCAACACCTGTTGTTGGTGGTGTTGCTGATGATGGCTATTCTAACAGGGGTGAGGTGGAATCTTAGTGTGGTTTTAATTTGCATTTCCTTTATTGCTAGAGATGGTGAGCATTTTTTCATGTGTTTTTTGGCCATTTGAATTTCTTCTTTTGAGAAAGTTCTGTGTAGTTCACTTGTCTGGCCTCTTTTCATGCCTAAATTATTATTTTATGGAAATCTAGATATTTCCAATGAAGAATTTTATTACCTCTTGGCATTATCTCCATCCAGAGTTCCTCTTTTTTACTTAATAAGGGAGAAAAGCAGATCAAATCAGAAAAAAATTTACTGAGAGTGATATTATGATTAAGGCTTGGATTATTTGTATTTTGCTTCTTTTCATATTATAGCACTATAAAGATTTCAATTGTATCTGGAGTTCCCAGGGGTTACTATTTCTTGTAGATCAAAAATTCTTACTTTAGTTTCCACTACATGGAGAACCTACTGAAAATAGCATAATTTAAAAAATATTATCGGAAATTTAGGTTACTCACAAGCCCACTAGGTTTTGCTTTGGACTAGGTTCAATCAGTTTGTTGTGTGTGTAGGTTGTGTGTGTGTGTGTGTGTGTGTGTGTGTGTGTGAGTGAGAGAGAGAGAGAGAGAGAGAGAGAGAGAGACATATATATTTTTTTATTAGTAAAATTATTTGTTATGGTTTTCATGTATTAATTCACAACTATTTTAAATTTTCCATTTGATCTTTGTTCATAATATTGTCCTTGGTTATAAATTGCTCTACAGCCTAGTTCCATTAAATTAAGTCTCCTTTGAGATGACCATCCTCTAACCATCCTTTGAGGTTTATTTCAATATCAAGGGTCCAACTCTTTGTTGTCTATTTCTCTACTTTTCCAGGTTGGTCTTCTAGCTGGACTATGATTAGTTTGGTGCCCTCTTGAAGTACAACCTTGTCTTAATTTCTTGTCACCAAAATATCTATTGTTTCTGTGACTGTATTTATGCTTAAACTTTCTTGCATTCTGACCAAATAAACAAACTTGAAGAAAGACCAGTTAACAAAAACTCATCTAAACATTATCAAGGAAAAGGAATGAAGACAAATGAGCATAGTCTGAGAGAACTCTGGGCCAATACAACAGTTCTAACAAGTACAGTGGCTATTCCAGAAAAAGATGAGAGATAGAGACAATAGAATATTTAAAAAATGGACAAAACTTTCCAAATTTGAGGAAAATTGCTAATCTGCACATTAAAGAAGCTACATGACCTCCAACACGTAACTCAAAGTTACTCACACTGGGACATGTCAAAATTATAGTGTTGAAAATTAAAGAAGAAAGAAATCTTTAAAGCAGGAAGAGATAATCATCCCATTGTGCACAACTGGTCCACACAAATTCTCATCAAAAATACAGAAAATCCCTTGTGTCAAATGAAATGAAACACAGTATACGAAGACTCATTAAAGCAAAGCAGTGTAAAGAGGGAGATTTATGACTATAACTATCCATATTTTAAAAACTCAAATCAGTAACCTATCCTTTTATCTTAAGAAGTTAGAAAAAGAAGAACTACCTAAAATAAATCAATGTAAAAGATGGAAATAATAAATATCAAAACAGAAACAAATGAAAAGAAATGAAATAGAAAGTAGAAAAGCAACAAAAGATATGTGAAAAGATCAATTGAATCACCAAATCTTGAGCTTACTGACCAAAAAGGGTAAAAATTCATATTACTAAAATTAAAAATGATGTCCTCGTCAATAGTCTAGAAATAAATAGAATAAGAGAATACTAGGAGCCATTATACCAAACAGGTTAGATAACTTGGATAAAATCCAAGAAGCACAAATTTCTGGAATCAATTCAAGAAGAAACAGAAATCCTGAATAAATCAAATAAAAAGGGATGGAATTAGTAATAAAACTATAGCATAAAGAACCCACAGAAAATGTCATTCTTCAAGGTGAAAGACTGAAATCCATGCTCCCTAAGAGCAAGAACAAGAAAAGGATTCCTTATCTTGTCATTTATCTAACATTGTATTAGAATATCAAAACAGATAAATTAGGAAAGAAAAAGAAATAAAAGACTTATAGATTGGAAAGAATGTGAAACTATTTCTAGATGACATAGTCTTGTATACAGAAAATCCCAAAGAATTTGCAAAAAACTATCAGAACTACAAAGTAACCCCAAAAGGTTGCAAGGTATAAGATCAATACACACAAATCAATTGTATCTGTATACACTAGTAATGAAGGCACCAAAATTAAATTATGAAACAATGTCATTTATACTATAACACTGACAGGAATTAAATACTTTACAGAAAAAAATTACAAAAGGCTTTCATGACCTGATGAAAACTATAAACCACTACTCAAAGACCTTAATGAAGTCCAAAATAAAAGGAAAGATCCTTTATTCATGGATTGGAGGACTCAATATTGTTAAATGGCAATAGTGACCTAATTGATCAAAGAAGTCAGTCAATAAGATGTCTAGAAAATTGTAGCATTTTAGTTCGCAAAATAACTAGATGATACCCAAATGCATATGGGAATATAAGGACCCTAAATGATAAAACAATTTGGAAAAAGAATAACAAAGTTGGAGGTCTAATACTTCTGAACTTCAAAACTGACAACCAAGCTACAGTAGGCAAGATTGTGTGGCAATGAAGAAGGAGAAGAAGAAGGGAGAAGAAGAGGAGCAGGAGGAGGAAAAGAAGAAGAAGAAGAAGAAGAAGAAGAAGAAGAAGAAGAAGAAGAAGAAGAAGAAGAAGAAGAAGAAGAGAAGGAGGAGGAGGAGAAGGAAGAAGAGGAGGAAGATGAGGAGGAGGAGAAAGAGGAAGAAGAGGAGGAGGAGAAAGAGGAGAAAAAGACTGTGTGATACTGCATTTATCAGTGGAGTAAGAAATAGACCCTTCCATTTGTGATCATTTGAGTTTTAATGAGGTTTCAAATCAATTTAATAGAGATAGATTTGCTTTTGTTTTAAACAGAGGTGCTGGGACAATGGCAAGTTCACATGAAAATGAATAAAAGTTGATCCATATGCCAGACTATATACAAAAATCAACTAGAAAAAAATCGAAGTCCATGAGGCACAAGCAAGACTTTAAAATTCTGTGAGGAAAACATGGGAGTAAATCATCATGACTTGGGATTTGGCAGTGGATTTTAAAATCCACTATACAGGGAGTTGACTCACATTAATTTCCTGTGAGTGTGTGTTACCTAAAAATTAGCTAGCATTTGTTGCCCTTAAAGCAGAGAAACTAAAGCAGATACCTTAAAAGCAACTGAGACCAATAGGAAAAGGGGAACAGGAACTAGAGAAAAGGTTAGATCAAATAGAATTAACCTAGAAGGTAACACCCATGCACAGGAAATCAATGAGAGTCAATACCCTGTATAGCTATCCTTATCTCAACCAGCAAAAACCCTTGTTCCTTCCTATTATTGCTTATACTCTCTCTACAACAAAATTAGAAATAAGGGCAAAATAGTTTCTGCTGGGTATTGAGGGGGTGGGGGGAGAGGAAGGGGGCAGAGTGGGTCGTAAGGGAGGGGGTGGGGGCAGGGGGGAGAAATGAACCAAGCCTTGTATGCACATATGAATAATAAAAGAAAAAAAAAGAAAAAATTATTTCCTTAGCATCCTGTTCATTTAAATTTTTTTTTCATTTAAATATTTTAAACTTTTCTTGTTCTGTGTCATTTTGAATTTTGTCTTTGTTTCTTTTTTTTTTTTTGGTCTTGTGCATGGAACTCAGAGCCTTTGAGCACGTGCTGTACCACTGAGCTACACTTCCATCCATTGTATGTTTTTAAGCATCATAATTGGATTTTTCTGACCAAGTTCACATTTAATATAAATGACATACTTGATCTTCTAAAGTCTTATTTTACATTTTAAAAAAACTTCCAGACTAGTTTCTCACTCCTTATGTGTGGTCTAAGATTTCCTTGTTCTTGAAATAAAAGGAAAGTTAACTAGCTATTTTTTTTCTAGTATTTTTTTTCACTGATGTTAAAAAATTAGTTGTATCTATTCTCCCCCCAAATAATGATTTAAAACTTTAATTTCTTTCCCATATCCCACTTAATTCCTTAAAAATGTATTGGTTTTCAGATCCAGGTTTTCTTTTCTTTTGAAGGAAAAATGATGCATTCTTTTGCTTTCCAGAATTATTTTTGGCATTTATGTTATGTTTCATAACCACCTTAACAGCTGTTATCTAAATTCTGTATTGTATAGGGTCAACCTTTTCCTTATACTCAGTCTTTATTTATACCTACTTCTTTTTCAGAAAATGTAGTATCTTGTGTTTGCTCTCACCTGTCTAAGAACTCCTTTTTGGTGCCCTTACACAGACATACTTTTGGAGTATATCATTCTTCATCAAAATCCTTTCACCTAAAGAGTGTATTTTATTCTTGTCTTTCAGTGTTCTGTATTATGGAGGACAAGTTTATTGCCAACATAAAAAAAAATGTAAGAAATTCCAGTAAAGTTATGGTGCTGAGGACAGCACATGTTAGGTGAGATGCTCTACCACTGATTTACACCCCCATCCCTCATTAAATACACCCCCTACTTCATTAAATTTTTTTTTAGAAACCCACAACACACATATAGAAAATTGCATGAAACAAATATACAGCTTAACAAATCACTATAGAGCCAGTGCCTGGCTGACTAGCATGCAATTAAAGATCAGGACCTTGCCAGCTTGCGGAGTCCTCTGCTTCCTCTGACCACATTTCCCTCCTTCTTCCTGGATGTCATCATTCACTTTTCTTTATGGTAGCCATTTACTTGCTTTCTTTTATAATTTTATATCCTAAATTTGCATCCCCAAACAAAATAGATCAGATTTGTTTCTCTTAACTTAATAAAATTGCAGTTGTAAAAAAAAAAATACACCAAAAACTGAAGCAAGAAAAAAAAGCAGGTCAATTGCACTTCATGAAAATGAAAATGTTTTGTGTTCCAAATGGCACAATCAAGAAAGTGGAGAGAGAGCAAGATGGCGGCTAGAGGTAGGAAGCAGAAAGCGACCCTCCTATAGTGAAATCTTGGAGAGACGCTGGAGACACACTTTGCAGGCATAATCACTGAGAAAAGGCATAACTTTGACCCCTCCACACCTCCAGCCGGCACAGAGAATCTCCACTTCACGTTAAACGGAGAAACGAGGAGGGCCCCCGGGGCCGCCAGTGGCCAGGGTCCATATGGCTTGGGAAGATGCAGACCAGGTGAGCTTCGTGGTACGCGGTACCCCCACAGACAAGCCTGGGCCAGAGCAGCATAGCCCCCTGGACAGACTGACCTCCACCCGGGAAAAAAAGAGAAACTGAGTAATAAGCAATAAGAACAGTTAAGACACACTGGAAAGAGGGTGGGGTGCCCTGAGCGCTGAAGATTGGGGGAAGGGAATCCTTCCCGGGACTGTAAATAAACAAGCCGGGCGGGCCAGAGAGGCTCTGGCGGGAGCAGGGCGCGTGCCCAGCAACCAGGAGCGGGGAAGCTTGTGAGAGTGCAGGAGGAAAGACCCACTTCCCACGTGAACTGTAAACAAACATGGCGGCCGGCAGGAGCAGCAGCACCGCCCAGTAAGCAGGAGCAGGAAAGCTGCTGAAAGTGGCAGTGGGAGGAAAACTTCAGAGGAGAGTGGGGGAAGACCCACCTCCCACATGAACTGTAAATAAACATGCAGGCCTGACAACGCGGGGGCAGTGTCACCTTTCCCAGTGCTTGGAAAGGGGAAAGCCTGTAGCAGAGGCTCCCGCACAGGAGAACTCTGAGCAAACAAAGCCTGTGGGACCAGGTGAGTGCTAAGTTCACCCCAGAGATCTGCATAAATAACGCCGCCAGCTACAGGCTGAGAGCAGCAGGCAGGCAAGCCACAGGTGCAGATACCACCCTCAGAACTGTCTCCAGATACTTTTTTTTCTTTTTCTCCCTACCTTTGATGAGAGAACAACCGAATTACACCTGCAAGCCGAAAAACTTACTGAAACTGTATTGCATTTGAACTGGGGACACTTGGTGGGGCTTTTTGTGTGTGTGTGTGTGTGAGTGTGTAGTTTTGTTCTACTTTATGCATCCCCTTTAATGAGACAACTACAGAACAACATCTGAGGCACCAACTCCAGGACTGGAGATTGAAACAGACACCCAAATTATTAAGACTGAAACTGCATTGCATATAAACTTGGAAGTTTTTTGGGTTTTTTTTTTATTTTCCATTTTATTTTATTCATTTTTATATAGAAATATTACTTTCATTTACTTATTTTTTATTTTTTTATCTTTGATTTTCAATCTTCTCTCTGTCTCTCTAATGTCTGTTCAGGTTACTGTCGATTACTACACTAACACTCCCTGTTTATACCTTTGAAACTCTCTTGTCTGATATCTTATTCTGCTTTCTCCCTCTTGTCTGTATATTTGTTTTCCCCTTTTCTTTAACTTCTTGCTTTCCATCTCAGCTCAACCTTCCATTCTAAATATTACCATTGTTATTATTACAAGCTAAAAAATACTTAATTGCACACAGTACAGGGACAGTAACAACACCAAGGACAATGACAGGAAGACAGAAAAAACAAGGAAACCAGTTTCCCCACAGCAAAAAATTAGTACAGAAACCAGAGGGGAATGAAGAGAACAGAAACTCAGATCCAGACTCCAACAAAATGAAGATAAACTATGCCAAAGTACCCAATGAAGCCCACAAGAATAATTTAAAAGAAGACATATTACAAGTACTCAATGAGAATTTTATAGAGATGATACTGGATAGGGTCAACCAAAATGTACAGGAGACACTCAAGAAATTCCAAGACAATAAAAATAGAGAATTTGAAAAAGCAAAAGAAGAAATAAAGGAAACCACAGAAGCACTGTATAAACACCAAAGTGAAAGAGAGAACACCATGAAAAACGGATAAATGAACTCAGGACAAAAATAGACAACATTAAAGAGGAAAACTGCCAGGATATGGAAAACCTCAGAAAAAACAATGAAACAGAACTGCAAAACAAAATGGAAGGCCAATCCAGCAGAATAGAACAAACAGAAGACAGAATCTCAGAACTTGAAGATGAAATGGTAATTAAAGGAAAAACCGAAGAACTATTAATTAAACAACTCAAGACCTGTGAAAAGAAAATGCAAGAACTCACTGACTCCATCAAAAGACCAAACTTGAGAATCATGGGCATCGAAGAAGGAGAAGAGGTACAAGCAAAGGGAATGCGTAATATATTCAACAAAATAATAACGGAAAATTTCCCAAATCTACAGAAAGATATTCCCATACAGATGCAAGAGGCCTCCAGGACACCAAACAGACCAGATCAAAATAGAACTACTCCACGACATATCATCATTAAAACAACAAGTTCAGAAACTAAGGAAAGAATATTGAAGTCTGCAAGAGAGAAAAAACAAGTAACATACAAAGGTAAACCCATCAAAATCACAGCAGACTTCTCAACAGAAACATTAAAAGCAAGAAGAGCGTGGGGTGAGATCTTCCGGGCACTGAATGAAAATAATTTCAACCCCAGGATACTCTACCCAGCAAAGCTAACATTCAAAATAGATGGAGCAATAAAAGTCTTCCATGATAAGCAGAAACTAAAACAATATGTGACCACAAAGCCACCATTACAAAAGATTCTGCAAGGGATCCTGCACACAGAAAGTGACACCCAACTTAACCATGAAAAGGCAGGCAGCACCAAACCACAGGATAAGAAAAAGCAAGACAGTAGAGAGTAACATCAAGTTAGGTACACACAATCAAACTTTCAAACAACTAAGACAACTAAATGGCAGGAATCACCACATACCTATCAGTACTAACGCTTAATGTTAATGGACTTAATTCACCCATCAAAAGACACCGTTTGACAAAATGGATTAAAAAAGAAGATCCAACAATTTGTTGCTTACAGGAGACTCATCTCACCGACAGAAATAAGCATATGCTTAGGATGAAAGGCTGGAAGAAGATTTACCAAGCCAATGGCCCCCGAAAACAGGCAGGGGTAGCAATACTTATCTCTGACAAAGTAGACTTCAAACCTACATTGATCAAACGAGATAAAGAAGGACATTCCATACTAATAAAAGGGGAAATAGACCAAAAGGAAATAATAATCATCAATCTGTACACACCCAATGTCAACGCACCCAATTTCATCAAACATACCATGAAAGACCTAAAAGCATATATAAATGCCAACACAGTGGTTGTGGGAGACTTTAACACCCCATTATCATCAATAGATAGGTCATCCAAACAAAAACTCAATAAAGAAATCCAAGATCTAAAATATACAATAGATCAAATGGACCTAGTAGTTGTCTACAGAACATTTCATCCAACCTCTACACAATATACATTCTTCTCAGCAGCCCATGGAACCTTCTCCAAAATAGATCATATCCTAGGGCACAAAGCAAGCCTCAGCAAATATAAGAAAATAGAAATAATATTGTGCATACTATCTGACCACAAGGCAGTAAAAGTAGAACTCAACAACAAAAGTAAAGACAAAAAACATGCAAACAGCTGGAAACTAAATAACTCATTACTTAATGAAGAATGGATCATCAATGCAATAAAAGAGGAAATTAAAAAGTTCCTGGAAGTCAATGAAAATGAAAACACAACCTACCGGAACCTATGGGACACAGCTAAGGCAGTCTTGAGAGGAAAGTTAATAGCCATGAGTGCATATATTAAAAAGACTGAAAGATCCCAAATCAATGACCTAATGATACATCTCAAACTCCTAGAAAAATAAGAACAAGCAAATCCCAAAACAAATAGAAGGAGAGAAATTAAAAATAAGAGCTGAAATCAATGAAATAGAAACCAAAAAAACCATACAAAGAATTAATGAAACAAAAAGTTGGTTCTTTGAAAAAATAAACAAGATCGATAGACCCCTGGCAAACCTGACTAAAATGAGGAGAGAAAAAACCCAAATTAGTAGAATCAGGAATGCAAAAGGGGAGATAACAACAAACACCATGGAAGTCCAGGAAATCATCAGAGACTACTTTGAGAACCTATATTCAAATAAATTTGAAAATCTAAAAGAAATGGACAGATTTCGAGATACATATGATCATCCAAAACTGAACCAAGAGGAAATTAATCACCTGAATAGACCTATAACACAAAATGAAATTGAAGCAGAAATCAAGAGTCTCCCCAAAAAGAAAAGTCCAGGACCTGATGGATTCTCTGCTGAATTCTACCAGACCTTTATTTTTTTTTTTTTCTTTATTTGACCACCTTTAGAGGAGCCCATGAAGGCCAGGCTGGGCTCCAATTGGAGAAGCCTTTTTTTTTTTTTCATTTTTCTTTTATTATTCATATGTGCATACAAGGCTTGGTTTATTTCTCCCCCCTGCCCCCACCCCCTCCCTTACCACCCACTCCACCCCCTCCCGCTCCCCCCCTCAATACCCAGCAGAAACTATTTTGCCCTTATCTCTAATTTTGTTGTAGAGAGAGTATAAGCAATAATAGGAAGGAACAAGGGGTTTTGCTGGTTGAGATAAGGATAGCTATACAGGGCATTGACTCACATTGATTTCCTGTGCGTGGGTGTTACCTTCTAGGTTAATTCTTTTTGATCTAACCTTTTCTCTAGTTCCTGGTCCCCTTTTCCTATTGGCTTCAGTTGCTTTAAGGTATCTGCTTTAGTTTCTCTGCATTAAGGGCAACAAATGCTAGCTAGTTTTTTAGGTGTCTTACCTATCCTCACCCCTCCCTTGTGTGCTCTCGCTTTTATCATGTGCTCATAGTCCAATCCCCTTGTTGTGTTTGCCCTTGATCTAATGTCCACATATGAGGGAGAACATACGATTTTTGGTCTTTTGAGCCAGGCTAACCTCACTCAGAATGATGTTCTCCAATTCCATCCATTTACCAGCGAATGATAACATTTCGTTCTTCTTCATGGCTGCGTAAAATTCCATTGTGTATAGATACCACATTTTCTTAATCCATTCGTCAGTGGTGGGGCATCTTGGCTGTTTCCATAACTTGGCTATTGTGAATAGTGCCGCAATAAACATGGATGTGCAGGTGCCTCTGGAGTAACAGTCTTTTGGGTATATCCCCAAGAGTGGTATTGCTGGATCAAATGGTAGATCGATGTCCAGCTTTTTAAGTAGCCTCCAAATTTTTTTCCAGAGTGGTTGTACTAGTCTACATTCCCACCAACAGTGTAAGAGGGTTCCTTTTTCCCCGCATCCTCGCTCTACCAGACCTTTAAAGAAGAACTGATACCAACCCTCCTTAAACTGCTCCACGAAATAGAAAGGGAAGGAAAACTGCCAAACACATTTTATGAAGCCACTATTACACTTATCCCAAAACCAGGCAAAGACACCTCCAAAAAGGAGAACTATAGACCAATCTCCTTAATGAACATTGATGCAAAAATCCTCAACAAAATAATGGCAAACAGAATTCAGCAACACATCAAAAAGATTATTCACCACGACCAAGTAGGCTTCATCCCAGGGATGCAGGGATGGTTCAACATGTGAAAATCAATAAACGTAATAAACCACATTAACAGAAGCAAAGACAAAAACCACTTGATCATCTCAATAGATGCAGAAAAAGCCTTTGATAAGATCCAACATCATTTCATGATAAAAGCTCTAAGAAAACTAGGAAAAGAAGGAAAGTTCCTCAACATTATAAAAGCTATATATGACAATCCTACAGCCAGCATTATACTTAACGGAGAAAAATTAAAACCATTCCCTCTAAAATCAGGAACCAGACAACGATGCCCACTATCTCCACTCCTATTCAACATAGTACTGGAATTCCTAGCCAGAGCAATTAGGCAAGAAGAAGGAATAAAAGGAATACAAATAGGTAAAGAAACTGTCAAAATATCCCTATTTGCAGACGACATGATCCTATACCTTAAAGACCCAAAAAACTCGACTCAGAAGCCTCTAGACATCATCAATAGCTATAGCAAGGTAGCAGGATATAAAATCAACATAGAAAAATCATTAGCATTTCTATACACTAACAATGAGCAAACGGAAAAAGAATGTATGAAAACAATTCCATTTACAATAGCCTCAAAAAAAATCAAATACCTAGGTGTAAACCTAACAAAAGATGTGAAAGACCTCTACAAGGAAAACTATACACTTCTGAAGAAAGAGATTGAGGAAGACTATAGAAAGTGGAGAGATCTCCCATGCTCATGGATTGGTAGAATCAACATAGTAAAAATGTCGATACTCCCCAAAGTAATCTACATGTTTAATGCAATTCCCATCAAAATTCCAATGACATTCATTAAAGAGATTGAAAAATCTACTGTGAAATTTATATGGAAATACAAGAGGCCACGAATAGCCAAGGCAATACTCAGTCAAAAGAACAATGCAGGAGGTATCACAATACCTGACTTCAAACTATATTACAAAGCAATAATAATAAAAACAGCATGGTACTGGCACAAAAACAGACATGAAGACCAGTGGAACAGAATAGAGGACCCAGATATGAAGCCACACAACTATAAGCAACTTGTCTTTGACAAAGGAGCTAAAAATATATGATGGAGAAATAGCAGCCTCTTCAACAAAAACTGCTGGGAAAACTGGTTAGCAGTCTGCAAAAAACTGAAACTAGATCCATGTATATCACCCTATACCAAGATTAACTCAAAATGGATCAAGGATCTTAATATCAGACCCCAAACTCTTAAGTTGATACAAGAAAGAATAGGAAATACTCTGGAGTTAGTAGGTATAGGTAAGAACTTTCTCAATGAAACCCCAGCAGCACAGCAACTAAGAGATAGCATAGATAAATGGGACCTCATAAAACTAAAAAGCTTCTGTTCATCAAAAGAAATGGTCTCTAAACTGAAGAGAACACCCACAGAGTGGGAGAAAATATTTGCCAATTATACATCAGACAAAGGACTGATAACCAGAATATACAGGGAACTTAAAAAACTAAATTCTCCCAAAACTAATGAACCAATAAAGAAATGGGCATGTGAACTAAACAGAACTTTCTCAAAAGAAGAAATTCAAATGGCCAGAAAACACATGAAAAAATGCTCACCATCTCTAGCAATAAAGGAAATGCAAATTAAAACCACACTAAGATTCCACCTCACCCCTGTTAGAATAGCCATCATCAGCAACACCACCAACAACAGGTGTTGGCGAGGATGCGGGGAAAAAGGAACCCTCTTACACTGTTGGTGGGAATGTAGACTAGTACAACCACTCTGGAAAAAAATTTGGAGGCTACTTAAAAAGCTGGACATCGATCTACCATTTGATCCAGCAATACCACTCTTGGGGATATACCCAAAAGACTGTTACTCCAGAGGCACCTGCACATCCATGTTTATTGTGGCACTATTCACAATAGCCAAGTTATGGAAACAGCCAAGATGCCCCAGCACTGACGAATGGATTAAGAAAATGTGGTATCTATACACAATGGAATTTTATGCAGCCATGAAGAAGAACGAAATGTTATCATTCGCTGGTAAATGGATGGAATTGGAGAACATCATTCTGAGTGAGGTTAGCCTGGCCCAAAAGACCAAAAATCGTATGTTCTCCCTCATATATGGACATTAGATCAAGGGCAAACACAACAAGGGGATTGGACTATGAGCACATGATAAAAGCGAGAGCACACAAGGAAGGGGTGAGGATAGGTAAGACACCTAAAAAACTAGCTAGCATTTGTTGCCCTTAATGCAGAGAAACTAAAGCAGATACCTTAAAGCAACTGAGGCCAATAGGAAAAGGGGACCAGGAACTAGAGAAAAGGTTAGATCAAAAAGAATTAACCTAGAAGGTAACACCCACGCACAGGAAATCAATGTGAGTCAATGCCCTGTATAGCTATCCTTATCTCAACCAGCAAAAACCCTTGTTCCTTCCTATTATTGCTTATACTCTCTCTACAACAAAATTAGAAATAAGGGCAAAATAGTTTCTGCTGGGTATTGAGGGGGGAGAGAGGGAGAGGGTGGGGGCAGGGGGGAGAAATGAACCAAGCCTTGTATGCACATATGAATAATAAAAGAAAATGAAAAAAAAAAGTACATTGTATAGAAATATCACAATAAACCTCCCTTGTATTATTAATGCATACTAATGAAAAAAATCCCAGAAAAAAAGATGTAGTCTCTAAATCCAGAAAGCTCACAAACAAGAAGTAAGTAGATATATAAAAAAAAAAAAAAAAAAAACTAAAACATATGACCTCACCATACCACTCTTGGGCATATATCCAAAAGAATGTAAATCAATATACAAGAGAGATACCAGCTTATCCATGTTTTTTGCAGCTCTTTTCAGAATAGCTAAACTGTGCAATCAACCAAGGTGCTCAACACCCGATGAACAGATAAGGAAAATTTTATATATACCCTGAGACACACACACATATACACAACACATGTATATACACACCTGTATATGCCTACATACCATGGAAATTTACTCAGCTATTAAGAGAAATGAATTGTGTCATTTTCAGACCCCCTTGCTTTATTAATATATGATAATTCAAATATATGATAAAACTATTTTTAAAAACAACAAATGTTGACTAAGATGCAGGGGAAAAAAAGGAATCCTTATACACTGTTGGTGGTAAATTGGTGCAGTAATTATGGGAATCAGTATCATAGTTCCTCAGAAAACTAAATCTAGAACTACCATTTGATACATCCCAGGGCATATTTCTGTGTATACCATATGCAGGGATCAAATTAAGCATATAACAGGGAAACCTGCACAACTGTGTTTATCACTGCATTATTACCAATAGCCAAGTCATGGAATCAGCTTAGGTGCCCATCAATGGGTGATTGGATAAAGACAATGTGATATATATATACATATATATATATATATATATATATATATATATATATATATATATATATATATATGTATATATATATATATAAAATGGCATTTTATTCAGCCATAAGGAATAAAGTTGTATCATTTCAAGAAAATGAGTAAAACTAGAGACCATCAGGTTAAGCAAAATAAGCCAGACTCAGAAAAACAAATATCACATATTTTCTCTTATATGCACAATCTAAATTGCAAAAAAATAAAATAAGTAGAAGAGGAGCTATTAAGAAAGAATAAAGGAAATGGAGAGGTGGGAGGTGGGACAAGAAAGGGTAATAATGGGTGAATGTGATCCAAGTATAGCATATGCATGCATGAAAATGTCATAATGAAACCCATTACTTTGTGCAATTAATATACACTAATAAAAAACAGTAATAAAAAAGAAAAGGCAATTTCCAAAGGGGAAAAAAGAGTCTTATCATGTCCCAGTCTTTGTCCCTGATGCAGGAAACACAATCTGAGGGTCTTGGGAGAGGGTGATTACCTGCCAACCAAGATCCACACACAGGCAAAACTTGATCACTAAGACAGTCTCACTGCAGTGGCTCATGAATTTACCATGACAGAAACTGAGAAGGATTTAACAATGACCACAACAGCCCAGCACTGTCAAACTTATTGAAAAAAAAAACGCTGGTGAAGATGAGAGAAGAAGGAACACTTATACATTGTGGGTGAGAATGTAAATTAGTGCAGCCACTATGGAAATCAGTATGTAGGTTCTTCAAAAGAGTAAAGTCCCTTACTTGGGAGACTCTAATATTACAAGACTCTGAATCAAGCCTCCCTAGTCCAAGTTCTTAGGCTAGGAGGAATTTTTTTATTCATTTATTCACATGTGCATACATTGTTTAGGTCATTTCTCCCTTCTGCCCCTGCCCCCACTCTCTCCCCTGATCCCCCCTCCCTTCCAGGCAGAACCTGTTCTGTGCTTTTCTCCAGTTCCATTGAAGAGTAGAAATAAGCAATAATAAGAAAGACATCGCATTTTTGCTAGCTGAGATAAGGACAGCTATACAGAGAGATTCCTAGCATTGCTTTCATGTACAAATGTGTTACAACCCAGGGTGATTCATCTCTAACTGATCTTTACAATGGTTCCTAATCCCCTTCTCGTGTTGACCTCTGTCACTTTAAGGTTTCTGTATTAACTTCTCTGGAGTGAGGACATCAAATGCTTTCATGTTTTGGGTTTTCTATCTAATCCCGTACCTCCCATGTATGTTTTCCCCTTGTCATGTAAACCAAGTCCTACAATATTGCAGTATTTGCCCTAGATCTAAAGACCTCATATGAGGGAGAATATACACCACCACCAACATGTGTTGGTGAGGATGTGGGGAAAAAGGAACCCTCATACACTGCTGATGGGAATACAAGCTGGTGCAACCACTCTGGAAAAAAAAAAACGGAGGCTTCATATGATCCAGCAGTCCCACTCCTGGGGATATATCCAAAGTAATGCAACACAGGTTACTCCAAAAGGACCTGCACACCCATGTTTATTGCAACACTATTCACAATAGCCAAGTTATGGAAACAACCAAGATGCCCCACTACTGATGAATGGATCAAGAAAATGTGGTATTTACACACAATGGAATTTTACTCAGCCATAAAGAAAAAAGAAATCTTATCATTTGCAAGTAAATGGATGAAACTGGAGAACATCATTCTGAGTGAGGTTAGCCAGACTCAGAAGACCAAAAATAAGAATTTTAACTAGTTACTTTGTCTTTTTTTTCCCTTTGTTTCTGTTTCAGTTATTTGTTCTTTCTCTTTTCCTTAATCTATATTAGCTTCTATTATCTTTATTTGTAGTCCTATTTCTTGTTATTTTTCCATGCTTTTAACTTTCTTCATTTTATTATCATTCTTTAATTGGATTTTGCCATACCTTCTCTTTTCCCTTCTTCTTTCTAATTTTTACCATTTCTTTAAGTCCTCCATCTGTTAATCTGTTTTTCCTTCTTAATTTAGTTTACTTCCACCATCTGTCGTTTTATATTTTCCTCTGTTTTATTTGGTATAATTTTATTTATTTTTAAAATTCTAAGTGCATTTTATATTATCCTTGCATTTGTATGCTTTTTGTTTGATATTTACTGGATCTCTATGTCTAGTTTGCTTATGTGGAAGAATGACTTGACTTCTTTTTTTCCTTTGAGAATTTTGGGGAGTCAAACCTAGTATAGTGAGCATGCTTGGTAAGTGCTCTGTCACAGAATAACATACAAGCCCAAATGAGAGAAATAACACCCATTATGACATACCCACATGGTGACTTAGCTGTGCTTGAACGTTCACAGATAAGTCAATCTAAACAGTAGGGGAACTAAAACTCCCTGGGTAATGACTGGACCATGGCTGAGCCTTGAAGATGGGCTCCAAAATATTTATTTCCTTCGCAAGAGAAGAGATAAATAATACAACTGCTATAGACACACCTACAAAAAAAACACAATATAGGTCATCCATACACTTCCAGACTGCACAGTGCAAACTAAACTGAAGAAGTAATCATGGATGGTACACCACATATATTCTACTATTTACAACACACATGACTTAAAGGATTCCATTCCTGTGAGATATACTAAGAAAGTGAGTCACTCAGACTTTGTCAAAATAAGAGCTGTATCAAATTTCTAATCACAGCCAAAATAGTCAAGTAGTCACAGGGAAATCACACAATAAAGTCCACTTGGAAGTACACTCATCTCTATATAACAGGCTGATGCACCAGGACACTAAAAGAGAAAACCTTGAGAAGATCTTCACATAACAGTATAAGAGATTTTCATCCCAATGGCATACAAATCTAAATATAAAAAATATGAAAAGACATGGCAGCAAGCTCCTCAAAAGTTAACAATTACACAGAAACTAAATCCAGTGATTCTGAAATGGAAGAAACCCCAAAGAATTCAAAAGAATGGTTATAAAAATGACCAACAATCACAATGTACTGCAAGACATAATTCTTCAATAAATCTAATGAAAAAATTTTTAAATAAAAATGCTCAACAAACTCAGAGGATGGAGAGGGAGAGGGGGCCCAAATAATGTATGTACATGTAAGTAAATGTAAAAATGATAAAATAAAATTTTAGAAAAACTAAGAGAAGATACAAGTGAACAGCTAAATGAAATAGACAATTCAGACTATTAAAGAGTAATTAAATAGAGGCTCTGAAAAAATCAAACAGAAGTCTTATATTTGAAAAGCTCAATGAATCAAATAAAAACTAAACTGAAAGCCTCATAAATACAGTTGATTATGCATAAGGCATGATATTGGGTCTGGAATACAAGGTTGAAAATTAGAACAAATTCATGTTTTAATGTTGTCCCAGAGGTCATTAGCAAAATATTCAAGACCTCTGGGACAACATTAAAAGACAAAGCCAAACAATTTTTGCCTATACAAAAGCAAGAAAGTACAAGTTAAAGACATTAAAAGCATATTCAGTTAAGAAACAGAAGAAAAATTCTGAAATCTTAGGAAAAATAGATACATACCCAGGTATAGGAAACAGTAAACTTCAAATAGACATGTTCAAAACAATCTCTCCATTACACATAATAGACTGACAAAAATTCAGAACATAGGAAGAATATTAAAACAGGCCAGAGAGAAATGCCAATTCACATATAAGGGCAAGTCCATCAGAATTACAGCAAACTTCTCAACAGAAAGTTTTATGAAATGGTGAGGTTTCAGGCCTAGAAAGAAAATAACTGCTAACTTAGAGTATTATATCCAGCAAAGTTGTCCTTCAAGATCAAAAGAGAAATAAAAACCTTCCAAGATACACACAAAGTGAAGAATTACACTAAATCAGCATTACAGAATATATTTAAAGAAATCCTACACCCAAAAGAGTAATACAAACACAATCTTGAATGCACAAGAAAGAATAAATCATGCTGGAATATTGGACAAGCAAGTGAAGATGTGAAAATAATTAAAAACTAACTAGTTCAGTAAACCATCAAATCTCTAAGATAAAAAGAGGAGATAGAAATGAACATGGATTAATCAAAACAATCAGAAGAAAAACTACAAAATGATGAGAACAAGTAAATACTTTTCAATATTAACTTTAAATTTAAATAGTCTTAATTTTCCAGTTAAAAGATGAAGACTGGATGTTTGGATCAAAAAACAATACATAACAATTTTCTGTCTGCAAGAAACATGCCTCACTGGCAAAGACATGCACAAACTAAAAGCAAAAGGATGAAAAATTATCTTCCAGGTAAACAGAAGCTGGAAGAAAGCAGAAGTAGGTATACTCTTACCTGAAAAACAGACTTCAAGCCAAAATCAATCAGAAGACACAGAGACGATCATTACATATTAGTATATGTAACAACCCACGAAGAGGATGTGACAATAGTAAATATATATGTACCAAAAATTGAAACTCCCAAACAATTTTTGAGACAAGATTTCACTGTAGCTCAGCCTGGCCTTGAGTTCACTATTGTAACCCATACCACCTTCAAACTCATGAATTCTCCTGTTTCCACTTCCTGAGTTTACTGTCATGCACAATACCTGGTTCAGAACACCCAATTTTATAAAACAAATGCTACTGAATATAAAGGGACAAATAGGTTCAAATACAACAATAGTGGTGACTTTAATACCCTATTCTCATCAATAGACAGATCATCCATTTAAAAAATCAACAAATTTTGGAATTAAGAAACACTTCAGATCAAATAGACTTAACATAGAATATTCCATCCAAAAGAAGCATAATACAGGGAGATTCCAAGATGGCAGCTAAAGAGAGGAAGCAGAAAGCATACCTTCTAAAGTGAAATCTTGGAGAGACGCTGGAGACACACCTTGCAGGCAAGGCCACGGAGAAGAGGCAAAACTTTGACCCCTCCACACCTCCAGCCTGCACAGAGAATCTCCACTTCATGTTGAACAGAGAAACTAGGAGGGCCCCTGGGCAGCCACCAGATGCCTGCACCCAGACGGCTTGGGAAGACGTGGACCACAAGGTGAGCTAAGTGGTACACGGTACTTCCACAGACAACCCTGGGCCAGATTAGCAAAGCCCCCTGGACAGACTGATCCCCACCCAGGGAAAAAAGAGAAACTGAGTAATAAACAATAAGAACAATAAAGACACATAGCAAAGAGGGTGAGGTACCCTGAGCGATGAAGAGGGGGAAAGGGGAATCCCTCACAGAACTGTAAATAAACAAGCTGGGCCTGGCCAGAGAGGGCGGGAGCAGCAGTGCACACACAGCAACCAGGAGAGGGGGGAAGACCCACTACCCAGGTGAACTGTAAACAAACACGTGGGCCAGAAGGAGCAACAGCACATGCCCAGCAATCAGGAGCGGGAAATCTTGTAAAAGCGGCGATGAGAGGAAATCTCCACAGGAAAGGGAGAAGACTCACTTCCCATATGAACTGTAAATAAACATGCGGGCCTGAGAAAGCGGGTGAGGTGTCACCCCTCCCAGTGTGCTTGGAAAGGGGAAAGCTTGTAGCAGAGGCTCATGCACAGGAGAACTCTGAGTAAACAAAGCCTGCAGGGCCAGGTGAGTGTTAAGCTCATCCCAGAGATCTGCATAAATGTGTTATTTATGCAGCCTCCAGAAACAGCAGGCTGACAGCAGCGGGCAGGCAAGCCACAGCCACAGATAGCCCACAGACCTGTCTCCAGACTCTTTTTTTTCCTCTCTCCCTACCTTTGATGAGAAAACAACTGAACACACCAGCATGCTGAAAAACTAACTGAAACTGTATTGCATTTGAACTTGGGACAAATTGTGGGGTTTTTTTATTAGTGCGGTTTTCTTCTATTTTTCCCCTTTGATGAGACAACTAGAGAACAACATCTGAGGCACCATCTCCAGGATTGGAGGCTGAGGGATGAACACCAAAATTATGAAGACTGAAAATGCATTGCATTTGAATTTGGATATCCTTTTTTTTATTTATTTATTTATTTATCTTTCATTTACTTATTTTTTTATTTTTATTTTTATCTTTATTCTTTTTACTTTTTATTTTCAATCCTCTCTCTGTCTCTCTAATGTGTTTGCAGCTTATGGTTGATTAGTACACTCTCTGTCCCTGTTTATATCTTTGAAACTCCTTCTGTTTGTTTCTTTGTTTTGGTTTTTTTTTTCTACTTGTTTCTGTGTTTTTCAATTTTCCTTTAACTTCTTTGCTTTCCATCCCCTTTCACTCTTCCATTCTAAATATAACTACTGCTATTATTACAAGCCAGAAAATACTTAATTGCACACAGTACAGGGACAGTAACAACACCAAGGACAATGACGGGAAGACAGAAAAAACAGGGAAACCAGTTTCCCCACAGCAAAAAATTAGTACAGGAACCAGAGGCAAATGAAGAAAACAGATAATCAGAACCAGACTCCAAAAAATGAAGATAAGCTATGCCAAAGAACCCAATGAAGCCCACAAGAATAATCTAAAATAAGAAATACTACAGGTATTCAATGAGAATTATATAGAGATGATACTGGATATGGTCAACCAAAATGTACAGGAGACACTCAAGAAATCCAAGACAACAAAAATAGAGAATTTGAAAAAGCAAAAGAAATAAAGGAAACCATAGAAGCACTGTATAAACACCAAAGTGAAAGAGAGAACATGAAGAATAAATGGTTAAATGAACTCAGGACAAAAATAGACATTATTAAAGAGGAAAACAGCCAAGATATGGAAAACCTTAGAACAAAGAACGAAACAGAACTGCAAAACAAAATGGAAGGCCAATCCAGCAGAATAGAACAAACAGAAGACAGAATCTCAGAACTTGAAGATGAAATGGTACCTAAAGGAAAAACTGAAGAACTGTTAATTAAACAACTCAAGACCTGTGAAAAGAAAATGCAAGAACTCACTGACTCCATCAAAAGACCAAACTTGAGAATCATGGGCATCGAAGGAGAAGAGGTGCAAGCGAAGGGAATGCGTAATCTATTCAGCAAAATAATAATGGAAAATTTCCCAAATCTAGACAAATCTAGTTCGATACAGATGCAAGAGGCCTCCAAGACACAAAATAGACCAGATCAAAATAGAACTACTCCACGACATATCATCATTAAAACAACAAGTTCAGAAACTAAGGAAAGAGATGTATAGTGGGATTCCAAGATGGCGGCTAGAGGTAGGAAGCAGAAAGCGACCCTCCTATAGTGAAATCTTGGAGAGACGCTGGAGACACACGTTGCAGGCATAATCACTGAGAAAAGGCATAACTTTGACCCCTCCAAATCTCCAGCTGGCGCAGAGAATTTCCACTTCACGTTAAACATAGAAACGAGGAAGGCCCCCGGGGCCGCGAGTGGCCAGAGCCCATACGGCTTGGGAAGACACGGACCAGGTGAGCTTTGCGGTACTGCGGTACCCCCACAGACAAGCCTGGGCCAGAGCAGCATAGCCCCCTGGACAGACTGACCTCCACCCGGGAAAAAAAGAGAAACTGAGTAATAAGCAATAAGAACAGTTAAGACACACTGGAAAGAGGGTGGGGCACCTTGAGCGCTGAAGATTGGGGGAAGGGAATCCTTCCCGGGTCTGTAAATAAACAAGCCAGGTGAGCGGAGAGCCTCTGGCGGGAGCGGGGCGTGCCCCCAGCAACCAGGAGCGGGGAAGGTTGTGACAGTGGAGGAGGGAGGTAAAAATCCACAGGAGAGCAGGGAAGACCCACTTCCCACGTGAACTGTAAATAAACAAGGCAGCCCGCAGGAGCAGCAGCACCGCCCAATAAGCAGGAGCAGGAAGCTTCTGAAAGTGGCAGTGGGAGGAAAACTTCAGAGGAGAGGGGGGAAGACCCACCTCCCACATGAACTGTAAATAAACACGCAGGCCTGACAACGCAGGGGCAGTGTCACCTTTCCCAGTGCTTGGAAAGGGGAAAGCCTGTAGCAGAGGCTCCCGCATAGGAGAACTATGAGCAAACAAAGCCTGTGGGGCCAGGTGAGTGCTAGCTCACCCCAGAGATCTGCATAAAAATGCCGCCAGCTACAGGATGAGAGCAGCGGGCAGGCAAGCCACAGTTGCAGATACCACTCCCAGAACTGCTTCCAGATGCTTTTTTTTCTTTTTCTCCCCACCTTTGATGAGAGAACAACTGAATTACACCTGCAAGCCGAAAAACTTACTGAAACTGTATTGCATTTGAACTGGGGACACTTGGTGGGGTTTTGTGTGTGTGTGTGTGTGTGTGTGTGAGTGTGTAGTTTTGTTTTACTTTATGCATCCCCTTTGATGAGACAACTACAGAACAACATCTGAGGCACCAACTCCAGGACTGGAGATTGAGACGGACATCCAAATTATTAAGACTGAAATTGCATTGCATATAAACTTGGAAGTTTTTTGGTTTTTTGGGTTTTTTTGTTTTTTTTAATTTTCTATTTTCCATTTTATTTTAATTCATTTTATAAATAGATATTACTTTCATATACTTATTTTTTATTTTTTTTATCTTTGATTTTCAATCCTCTTTCTGTCACTCTATTGTCTGTTCAGCTTACTGTCGATTAGTACACTAACACTCCCTGTTTATACCTTTGAAACTCTCTTGTCTGATACCTTGTTCTGCTTTCTCCCTCTTGTCTGTATATTTGTTCTCCCCTTTTCTTTAACTTCTTGCTTTCCATCTCAGCTCACTCTTCCATTCTCAATATTACCATTGTTATTATTACAAGCTAGAAAATACTTAATTACACACAGTACAGGGACAGTAACAACACCAAGGACAATGACAGGAAGACAGAAAAAACAAGGAAACCAGTTTCCCCACAGCAAAAAATTAGTACAGGAACCAGAGGGGAATGAAGAGAACAGAAACTCAGAGCCAGACTCCAACAAAATGAAGATAAACTATGCCAAAGGACCCAATGAAGCCTACAAGAATAATTTAAAAGAAGACATACTACAAGTACTCAATGAGAATTTTATAGAGATGATACTGGATAGGGTCAACCAAAATGTACAGGAGACACTCAAGAAATTCCAAGACAATAAAAATAGAGAATTTGAAAAAGCAAAAGAAGAAATAAAGGAAACCATAGAAGCACTGTATAAACACCAAAGGGAAAGAGAGAACACAATGAATAAATGGATAAATGAACTCAGGACAAAAATAGACAACAATAAAGAAGAAAACAGCCAGGATATGGAAAACCTCAGAAAAAAGAACGAAACAGAACTGCAAAACAAAACGGAAGGCCAATCCAGCAGAATAGAACAAACAGAAGACAGAATCTCAGAACTTGAAGATGAAATGGTAATTAAAGGAAAAACTGAAGAACTACTAATTAAACAACTCAAGACCTGTGAAAAGAAAATGCAAGAACTCACTGACTCCATCAAAAGACCAAACTTGAGAATCATGGGCATCGAAGAAGGAGAAGAGGTGCAAGCGAAGGGAATGCGTAATATATTCAACAAAATAATAACGGAAAATTTCCCAAATCTAGAGAAAGATATTCCCATACAAATGCAAGAGGCCTCCAGGACACCAAACAGACCAGATCAAAATAGAACT